>NC_041730.1:130079081-130388080 GCF_004115215.2 Ornithorhynchus anatinus | reverse complement strand
TCAAGCCCAACAAAGCCCAAGTCTGAACCATGTTTCCCTCATCCAATATTTCTGTCAATCTGGTGAGAGTACCTCATTGTGATGGACAGTTACGTTTTGCCAAAACTGTTGTTTTCTTAAGGTACATTCACCATGTACCGCAATTTGTGATATAATCGCTTTAATGAATTTAAATAGTAATCAAGCTCAGTCATCATTCTTAAATTTCTAAACAGTTTCTCCTTGAGAGAAGTCAGTAGATGCTTCTGGGATGCTCTGTCATCCTTGGCAACTCTTCAACTGTGGTTTGGATTAGAGGAGCCCTTGTCTCAATCCTTTAGATTGAGACAGGCAGGGAACATGTCTACCAACTCAGTTGTACTGCACTCTCCCAAGCACAGCGCTCTGCACACAGTAAGGGCTCTATAAATACCATTGATTGATTGATTGATTGATTGATAAACTAGAGGATGGATTGGCTAAGTGGGTTTTTCACCATGATGGTGGAAAGAGGAGGAAAGAGAGGGTATATAGGGCTTAAAATGTGGTTAGTTTGTTGAAACTCAGCATGACTTATTGTATTCATTCATTCAATCACATTTATTGAGCACTTACTGTGTGCAGAGCACTGAACTAAACATTTGTGAAGTACAGTTCAGCAACAAATAGAGACAATCCCTACCCACAACAGGCTCACACTTTAGAAGGGGGGAGAGTATAGGGATCCTGTCTACTACTTTAACTGCTCCCTCCAAAACACTCGGCGCAGTGCTCTGCATAGAGTAGGTGCTCAATAAATACTATGGATTGATTGACAGCGGTTGTGTAGCTGTGGAAAGAACATAGGGCTGGGAGTGGAGAGAACTGGATTCTAGGCGCTGTTCTGAAACTAGCCTGATAGTCAAATTCAAGGTGTGATTATCACTTGAATCAGTTCTATCCCATTATTGCTTTCAGAGAAGCAGCATGGCCTAATGGAGAGAAGATGGACTTGGGAGTCAGAGGTTCTGGGTTCTAATCCCAGCTCTGCCATTTGTCAATTGGGTGACCTTGAGCAAGTCATTTCATTCATTCGTTCAATAGTATTTATTGAGCGCTTACTATGTGCAGAGCACTGTACTAAGCGCTTGGAATGTACAAATCGGCAACAGATACAGTCCCTGCCCTTTGACGGGCTTACAGTCTAATAGGGGGAGACAGGCAGACAAGAACAATGGCAATAAATATAGTCACACTTTACTTCTCTATGCTTCATTCCCTTCATCTGTAAATGGGGATTAAATCCTACTGCATTCTACCTAGACTGTGAGCCCCATGTAGCAGCATGGCTCAGTGGAAAGAGCCCGGGCTTGAGAGTCAGAAGTCATGGGTTCAAATCCTGACTCAGTCACTTGTCAGCTGTGTGACTTTGGGCAAGTCGCTTAACTTCTCTAGGCCTCAGTTACCCCATCTGTAAAATGGGGATAAAGACTGTGAGCCCCAAGTGGGACAACCTGATCACCTTTATCCTTCCCAGCGCTTAAAACAGTGTTTTGTACATAGTAAGCATTTAACAAATGCCATCATTATTATTATGTAGGAAAGGGACTGTGTTTAAAGTGATAACTTTTAGATGTCCCAAAGTTTAGAACAGTGCCTGGCACAAAGTAAGCGCTTACCTATACTATTGCTATCACTATTATTATTTTTATTATTATTCACTTTCTCTCCAATAATAATTTCCTCATCCACTACAATCAGGTTTTCAGCCCCTTCTATCTTCCAAAGCAGCACACTCCAAGGTTATCAATAACTCCCTGATAGCTAAATCCGAAGGGCTCAGCCCTGTCCAAATCCTCCTTGACCTCTCCGCTACAGTCAACATGGTGGGCCATTCTCTCTTTGAAATACTTTTCAACCAACCAGTCAATCGATCAGTGCATTTATTGAGCACTTACTGTATCCAGAGCACTGTACTAAGCATCTGGGAGAGTATAATCTACAAAGTTGGTAGACACATTTCCTGCCCACGATGAGCTTATAGGCTAAAAGGCAACCAACCAACCTTGGGTTCACTGACATACTATTTTCCTGGTTTTCCTCCTATCTCCTTCACTACTCCCTTTCAACCTTATTGGTTAACTCTTTTTCCATCTGAAATTAACTGTAGACGTTCCACAAGGCTTTGTTCTGGGGCCCCTAATCTTCTCACTCCACACTATCTCAGAGTTTATCCACATTTCAAAGCTTTAGCTGTTACTTCTATCTGACCGAATCCCAAATCTACCACCTCAGCCCCCAAATCTCTTCAGTTCTAGTAGAAATACAGGTATTTATTGAGTGACCACTAAATACAATGCTTTGTATTAAACACTTGGGAAAATAAAACAGAAACATGACCCACGTTCCCTGTCCCAAAAGATTTTCTACTCTAATGGGGAATATAGGGCCAGGTACTTAGTACAATGGTCTGCACAAAGTGCTTGATAAATACCAAGGGTTGTTAACAAATATTGACAAATGAGGTAATTGAAATTCATTAATTATAGAACTGGTCGTATGCATGAGGCTAAGTGTTGAGGAGAGATACAAATAAATTGATATACATGTGCTAGAGGTGCAGTATGATCTAGTGGATAGAGCACGGGCCTGGGAGTCAGAGGACCTGGGTTCTAATCCCGGCTCTGCCACTTATCTGCCGTGGGATCTTGACGATTAGCTCTGTGAGGGAATTCTTAGTTTAGTGCCCTGTCCAAAGTAAGTGCTCAATGGATGGTTGATTGGTCGATGGATTCATAGGTGGCTAAGTTGGGCCTGTGACTTGGATTTGGGGAGTTGCTCAGAAAAGGCTAGAGAGATGGGATTTTAAAGAAAAGCTCTGGAGGTGGGGAAAACATTGACGAGCCTGATTTGGTGTAGGAGAGAGCTCCAAGATGGCATGCGTGAGTAGAGAAAGGTGGGAGAGTGGAGAGCCAGGTAAAGCTACAAGTTTGACTCAGGAGGAACGAAGAGAGTGAGCTGAAGAGAAGCAGATAAAGAAGGTGGATCTGTAAGGGGAAGGTTGTGGGAGAGACTTGAAGCCAACCGGGAGGAATTTTGGCTTGAAATGGAGGGAAACGGGAAGCCATCGAAGGCATTTTAAGGAACAGCCTGAACTGATGGAAAGAGCACAGGCTTGGGAGATGGAAGAGCTGGGTTCTAATCCTATCTCTGCCTCTTGCCTGCTTCTTCTTCTGTATGATATTTGTTAAGCACTCACTACGTGCCAAGCACTGTACTAAATGTTGGGATAGAAACAAGACAATCAGTTTGGACAGAGTCCAGATCCCACACAGGGCTCACAGTCTTAATGCCCTTTTTACAGTTGAGGGAACTGAGGCATCGAGAAGTTAGTGACTTACCCAAGGTCACCCAGCAGACATGTGGCAGAGCAGGGATTAGACCCCAGGTCCTTCTGACTTCCCAGTCCGTGCTCTATCCACTGGGCCACTCTGCTCACTTCACTTCTCTGTGCCTCAGTTTCCTCATCTGTAAAATGAGGATTCAAGGCCTGTTTTCTCACATAATTTGACTGTGAATCTACCGAGAGATGGACTGTGTCCAACCTAATTTGCTTGTATCCACCCAAGCACTTAGAACAGTGCTTGACATATAATAAGAGCTTAATCATTCAACTGCATTTTATCAGTCAATCATATTTAGAGATTGATCGATAAAATGCACTTGCAGTGGGAAGAGCCCGGGCTTAGGAGTCAGAGGTCATAGGTTCTAATCCCAGCTCCGCCACCGGTCAGCTGTGTGACTTTGACAAGTCACTTAACTTCTCGGTGCCTCAGTTACCTCATCTGTAAAATGGGGATCTGTAAGACTGTGAGTCTCACGTGGGACAACCTGATTACCTTGTATCTACCCCAGTGCTTAGCACGTAGTAAGCACTTAAATACCAACATTATTATTATTATTATTTTTGAGCACTTACTGTGTGCAGGAAACTGAACTAAGCATTTGGGATAGTACAACCCAACAATATAACAGACACATCTCTTCTTAACAAAAAATAACAACAGTAGTAATAATAATGATAATAATGATGAAGCAGCATGGCCTAGTGGATAGAGCACAGGCTTGAGTCAGAGAGACCTGAGTTCTATTCCCAGCTCTACCACTTGTCTGCTGTGTACCCTTGGGCAAGTCACTTAATGTCACTGTGCCTCAGTTATTACTGTGGGATAGGGACTGTGTCCAAACTGATTAACTTGTACCTATCTCACCACTGTGTTAACGGTATTTGTTAATCGCTTACTATGTGTCAGGCACTGTACGAAATGCTGGGGTAGGTACAAGTCAATCAGGTTGGAATAGTCCCCGTCCCACATGGGAGTCACAGTGTTAATCCCCATTTTACAGATGAGGTGACTGAGGCCCAGAGAAGTGAGGTGACTTGCCCAAAGTCACCAAGCAGGCAATTAGCAGAACCAGGGTTAGAACCCAGGTCCTTCTAAATCTCAGGCCCGTGCTCTATCCACTAGGCCATGCTGCTTCTCCAGCCCTGATCTTTCTCCTTCTCTGCAGTCTCATATTTACACCTGCCTTGAGGACAACCCACCAACACCCCAAGCACATCCAAAACAAAACTCCTCATCTTCTCACCCAAACCCTGTCCTCCCTCTGCTTTCCCCCACTGTGGACACCACCACTATCCTCCTTGCCTCACAAGCCTGTAACTTTGGCATTATCTTTTGTCAAATCCTGTCGGTTTTTCCTTAACACCACCTCTAAAATCTGCTTTTTCCTCTCCATTCAAACTAAAAGTAGTTTGATTCAAGCAGTTATCCAGATGACCTGGATTACTGCATAATAATAACAATGATAATTATTGTTTTTGTTAAAAACCTACTATGTGCCAGGCACTGCAATAAGCCCTGGGATGGATACAAGCAAATCGGGTTGGATGCAGTCTCTGCCCCACGTGGGGCTCACAGTTCCAGTCCCCATTTTACAGATGAGGTAACTGAGGCACAGAGAAGTGAAGTGACCTGTCCAAAGTCACACAGCAGAAAATTGGCAGAGCCAGGATTAGAACCCATGATCTTCTGTATCCCAGCCCCATGTGCTATCCACTATGTTATGCTCCATCAGCCACCTTGCTGATCTCTCTGCCTCCTGTCTCTCTCCACTCCACTCCTCAGTTTGTTCTGTTGACCAGATCATTTTTCTAAAAAAAAAATAAAATCCAGTCCACGTTTCCCCACTCCTCAGGAACTTCCAGTGGTTGCCCATCCATCTCCACATCAAACAGAAATTTCAGGATATCTGCTTTAAAGTACTTAATCAGCTCACCCTGTCCTACCTTACCTCACTAATTTCCTACTACGATCCACGTCACCAGTGTCTCTCCTATAATTTCAATCTATTGATCGTATCTTAGGCCTGTTTATCTCATCACCAACCCCTTGTCCCCATCCTTCCTCCCTTCCCCTTGATATATATCCTAGTGGATAGATCACAGGCCTGTGGCCAGAAGGAGCTGAGTTCTAATCCCAGATCTGCCCCTTGTCTGCTGTGTGACCTTGGGGAAATCATTAACTTTGTCAGGCACTGTTCTAAGAACTTGAGTAGAACCAAGTTAATCAAATGAAAGAGAGCTCCTGTTCAATCATCAGGCTCACATTATAAGTAGGAAGGAGAAAAGGCATTGAATTCCCAATTAACAGATGAGGAAACTGAGACCCAGAAAAGTGGAATGACTTACTCTGTCCCAAGGGAGGCTCATAGTCTCAACCCCCATTTTAAAAATGAGGTCACTGAGGCCCAGAGAAGTGAAGTGACTTGCCCCAGATCACACAGCAGACAGGTGGCAGAGCTGGGAGTAGAACCCGGCCCATACTTTATCTACTGCACCATGCTGAAGGTGGGATGAGTGGTTCTTAATAATAATAATGATAATCGTTATTATTATAATTACGGTATATGTTAAGCACTTACTACGCGCCAAGCACTGTACTAAGCACTGGGGTGGATACAAGCAAATGGGGTTGGACACAGTCCCTGTCCCTCTTGGGGATCACATTCTTATTCCCCATTTTGCAGATGAGGTCACTGAGACCCAGAGAAGTGAAGTGACTTGCCCACAGTCACACAGTAGACATGTGGTGGAGTAGGGATTAGAACCCATGATCTCATTCAATTCATTCAATAGCATTTATTGAGCGCTTACTCTGTGCAGAGCACTGTACTAAGCGCTTGGAATGTACAATTCGGCAACAGATAGAGACAATCCCTGCCCATTGACGGGCTACAGTCTAATCGGGGGAGAATCTCTTAACTCCCAGGCCCGTGCTCTATCCACTCTGCCATGCTGCTTCTGGTTGACTATTGGGTACGAAGGGAGGACTGTTTTTAGGCCTGAGGGCAGCTGTAGGCATGTTCGTTGGTGAGATTAAGGCATTCTCAGGACTTCCCCATCTCCCTACAGGCTTTCCGGATTTTCTCATCAGCCTCTCTCAGGCTGACGATTGATTTGGGGATGACCCCCCGCAAGCAATAAGTGGTAAGCATTCGGTAAATATGATTGATTGATAGCCTATCCTCAAATTCGCCTAGCCTCAAAGTCACTTCCTGCCGAAGTTACCTCAGTCCACAACTCTTCTCTCTTTTTGCTCTCACCTTCATGCCCTCAGAAACTTTCTATCACCAACTATCAGGTGCTTACTATGGTGCTCTGCACACCATTAGCCCTCAATAAATACCATTTATTGATTGATAGGTAGATGAAGAAAATACCTGGGAATCTGAGAATCCATTTACACCTATTCTTTGAGCTAATCTCCTTCTCACAATAATAATAATAACAATAATTATGGTGACTTTTGTTAAGCACTTACCGTGGGTCAAATACTGTACAAAATCCTGGAATAGATAGGAGATAATCAAGTCCTACAAGGGACTTATAGTCTAAGTCGGAGGGAGAGCAGTTATTGAATCCACATTTTGCAGATGAGGGAACTGAATCACAGACAAGTGACTTGTCCAAAGTCTCACAGCAGGTAAGCGGCAGAGCTGGGATTACAACCCAGGTCCACTGACACCCGGGCCCATGCTCTTTCTACTAGGCCAGGATGCCACCATATTTGTTAAGTGCTTACTCCGTACCAGGTACTGGAGTAGATAATGGATATGTAAAGATCAGACCTGGTCATGTTTCCCCTCGGCCTCAAAGTCTAAGAGGCTGTGAGAACAGCCACAGGTAATTTAAGAGACTTGCACAAGGTCACACAGCGAGAAGTGGCAAAACTGGGATTAGAACCCAGGTCTCCTGACTCTCAGACCCATGATCGTTCTACTAGGTCATCCTGCTTCGCATGCTCCTCTTGAATACACCGTTCATCTTGTCTGGTCTTATGCTGTCGAGTCGTCTCCGATCCACAGTGACTCCAAGGATGCATCTCTCCCAGGACATCCCACCTCCGTTTGCAATTAATGCATCTCTCCCAGAACATACCACCTCCGTTTGCAATTGTCCTGGTAGTGTATCCATAGAGTTTTTCTGGTAAAAATCCAGAAGTGATTTACCTTTGTCTTTCTGTAAACTTGAATCTCCAGCCTTGACTCTCTCCCGTGTCTCTGCTGCCCAGCACAGGTGAGTTTTGACTTGTAGCAGATTGCCTTCCATTCGTTAGCTATTACCCGAGCCAGGAATGGAATGGATAGGCCTCTGTTTGATTTTCCCTTCCATAGCCGAGACTGGTAGAGGACTGAAAACTCTCCAGGTGTGATCTTAAGAGGGATATACAGAATTTAGTTTAAGCTATAACAGTAAACCTGATTCCAGATAATGAACCAAGGCAACACTGAAGCTCTTTCTGAATTTAGGAAGAAATTTAAGATCCAGCCATGCATTTTCAACCCTTTAACTTTTCTTCAGATTTATTGCACCACCACTACAAAAAAAGAAAAAAAACTCCTGAACTCCAGTAAAAATGTAACAACAAAGCTGGAATGGTTCAGTTCACCTTCCCCGAGCCCAGATTTATGGCTAAAAATATGGAGTCTGTCTCAGCAGGAGGAGGTCATGAAATGGTATGAACTAATATCAGGGAGTGTGAAAACATGCATTTTTGTTTAGTTAACCAATGTCATACAATTAAGCAATTCTCTAAAATCAATTAGCTTCATGTTTGGATTAAGATGACATGTTTTTCTAACTTCTCCCTAGATATTTTCCTGCCAAAAGGATGCTCACTGAGGCACTCTGACAAGAAAATAGAAAATCAATTTGAAAATGAAACAGCTAAAATCCAGCCACAATTAATTAAAAGTCAGGTCAAATCTGGAAATGATAAAATGGCGAAAACGTCCAAAGCAGCCTTGAAACAATGGCTCGTGGGTTCCCTGTTCTCTTGTAAAGAGCTTTAGGTCAGTTTTTCCTTTGCTCATTTTTTTTCCTCGTAATTTAGCTAAGACACAGCTGTGAAAACTGGATGTGTCGTTTGAACTTCTGTATTTATGCTCATAGCATACAGCCTAAGGAAAATGCAAATTTTTAAAACAACGAATGCGATCGAAAGGCACATTTCACAGGAAAAGTCCCGGATAGCATGTTGTTGCTAACGACAGATTTGGAGTTGCTCACAAAAACGAAGATATAAAAAGAATAACGGGAAAAGACATACACATTCTCTCGAATTGCTCGTGGACCGCGTCAGAAATAAAGACATATGGACGCTTGGCAGAATTCACAAATCCGGAGATAAACAACACACAAATGCACAAACAATTTTTTCCTTCTATGTTAACAGAGCACAAAGTCAGAGAATTCAAAGATTTTATCATCCTCTCAGAGCCGTATTTCATATTGGACGGTGAGTGGAGACGGAAAGTCTTCCAGCCAGCTCTTTATGAATGCGGTGTTCCTCTCTCCAGACTCCTAAGCTACTAGAACAACCATTCAGGGACTGTTGTATCTGAGCGGGTCTAGACTCAGGCTCCAGGTATGGGGTGATCCAAAGTAAGTGATGGTAACGGAAGATCTGCAGCAAAGTAGTATCGAGTGGGGATCTGTAAGTCTTTAAGTTGTCACTGAGTTTCTGCTGAACTCTACACCCAGTTGGTCACTGAGTTCAAGGGAGTTGAAGATTGGGAACCCCCAAAACAAATAGGCCAGCCTAGGGATATGGTTTCATGTGGAAAGAACTCACCCAATAATTAATCAGTTTGATTAAGTTAATAATTAGTTAATAATTAATCAATCTGAGCATCTGCTGAGTGTAGAGCACTCTAAGAAGTGCTTGGGGAAGTACAATAGAGTTAGAAGACATGATCTCCACTGTCAAAATACTTACACTCTAGTGGGGGAGATAGAAACTCACTTTTCTCTCTCTTTTTTGGAAGTAGCATGGCCAAGCATGAGCCCGGGAATCAGAGGAAACCTGGGTTCAAATCCAGCTCCTTCACTTGCCTGCTGTCTGATCTTAGGCCAGTTATTTAAGTTTGCTGGACTTTAGTTTCCTAATCTATAAAATGGGGCACCTGGTCTGCCTCCCCTCATGCTGTGAGTCCTGGTGGGACAGGGGCTGTGTCTGACCTGATTCATTCATTCATTTGATTGTATTTATTGAGCCCTCACTGTGTGCAGAGCACTGTACTAAGCGCTTGAAAAGTACAATTCAGCATGAAATAGAGACAATCTCTGCCCACAGTGGGCTCACAGTCTAGAAGGGGAGAGACAGGAATCAAAACAAGTAAACAGGCATCAATAGCATCAATACAAATAAATAGAATTATAGATATATGCACATCATTAGTATGAATAAATAGAATTACAAATATGTACATATACATATACACAAGTGCTGTGAGGTGGGGGGGCTGGAGGGGTAGAGCAAAAGGGAGAGAATTGGGGTGATCCGGGGGAGAGAAGAGGAAAAGGGGGGCTTAATCTGGGAAGACCTCCTGGAGGCATGATGATCATGCATTTACTCCAAAGCATAGTAGAGTGCTTGGCACCTACATAATAAGCACTTGGTAAATACCATTTCATCATTAACAAAGACCCCAATTATTATCATTCTCTCTCTCATATACAGCCTGTGAGCCCGTTGTGGGCAGGGATTGTCTCTCTTGCTCAATAGTACTTTCCAAAAGGCTTAGTACAGTGCTTGGCACACAGTAAGCACTCAATAAATATGACTGAATGAATGTACAGCCAAATTCAACTACTCTTATTCTGAAAACAGACAAGAGCTAGAGTACTCAGATTTCAATCAGTCATTTTAATACAATGATTTTGCCCCATGGGAATGGAAGAGGGGTGGGGGAAATGGAGATGAGCCTTGTTTTTTTTTTTGGGGGGGGGGGGGGAAGGGGTATAGAAGTTGGGTCTTTTCACCCTTGCTTTTTATCTTTCCACATTCCTCCTAGATATTCCTTGAGAGGAGCCCAGGGATCCTTTCTAGGATCCAGTAAGGGTTTAGTACAGGGCGCTGCACACAGTAAGCACTCACTAAGAACTGATTGATTGCTTCCCTAATTTTTGTTTCTGCCAGATGTCAGCAACTTTCACTAGCCCTCGGGCCCAGTAGGTATTTATACTGTACGTATGCATAGCTATGCATACCTATGTAAATGGGATACCCTCAGCACTGTACTGGTCCGCTCAACTGTATAAATTTTCTTTACCCTATTTATTTTATTAATGAGATGTACATCGCCTTGATTCTATTTATTTGCTATTGTTTTAATGAGATGTTCATCCCCTTGTTTCTATTTATTGCTATTGCTCTTGTCTGGCCGTCTCCCCCGATTAGACTGTAAACCCGTCAAAGGGCAGGGACTCTATCTGTTACCGATTTGTACATTCCAAGCGCTTAGTACGGTGCTCTGCACATAGTAAGCGCTCAATAAATACTATTGAATGAATGAATGAATGATTGAGTGCTTACTAATTGCAGAACAATCTTCTAACCTCTTGGGAAAGCACAATATCACACAGTTGGAAGACATGATCCTTGCCCACAAGGAGCTTACAGATTAAAGGGGGACACAAACATTAAAATAAAGTAGGAGTGGGGGAAATAGTTTGGCTATAATGCTGCTCACCACAGAGGCTAGCTAAAGCTGAAAGATATGCAAATTCCAAAGCCAAATGCTTATATTCCTGATAATAATAATAATAGTGTTGGTATTTGTTAAGCGCTTACTATGTGCAGAGCACTGTTCTAAGCACTGGGGTAGATGCAGGGTAATGAGGTTGTCTCATGTGAGGCTCACAGTTAATCCCCATTTTACAGATGAGGTAACAGAGACCCAGAGAAGTGAAGTGACTTGCCCACAGTCACACAGCTGACAAGTGGCAGAGTCAGGATTCGAACCCATGACCGCTGACTCCCAAGCCCGGGGTCTTTCCCCTGAGCCACGATCACAACATGTTTGCATAAAGATTATGCTCCGCTGAGCTACTATGGTTTAGTGGAAGAAAGCCATTCTCGAAGCTCTGCCACAGCAATGTGAACTTAGGCAAGTCACTCAAATTCTGTGCATCAGTTTCCCCAACTGCACCAAGGGGAAAATAATATTTGCCTTCCTAATTACATCACAAGGTTGTTGTGAGGGAAAAAATGAGATAAATATTGTACAAATACTTTGAGAACAACAACAAGATACGAACCAAGTTAGTGTTTGCCATTTGCAGTGCCTGGGACATTTTCATTTTTTCCTCCCCATGTTATAATCCATTTTTGGTTTCAGTCATCCCCTCTTCAGGTCATTATACAGCAACTTTTTAATTATGATGTGCTTGTCAATTTTCTGCCTGAGTCCTACCTGTGAACACTGGGTTGTGATAGTCATAGCCACAGGGCTAGGAAACAGACTAGTTATTTGTTTGTGAACCTGTCTTGCCACATGACATTGAGTATGGAAAAAAAAAAATCAAATCAAAAATCAAAAAAACTTGACCACCTATTCAGGGAAAGGACATGAAAAACAATGAAATACTTCCAGGAAAGGTCTCAGGAAATTATCTGAAGTTCTGAGGAAAACTGTACAAAGCAAACATTCTGTGGCTGATTCACTCATATATGTTTCTTTGGTTTACTCATCTACTAATTTTTCAATGTTTTATGATATTTGTTAAGCTCTGGCTATGTGCCAAACACCACTCTAATCGATGGGTAGATTCAAATTAATGAAGCTGGATATAGTCCTTGTTTCACATGGGGCTCAGAGCCTAAGTAAAAGGGAGAAAAAGTATTGAATCCCTCTTTTGGAGATGAGGTAAGTGAGGTATAGAGAAGTCAAGCAGCTGAGCTGGGATTAGAACCCAGGTCCTCTGACTCCCAGGCCTCTGTTTTACTCACTAGCCCACACTGCTTCATTCAATCAATGACATTCATTGAGTGCTTTTTGTGTGCGGACCACTGTACTAATCACTCGGTAGAATACAGTATAATAAAGTTGATAGACCCTTCCCTGTCCACAAGGAGCTTACAATCTTGAGGGGAAGATAGACATTAAAATAAAATACTGATATATAGATAAGCGCTGTGGGGGTGAGGGTGGGGTGAATATCAAGTACTTTAAGGGTACCAAGAAGGCGGTCACTAGGTCTATTTTGGTAAAACACTACTGAAGTGCTGGGTGGTTAGGTTTCCTACCTTACCTTCCTGATTTCCTAGTACAATCCAGCCCTCACGCTTCAATCCAACCTGCTCCCTCTACCGGGTTCGTGTCTATCTTGATACTGACTTCTCATCCTCTTCCAGCCTCTGGCCTGGAACACACTCCCTCTACATATCTGACAGATGATAACTCCACACCTTCAAAGTCTTACTGAAGGTGGCTCAGTGGAAAGGGTCCAGGCTTGGGAGTCAGAGGTCATGGGTTCTAATCCCCGCTCTGCGACTTGTCTGCTGTGTGACTTTGGGCAAGTCTCTTCACTTCTCTGTGTCTCAGTTACCTCATCTGGAAAATGGGGATTAAGAATGTAAGCCCCATGTGGGACAACCTGATTACCTTGTGCCCCCCCCCCAGTGCTTAGAACAGCGCTTGGCACATAGTAACTGTTTGAATGTCATTATTATTACTATTATTATTATCTCCTCCAAGAGGTCTTCCCTGATTAAGCCCTCATTTCCTCTTCTCCTGTTCCTTTCTGTATTGCCCTTGCTCTTGGATTTTCACGTTTTATTTACCTTTCGTTCAGCCCCACAACACTTACGTCCATAATGTGTTTATTTATATTAATAGCTATCTCCCCCTCTAGACTGTAAATCTAGACATTAGTACAGTCACTCATCCTATCCCGGCTGGATTACTACATCATCATCCTTTCTGACCTCCCAACCTCCTGTCTCTCCTCACGTCAGTCTATATTTCACCCTGCTGCCCGGATCATGGTTCTACAGCAACGTTCTGGGCATGTCACCGCCCTCCTCAAAAATCTCCAGTTGTTGCCTATCAACCTCTGTATCAAGCAAAAACTCCTCACTATTGGTTTCAAAGCTCTCCGTCACCTTGCCCCCTCCTACCCCACCTCCCTTCTTTCCTTCTCCAGCCCAGGATGCACAGTCCTCTCCTCTGGTGCTGTTAACCTTCTCCCTGGGCCCCCTCCTCTCCTGTCCCACGATTGACCCCTGACCCCGTCCTGCCTCTGGCCTGGAACGCCCTCCCTCCTCAAATCCTCCTAGCAATCACACTTCCCCTCTTCAAAGCCCTGGTGAAGGCTCACCTCCTCTAAGAGGCCTTCCCAAACTAGGCCCCGCTTTTCCTCAGCTCCCCCTCCCTTCCCCATCGCCCCGACTGGCTCCCTCCTCTCACCGCAGCACTTGTGTATATATATATTCATATCTATAGTCCTATTTATTTATATTAATGCTTGTTTACTTGTTTTGTTGTTTATATATCTATCATTCTATTTATTTATATTGATGCTACTGATGCCTGTTTACTTGTTCCGATGTCTGTCTCCCCCCTTCTAGACTGATAGCCCGCTTTGGTTTTGAGGCCTAGGCTGGGGGACATTCTGCCCAACATTCCCAAGTCCCTGCACGATGTTCCTCCCACCACCCTTTGACTGAAGCCCAAATGTCTCCCCAAAGTCAAAGGGAGCACAGGAGACTCACATAGCAGATAGAGCACAGACTTGGGAGTCAGAAGGTCATGGGTTCTACGTCTGCTGTGTGTTCTTGAGCAAGTCACTTCCTATCTTTGGGCCTCAGTTCCCTCATCTATAAAATGGGGATTGAGACTGTGAGCCATATGGGACAGGGACTCTGTTTAACCAGATTTGCAAGTCTCCATCCTAGCTGTTAGTACAGTGCCTGGCACATAGTAAGTGCTTAATAAATACAGTTATTATTATTATTTTCACTACCTACCACCCCCATCCAAGGAAGCACAAAGTGTTCTCTCCCACGCCATGGCTTTACAGGCCCCAGTGTCTCTTCGGCAGCTGGAAGTTATCTCCCAGTCCCTACATCTGGCTGACACCAAAATCTGAGATGGAAGCAGTGGTTCACAGTTTCTTAATTCCCTAGCAACATATATAATTCTGGTTCAAACCTCCTTTCCCCAGATGTATTACATAAATAAAATAAAAAATAAATAAATTGTGGTATTTGTTAAGCGCTTACTATGTGCAAAGCACTGTTCTAAGCACTGGGGGATACAAAGTGATCAGGTTGTCCCACGTGAGGCTCACAGCTTTTTATTCCCCATTTGACAGATGACGTAACTGAGGCCCAGAGAAGTCAAGTGACTTGCCCAAGGTCACACAGCTGACTAGTGGCAGAGCCGGGATTAGAACCCGTGACCTCTGACTCCCAAGCCCGCGCTCTTTCCACTGAGCTCCACTCAGGATCCAGTGAACCTTCCTGAAGATGTCCTGGGGCTCAGATTCTTCTATCCCTTTCCCGTCTCCTCTCAGGATATCCCAGGTTCCAGTCTCTCTGTGTCCTTCAGAAGCAGGGTCTCTTTTCTACTCCTCAGGGGTAGGAGCCTCATTCTTCCGGAGCCCTAGCTGCTAGAGCCCCAACCTCCAGGATATCCTGACTCTAATCTGGGATAGTTTCCGATCCCTCTCTGTGTTCTGTGTCTGTCCAAGATACCAGCACGAGCTCTCCGTCTGTCTTGCGCTGCCAGTAACAAAGTTCACGCCTGCTCAACTCCAAGATGCCCAAGGGTCTTCTCCTCCAACTGCCTCCCACTTCCTTCCTCATTCTTCCCTCTCATTGACCCAGCTAAGTATTTACAATTCTTTCAGGGAGGGGCTTCAGAGAATGATTCTTCTGGCCCCCTCCTCCTCCCACCCCTACGTGTGGGGACAAGTTGTCAGCCTGTCAGTCAGTCAGTCGTATTTACTGAACACTTACTGTGTGCAGAGCATTGTACTAAGCACTTGGGAGAGTATGGCCTAACAAGATATCAGACACATTCCCTGACCCCAGTGATCTTAAAGTCTAGGGGGGAGGCAGGAATTAATATAAATAAATTAGAGATATGTATATAAATGCTGTGGGACTGGGAGCGGAGATGAATAAAGAGAGCAAGTAGAACTAGCTGTCACATACAGATGAGGAAACTTAGAGAAGTTCTGATCCCTTCACTCCACTGAAACCACCCTCTCAAAAGTCACCAGTGATCTCCTTCTTGCCAAATCCAACGGCTCTTACTCCATCCTAATCCTCCTCAACCTCTCAGCTGCCTTTGACACTTTGGACCACCCCCTTCCCCTGGAAACGTTATCCAAACTTGGCTTCACTAACTCTGTCCTTTCCTGGATTTCCTCTCATCTCTCTGGCTGTTCATTCTCAGTCTCCTTCGTGGGCTCCTCCTCGGCTTCCCACCCCCTAACTGTGGGGGTTCCTCAAGGTTCGGTTCTTGTTCCCCTTCTATTCTCTGTCTACACTCATTCCCTTGGAAAATTCATTCACTCCCATGGCTTCAACTATCAACTCTATGCTGATAATAACCAAATCTACACCTCCTTCCTTGATCTCTCCCCCTCTCTTCAAGCTCACTTCTCCTCCTGCCTTCAAGACATCTCTACTTGATTGTCTTCCCATCACCTCAAACTTAACATTTCCAAAACAGAGTTCCTTTTCTTCCCATCCAAACCCTGTCCTCTCCTTAACTTTCCCGTTACTGTAGATGACACCATCATCCTTCCCGTTTCACAGGACCATAATCTTGGCGTTATCCTTGACTCCTCTCTCGTTCAATCTACGTATTCAATCCGTCACCAAATCCTGTGGGTCTCAACTTCACAAAATTGCTAAAATCTGTCCTTTCCTCCCCATCCCAACTGCTGCCATGTTAATACAATCCCTCATAATAATAATAATAATAGTGTTGGCATTTGTTAAGCGCTATGTGCAGAGCACTGTTCTAAGCACTGGGGTAGATACAGGGTAATCAGGTTGTCCCACGTGAGGCTCACAGTTAATCTCCATTTTACAGATGAGGTAACTGAGGCCCAGAGAAGTGAAGTGACTTGCCCACAGTCACACAGCTGACAAGTGGGAGAGCGGGGATTTGAACCCGTGACCTCCGATTCCCAAGCCCGGGCTATCCCGCCTAGATTACTGCATCAACCTCCTTGCTGACGTCCCAACCTCCTGCCTCTCCCCACTTCAGTCCACATTTCACTCCACTGCTCGGATCATCTTTCTACAGAAATGTTCGGGACATGTCACCCCCCCTTCTCAAAAATCTCCAGTGGTTGCCATCTACCTCTGTATCAAACAAAATCTCCTCAACATTATTTTTAAAGCACTCTATCATCTCACCTTCCCCCTACCCGCCTCCCACCTCACCTCACCTCACTTCTCTCCTTCTGCAACCCAGCCCCACATTTCACTCCCCGGGTACTAACCTTCTCACTGGGCCTCCATCTCACCTGTCTTCCCACCGACCACTGAGCCATGTCTTACAGCTGGCCTGGAACACCCTCCTTCCTCAAACCTGCCACTTACTCTTCCTCCATTCAAAGCCTTACTGAAGGCATATCTCCTCCATGAGGCCTTCCCTAAGCCCCACTTTTCCTCATTTCTCACTCCCATTGGGGTCGCCCTGACTTGCTCCCTTTGCTCTTCCTCCCGCGCCCCTCCCCGTAGCACTTATGTATAAATCTGCAATTTTATTTTTTTTATATTGATGCCTGTGTATTTGTATTGATGTCTGTCTCCCCTCCTCTAGACTGTGAGCTTGTTGTGGGCAGGGATTGTCACTCTTTATTGCTGTATCATACTTCCCCAAAAACTACAGCGTGGTTCAGTGGAAAGAGCACGGGTTTTGGAGTCAGAGGTCATGGGTTCTAATCCCGGCTCGGCCACTTGTCAGCTGTGTGACTTTGGGCAAGTCACTTAACTTCTTGGTGCCTCAGTTACCTCATCTGTAAAATGGGGATTAAGACTGTGAGCCCCACGTGGGACAACCTGATTCCCCTGTGTCTACCCCAGCGCTTAGAACAGTGCTTGGCACATAGTAAGCGCTTAACAAATACCAACATTATTATTATTATTATTACAGTAAGAGCTCAATAATTATGAATGAATGAAAGTTACTTGCCCAAGGTCACCCAGCCGACAACTGGTGGACTAGAAATCGGAACCCAGGGCTCCTTATTCCCAGGCCCCTGCATTTCCCACCAGTCCAAGCCAAAGGTAGTTTAAAGAAAATAGAGGCTGGAGGGTGGGGAATGTTGGCAGATGAAGGAAAGCTAGAATTTCCATGGGAGCAAGGTCAAAAAGAGCAACACTAAACCAGCAATTTTGATTTTGCTACACAGGGCTCATTAGACACAGGCTCACCGATCATTCATTCGGATAGGTTTCCGGCGGAAATCTGATATGCAATAAATGGAGTTCACTTTCTACAGATTCTTTAATCTGCAAATGCCCTCAAATACCCTCCTTCCTTACTTTATCCAATTTGGGGAGACACATACCCATTCCTGCACATTGAGGCTAGTATAAAATATGGCCACATATGGTCATTAATCACTTCCACATCCTTATTACAGGAATTCTTAAGACCAGAAGAGAACAGCTCTATAAAAGGCTCTGAACCTATACAGTCCCACTGCACCAATACTTTCCAATCAGGCACTTTAGTGCAGACAACACAAATCTCATTCTCAGGCCATTAACCGAATTAGGAAAAATATCACCTTAAACTCTAAAAATAACAAGGGAAGAACCCCAACCACATTGCCAATTCCAGACAAGTGAATTGATGTTCGGCATTACGGCAGCCTAAAACCTCTGAATATGGCTTTTAAATCACCACCCTTTTGACTCTTGGAAAAAAAAAATCTGGAACATAACTCGAGGTGGTTTTCCAGATATGTCTGCCTTTAATCCCCAACTCTTACAGCTATAATACCACCCAGAAATAGGAGATTTAGATATTCCTGGCCTGGAAATGAAACTAATCTGGGGAAGAAAAAAATAGCTTTATTTTCCTGAATGAGGAGGGATTGGGTTATTTAAGGGAGAGTAAGGTCAATGCAGTGATTACAACCACCTTGAGGTGGGAGGGGTAGAATCAAACTCTCCCTCCCTCCCTCCTCTGGAGACACTCTGCTATATGATAAGGATGTGGACCTCATTTGGAGACCATCCAATAGGATGAGGGTATGGCACTGTGGGGAGAAGGAAGGGGAGACCCCAGCATAGACATTGCAAGAGCTGTGTGATAATATTGATAAGATATTGATAATAAGAATATCAGAGTAAAAATTATTTTAGTGTTTGTTAAGTGCTTTCGGTGTGCACTGGAGGAGAAACAAGATAATTGGGTTGGACACCATCACTGTCTCACTTGAGTTATTGACTGAATAATGAGGCGCATTTGCTAAGTTGGAAGGAGAACAGATATTGGATACCCATTTTACAAATAAGGAAACAGAGAAGTAAGTGACTTGCTCAAAATCCCACAGCAGGGCAATGGAAGAAGTGGGATTAGAACCCAAGTCCTCTGAATCACAGGCCTGGGCTCTTTCACCTATGCTATGGTTCACATAATAACAATAATGATAATAATATCAATAATAATGACATTTATTAACACTTACTCTATACAGACACTGTACTAAGCACTGGGGTAGATATAAGATAATCAGGATGAACATATTCCCCGTCCCTCAAGAGTCTCAAGTCTAAGGGAATACAAGTTTTTAACTAATAAATGGTATTTATTGAATGCTTACTGTGTGCAGAGTACCATAATAAGTGCTTGGGAGACTGCAAAGCAACAGAGGTGGAAGACACATCACCTGTTTTTAATCCTTACCTAAGTAATCATGGAATGGGAGGGAATATAAGTCATGAATAGAAAACTAGATCAAACTGTCTTTACCCAGTGTATCTCTCTTTCCCATCCCTCAGAATCTGGCCCCTTCCCCTTGTTCTGATCCCCTTCCCCTCAGTGTTAATGGAACCAGAATTCTAGTTGTCTTCCTCTTAGATCTCCTGCCTAAATCTCTACAGGCCCACTGGGACTTATTTTAGGCCATGGGAACAGAGTGGACTTATTTTCCCAGTTGCTAATCGATGTGGCTCGATAACTTAAATAGAAGGATCAGAGTAAAATCACATGCTTTCTGGAAAGACTGAGTTTTTCAGGTTGAACCTATGTAAAATATAAGAGATAACAGCAAGGTCTAGAGGAAAGAGCATATGCCTGGGAGTCACAGGAGTTGGGTTCTAATCCTCACTCTCCCACTTACCTACTGTGTGATTCGGGGCAAGTCACTAAACTTTGCTTTGCCTCTGTTTCCTCATCCGTTCTCCTCCCCCATGACTGTGAGTCCCACATGGGCCAAGAACTATGTCCAACATGTTTATCATGTATTTCCCCAACACTTAGTACAGTGTTCGGCATGCAGTAAGCACTTAACAGGTACCAGTAACTATTATGATTATTGTTAGTATACATTTCAATCAGGACTTATGTCCTTGAGTCAATTCTCCCTAAAACTGATGTATTTTCAGAGGCAAATTTTAAAGGAATTAAGAAAGGCAGATGTGGCTGGAATATATAAAGACAACAGGCAACAGTCTATTTGGTGCAATGAGAGCTTTCTTTGCGGAAAGACACCATTTGTAGCACGTGTCTATAATGCATGAGTTGTGTTCTCAAAGAAATGTGCTTTAAGGAGAAATTATTCTGCAGTACTTAGAGCTTGGTCACCACCACATTCCTGCCCACAAATGCTTCTAATCCCGGAATCTCATTGCATCCAGACGTGTCTTGTGGATAGAAAGTCCAATAATGCTTCGTTCATTCAATTCACGTGTAATGAAAACATGTGCTAGAATATAAATTACAATAAGATATTAGTGGCTTATAGTGTGATTTCCTTTTCAGGGGAAATACAAGACTTAGGCTAACGCTTCTCGATTAGCATCCTGTAACGAGAAGGATAATTTGTCCACAGTCCTCCTGTATTTTCCCAGCACTGAGTCTTCCCAGCACTTGGATTTTCACCTTTCTTCCTGGCACACAGTAAGCTCTCAATAAATATTGCTGTGTATATATACTTAATTTATTTATTTATATTAATGGCTTCCTCATCTTCTAGAAGGGAAGCTCCCTGTGGGCAGGGATGCATCTACCAACAGTCTTACACTGTAATCGCCCAGTTACTTACTATAGTACTCCGCACACAGTAAGCACTCAATAAATAGGATTATGTACATATCCATAATTTATAGTAATGTTTGTCTCCCCCTCTAGACTGTAAGCTCCTTGTGGGAAGGAAATGTGGCTATCAACTCTGTTATATTGTACTCACTCAAGTGGTTAATACAGTGCTCTGCCCACAGTAAGCGCTCAATATATATTATCGATTAATTAACTGATTGATCATTAACCTCTGATTATTTCTTCTCACTGTGGTACCCTTTACCAGAATTAGAGTGTCACGATCCTGAGACCTGACTATCGGGCCAAGACACGGATCACAATTACTGCCCTAAGCCCTCTGTGATGCCCACCGGAAAAAGACAGAGGCAGAAAGTGAAGAAGAAAAATAATAACCAGGCCCCGTATTCTCAGACAGATGCTATTATCACTAAACCTTCCAAAACAAAAATAAACACGAGATTAGATTGGTTTATTTTCTGAATTATCCACAGGCCTAGTTAGGGTTGAATTCTGCTGCTCCCTTGGTCCTTTCTCATATTTCTTCTCCCCTCTCCGTGCCCCTTTATCAAGTAAGGAGAAATCTGATTGACATTTTACACAAGCCAAGGCTTTATTTAGTACAGATGAGATGGACTCTTAACAACATCAACCAATGCAATAGAAAAGTCCTGTCATGGAGTTGATGTGTTTTCCATGTAGATTTGTTTGGTTGCTACACTAACAGGAGTTCTTAGGGAAGGCTGGACAGAGTTTCATACTCCCACAGGAGGTAGAAATTTCAGCAAGAGAGTTTTAAAAAACCTTGACCCACCTTGTTCCTGTTCCCAGTCTTCTGGAGAAAAAAAGAAAAAGAGGCAAGCCATGGACTTCCATTTCCTATAGACCCACTGCTCTACAGGAGATCGCTATCTTTTCTCTAGCTGCCATCTTTTCTCATGAAATTTTCTCCTCTGCTCAGCTCTCAGAACATCATTCTTCCTTTTCAAATCTACCGGCTCCGCCACTTGTCTGCTGCGTGGCCATGGAGAATTCACTTTGCTGTGCCTCAGTTACCTTATCTGTAAAATGGGGATTAAGGCTCTGAGCCCCACGCAGGAAAGGGACTGTGTTTCATCCAATTTGCTTGTTTCCACCCTAGCCCTTAGCAGAGTTCCTGGCACAGAGTAAGCACTGAATGAATATCACAGTTACTATTATTATGCAAGCTATTGCTCATTCACTTCTGTTTCCCCTCAGGTTCCCTGCTAGATTTTAGACTCTTTCATTCATTCAATAGTATTTATTGAGCGCTTACTATGTGCAGAGCACTGTACTAAGCACTTGGGATGAACAAGTCGGCAACAGATAGAGACGGTCCCTGCCCTTTGACGGGCTTACAGTCTAATCGGGGGAGATGGACAGACAAGAACAATGGCGATGAATAGAGTCGAGGGGAAGAACATCTTGTAAAAACAATGGCAACTAAATAGAATCGAGGCGATGTACAATTCATTAACAAAATAAATAGGGTAACGAAAATATATACAGTTGAGCGGATGAGTACAGTGCTGTGGGGATGGGGAGGGAGAGGTGGAGGAGCAGAGGGAAAAGGGGAAAAAGAGGGTTTAGCTGCGGAGAGGTGAAGGGGGGGTGGCAGAGGGAGTAGAGGGAGAAGAGGAGCTCAGTCTGGGAAGGCCTCTTGGAGAAGGTGAGTTTTAAGTAGGGTTTTGAAGAGGGAAAGAGAATCAGTTTGGCGGAGGTGAGGAGGGAGGGCGTTCCGGGACCGCGGGAGGACGTGACCCGGGGGTCGACAGCGGGATAGGCGAGACCGAGGGACGGCGAGGAGGTGGGCGGCGGAGGAGCGGAGCGTGCGGGGTGGGCAGGAGAAAGAGAGAAGGGAAGAGAGGTAGGAAGGGGCAAGGTGACGTAGAGCCTCGAAGCCTAGAGTGAGGAGTTTTTGTTTGGAGCGGAGGTTGATAGGCAACCACTGGAGTTGTTTAAGAAGGGGAGTGACACGCCCAGATCGTTTCTGCGGGAAGATGAGCCGGGCAGCGGAGTGAAGAATAGACCGGAGCGGGGCGAGAGAGGAGGAAGGGAGGTCAGAGAGAAGGCTGACACAGTAGTCTAGCCGGGATATAACGAGAGCCCGTAACAGGTATCCGTTTGGGTGGAGAGGAAAGGGCAGATCTCGGCGATATTGTAGAGGTGAAACCGGCAGGTCTCGGTAACGGATAGGATGCGTGGGGTGAACGAGAGAGCCGAGTCAAGGACGACACCAAGATCGCGGGTCCGAGAGACGGGAAGGATGGTCGTGCCATCCACGGTGATAGAGAAGTCTGGGAGAGGACCGGGTTTGGGAGGGAAGATGAGGAGCTCAGTCTCGCTCATGTTGAGTTTTAGGCGGCGGGCCGACATCCAGGTGGAGACGTCCCGGAGGCGGGAGGAGATGCGAGCCCGAAGGGAGGGGGAGAGGACAGGGGCGGAGATGTAGATCTGCGTGTCATCTGCGTAGAGATGGTAGTCGAAGCCGTGAGAGCGGATGAGTTCACCGAGGGAGTGAGTGTAAATGGAGAAAAGAAAAGGGCCGAGAACTGACCCTCGAGGAACTCCAACAGTTAAAGGATGGGAGGGGGAGGAGGCACCGGCAAAGGAGACCGAGAATGACCGGCCAGAGAGGTGAGAGGAGAACCGGGAGAGGACAGAGTCCGTGAAGCCAAGGTGAGATAAGGTACGGAGGAGGAGGGGATGGTCGACAGTGTCAAAGGCAGCAGAGAGGTCAAGGAGGATCAGAATGGAGTAGGAGCCATTGGATTTGGCAAGAAGGAGGTCACGGGTGACCTTAGAGAGAGCAGTCTCGGTAGAGCGGAGGGGACGGAAGCCAGATCGGAGGGAGTCCAGGAGAGAATGGGAGTTAAGGAATTCTAAGCATCGATTGTAGATGACTCGTTCTAGGATTTTGGAAAGGAAGGGTAGTAGGGAGATAGGGCGATAACTGGAGGGGGAAGTGGGGTCGAGAGCGGGTTTTTTTAGGATGGGGGAGACGTGGGCATGTTTGAAGGCAGAGGGGAAGGAGCCCTTGGAGATCGAGTGGTTAAAAATAGAAGTTAAGGAAGGGAGGAGGGCAGGGGCGATGGTTTTAAGAAGGTGAGAGGGAATGGGGTCCGAGGCGCAGGTGGAGGGGGTGGCACTTGCGAGGAGGGAGGAGATCTCCTCTGAGGATACCGCAGGGAAGGATGGGAAAGTAGGGGAGGGGGTTGTTGGGGGGGAGGGGAGAGGCGGAGGGGTGACTTTGGGGAGCTCAGACCTGATCGTGTTGATTTTCGTGAGGAAATAGGTGGCCAGATCATTGGGGGTGAGAGATGGGGGAGGGGGAGGAACAGGGGGCCTAAGGAGAGAGTTAAAGGTCCGGAACAATCGGCGGGGGTGACGGGCATGGGTGTCGATGAGGGAGGAGAAGAAGCTTTGCCTGGAGGAGGAGAGGGCAGAGTTAAGGCAGGAAAGGATAAATTTGAAGTGTGTGAGGTCGGCTTGGTGCTTGGACCTTCGCCAGCGGCGCTCAGCAGCTCGAGCATAGGAGCGTAGGAGGCGGACGGAGGAGGTGATCCAGGGCTGTGGGTTAGTGGAGCGAGAGCGGCGGAGGGAAAGGGGGGCGAGAGAGTCGAGATGACTAGAGAGGGTGGAGTTGAGAGCGGAGACCCGCTCGTCGAGAGTGGGAAGAGAGGACAGGGCGGCAAGGTGAGGAGAGATGCTATTGGAAAGACGGATGGGATCGAGAGAGCGGAGGTCTCTGTGGGGCAGTAGCGAAGATTTCGATTCACGGTTCTGACCTCAAAGCCTTATTCGAAGCACATCTCCAAGAAGACTTACATTACTATTGTTGGGCAGGGATTGGCTCTATTTGTAGTCTTTATTCACACCAAGCGGCGTGGCTCAGTGGAAAGAGCCCGGGCCTGGGAGTCAGAGGTCATGGGTTTGAATCCCGGCTCCGCCACTTGTCAGCTGTGTGACTGTGGGAAGTCACTTCGCTTCTCTGTGCCTCAGTTACCCCATCTGTAAAATGGGGATGAAGATTGTGAGCCCCATGTGGGACAACCTGATGACCCTGTATCTAGCCCAGCGCTTAGCACAGTGCTCTGCACATAGTAAGCGCTTAACAAATACCAACATTATTACCACCCTCAACCCGTCAGCACTTATGGACATATCTGTAATTCATTTATTTCAGTGTTTCTCTACCCTACTAAGCTCTCAGCTTCTCAGATGCAGGGAACTTATCTACCAACTCTGCTCTACTGTACTCTCCCAACCCCACAGTACAGTGTTCTGCACACAGTAATTGCTTAATAAACCTTCAGTCCATCTTTCTCTACTCCACAAGAACTCCAATGGTTGACCATCCACCTCCGCATCAAAGAGAAACCTCTTACCGTAGTCTTTAAAGCACTCGATCACCTTGCTCCCTCCTACCTGAGAAGCAGCGTGGCACAGTGGAAAGAGCCCGGGCTTAGGAGTCAGAGGTCATGGGTTCTAATCCCGGCTCCGCCACCTGTCAGCTCTGTGACTTTGGGGCAAGTCACTTCACTTCTCGGTGCTTCAGTTCCCTCATCTGTAAAATGGGGAGGAAGACTCTGCAGAGCTCTATGCTAAGCACTTGGGAGAGTACAGCATAACAATAAACAGACACATTCCCCTCTCACAATACGCTTACAGTCTAGAGGGGGAGACAGACATTAATAGAGATAGGCAATTTTAATATATAAATATAATTCTATATTACTGTGCACATACCACAGTTATAGCACTTAATGAATATCCTAATAACCCACATGCTCCTCCATTTATCCACTGGCTTCTTTTAGGGCAAATACTCCGAGTCTGAGAGGATCAGTTTCTCACACTGTGGGAGGTGGGGGCGGCGAGGGGTTGTCGACAAACCAGCTTGCGATGATGTAGAGCCGAATCCTGTGCCCATGAATCAAGAGAGCACTCCTCAGACGTCCATTGACGGTTGATGGGTATCACATGTCCAGCCAGACCCCCAAAGCTTTGAAACGAAGCTAACGAAGCAGAGCTCAACCCTTATGAGCTGTGAGCAGGGAATGTGCCTGGTATATCGTTGCGTTATACTCTCCCGAGCGTTTAGTACACTGCCCTGCACACGGCAAGCGACTGAATATGACTGATTGATAAATACGATTGATTGATTGAATGGAGAACGCAGATAGGAAGAGGCATCCCCCACCCCCACCTGCATCCTACTATGTCTTTCAGAGTCCTTTATGAGCTATAGCTATGGAAAGATCATGGAAATTTGAATCCCGCTGTAAGATCTGGACAAGCATTTATTATTCTGAAAGATCTGCAAGGTTATTGTTTTGATCTTCTGTTTACACAGTCTTTTTTTTTTTGAGAAGCCTTTGAGAAGCACTGCTTGTAGCGCATTGTATCGGGTGACCTCCTGGGGTCCAGACAACCTCCTTGGTGGGTGTTCTCTCGTCCCCGTGTGTTTTTTCTGTACAATGAGCTATTTCCCTATAGGTGAGACATGCTCGACTTGATTTCATTCCCCATCCATTAACTTTGCTTGAGGTATTTCTTCACATCTGCGTGGAGAAAGGCTTTTAATCATGCTTATAGGAAGAGAAACCCGACATAATGCAGCAGGAAACACTTTTTGCAAAGATTTTATCGTCTGAGGGTGTAATTCAGTAGCTTGAAGCAGCGTTATTAGAGTTTGGGGAACAATTTATCATTTGAGATGGATCGCTCCATCAGTGGTGTTTAGAAAATGCTTACTTTGGGCAGAACGTTCATTCATTCCTTCAACCGCATTTATTGAGTGCTTACGGTGTGCAGAACACTGTACTAAGCTCTTGGAAAGTACAATTCAGCAATGAAGAGAGACAATCCCTGTCTACACCAGGCGACCGACATCAAAACAAATTAACGGGCACTAATGTGAACGAATAGAATTATAGATACGTTCATAAAAATATAGAACACTTCAGGAATTTGCATGTCATAGAGTACAAAGCACTTGGGAGAAGAAAACAGAATGAGGAGATTCAATTCTTACCTTAAAGGAGCTTACAGGTTAGTGAACAGAGCCCTTATTGTGAGAAGGAAGCAAATGGCATCATGGCCATGAATCAGAGGTGTTGCAAGGACACAACTCAACTACTATTATAAAAGATAAGGCTTTTAATAATTATTATGATCATGATAATAAGGATGATAATAGTAACACCTGCGGTATTTGTTAAGCACTTTCTCTGGGCCAGGCGCACATTAAGTGCTGGGGTGGAAACAAGCAAATCAGGTTGGATACAATCCCTGTCCCATGTGGACCTCACGGTCTCGATCTTCATTTTACAGATGAGGTCAGTGAGGCACAGAGAAGTGAAATGACTTGTCCAAGGTGACCCAGCCTCTGCTCCCTCTCTGCCCCCCCTTCACCTCCCCTCAGCTAAGCTCCCTTTCCCCCCCTTTCCCTCTTCTCCTTCCCCTCTCCCTTCCCCTCCCCTCAGCACTGCGCTCGTCTGTTAATTTGTACATACTTTTATTACCCTATTTATTTTGTTAATGAGATGTCCATCCCCTTGATTCTATTTATTGTTATTGTTTTTGACTGTCTGTCTCCCCCCATTAGACTGTAAGCCCGTCGATGGACAGGGATTGTTTCCGTTGCTGAATTGTACATTCCAAGCGCTTAGTACAGTGCTCTGCACATAGTACACGCTCAATAAATACTATCGAAAGTGGGATTAGAAGCCTATTGAGTAGTTCATCTGGGGATTGTTTTTCCTGGTTTCTGTTCCCCTCTAGCAACACTGTGACAGTCCATACTTTTCTTTTTTTAATAGTGCTTGTTAAGCACTTACTATGCGCCAGGCACTATACTACGCACTGGGTTAGATACAAGCTTATCAGCCCAGTCCATGTCCCACAGGGCGTTCATAGCCTTAATCCCCATTTTGCAGATGTGATAACAGACACAGAGCAGTGAAGTGACTTGCCTAAAGTCACACAGCAGGCCAGTGGTGGAATCAGGATTAAAACCCAGGTGCTGTACTAGACCACGTTGCTTCTCTTCCCTTTTACTTGGTATAATGGTAGACAGGCTCACCTCTCCGATCAAGGTTAGTGAGGTATTCTATGACTACGACAATGATTATTACTAGTACAGGGGCTACCCATAATAATAAATAAAAATCACGGTATTTAATAAGAATAATTATGGCATTTGTTAAGCGCTTACTATGTGTCCGACACTGTCCTAAGCACTGGGGTGGATACAGACAAATCAGGATGGACACAGTCTCTGTCCCACATGGGGCTCACAGTGTCAATCCCCATTTTACAGATGAGGTAACTGAAGCACAGAGAAGCGAAGTGACTTGCTCCAGGTCACTCAGCAGACATGTTGCGGAGTCAGGATTAGAACCCATGACCTTCTGACTCCCAGGCCCATAGACCAGGGTGGCGGTAAAATCTACTTGGACTGCAGTTCAGTAGCTTTGCGCTGGCCCACTTAGAGTCAGCTGCCCAAGGCCCGCCTCCTCTTTTCCACTCTACCCAAGGCACAGATAGCTAGGCAGTTGGCTAGCTGGCTTGGATTTCTGGGAAATTAGCATTAGTGCTTTGACTAGTTTCCCTGTTTTCTCTCAAGCTTCCCTTTCTTGCTCCCTTCTCTCTTGACCGGCCTTCTGCCTGCCACGTACTGTGCTGAGCACTGAGATGAATACAAGCTAATCAGGTTGGACACTTTAGGAGAAGCAGTCTGGCCTAGTAGAAAGAGCACGGGAGAATGAGGTGGACCTGGGTTCTAATCTCAGCTCTACCACAACTTTTGGGTGACCTTGGACAGGGCACTTGACTTCCCTGTGCCTCAGTTTCCTTGGGAGATTAGAACTGTGAGCCCCATATAGGACAGGAATTGTGTCCAACCTGATTAGTTGTATCTACCACAGTGCCTGGCACATAGTAAGTGCTTAACCAGTACCATTAAAAACAAAAAAAAGTTCCTGTCCACATGGGGCTCACAGTCGAAGCATTCTTCTGTGACCTGCATTCCATTCATTCTGACAGAATCAAAAGTCAAGGAGAATTGGGGTCTCCAAAGCTAACCAGGTGGAAGACCTCAAAGAGCTGTGCGGAGCCGAAGAGACGAGGATGTAATATCACTACTTCAAGCCACAGAGGCTGAGTCGGACTCCTGCTGTGTGAATCTCGGAAACCTGCAGAAGAGGTTGCTAATTCCTCTTCTGACTAGAATCTCACCCTAAGTTTTTCTCTCAAAACACACCACAATCAAAAGCAGATGTAATGTCATGAAATCAAAGGCATAATCTGTGGAAATGACCTAGGGGATCATAACCAGTTCATCCCTTGGGCTGAATGGAAAACTTTAGGAAGCTATTCTCCACCTCTTTGTCCAGCACAGTTTTACAGGTCTCAAGAAAGATATTTTTGGCCCAACCCAAATGGGCAAATACTCTTTTTTCCCCCTAAGAGCCCACTTGCTTATTATCTCCAACCTGATTTCCCAGACACTCTGAACTTTAATATTCCCCCTGCACCCTGGCTGTTTAGATCAGAAGCCTAAGTACACAATGAAAGCCAATAAAATTGTGTTGGTAAAAGTGACTTAGAGGTAGTTTTGATGAAATTGAGTTAAAAAGCAACTTGATATTAATGAGTTTAGATGTAGTGAATGGGTGATGAGTGAATTTCTGATTAAGCCTAGTAGATTCAAACTTTTATTATATTTCAGATTTACAAAATATTTTTGCATAATTTTATCCATGTAATTATCTTTCTCAGTAACCCTTCTAGGGTGGTCCCAGAAAATGTCAGTGGTCAAGTCAGATTAGAATTCAAAAATTGAGAATCTGAACTCACCAACTGGCCCTTTGACCCATGAACCTTTCCTTACCTAAGTTAATTCATTAATGAGGACCAAACCAAATGCTATATCAGTGGTGGTTCCAATCCAGGGGAGATGGACAAATGAGGTCATTGCCCAGGGGATGAAGGTCATAAAAGGAGAGATGTGATTAATGCCGCTTCCATAGAAGCTCACGATGTCGTGATCAGGAGAGCACAGGGGTGTGTTACCAGAGAATCATTCTCATCCCGACAGCTGCTCGGCAAATAGCATTCATCCTGTGAGTAGGCCCTACTCTTAGCTCTCCCACCACCTCGTCAAGGCTTCAGTCAATCAATAAATCAATCAGTGGCATTTACTGAGAACTTAGGAGTGTAGGACACTGTACTAAAACTTTGAGAGAGCGCAATATAATCGAGTTGGTGGACAAGATCCTTGCCCACAAAGACCTCTCAGTTTAGTTAATACCAAGTTATACATGTTATCATTTCCCTGCCCTCTTTTCCCTGGCTTCCTCGTCTTTCTCCCTTCTTACGCACTTGAATCTGTAAGCTATGAGCTGTAATTTTATTTATTTATATTAGTGTCTGTCTCCCCCTCTAGACTGCAAGCTCGCTGTGGGCAGGGAAAGTGTCTGTTACACCGTTATATTGAACTTTTGCAACGGCTTGGAACAGTGGTGTACCCAAAGTAAGTGCTCTCTAAATACGATTGACTGACATCGATATTCTCCATCCTCAGCCCCACTGCATTTATGTATATATTCATCTACTGTTTATTTATATTAGTGTCTTTCTGCCCTCTAGATTATAAAATCCTTGTAAGCAAGGAACGTGTCTACCAACCCTATTGTATTGTACTCTCCTAAATACTTAGAACAGTACTCTCCACAGGCACTCAGTAAATACTACTGGCTGATTGATTGATTCCTGGATAATAATAATAATAATGTTCATATTTGTTAAGTGCTGACTATGTGCCAAGCACTGTTGTAAGCGCTGGGGTAGATGCACGTTAATCAGGTTGTCCCACGAGAGGCTCACAGTCTTCATCCCCATTTTACAGATGAGGGAACTGAGGCACCGAGAAGTGAAGTGACTTGCCCAAAGTCACACAGCTGACAGGTGGTGGAGCCGGGATTAGAACCTGTGACCCCCGACTCCTAAGCCCGTGCTCTTTCCACTGAGCCACGCTGCTTCTCATATTCTCCAGACTTGTTCCAGGCCTTCTGTATTAATTTAGCCTGAGAATTTCTAGTGGTGAAGACTGAGATATCTTAATGACAGAGACCAAGTTGCTCTTTCACCTCTGGTTAGGTAAAACCCAATGGTCAGATTTCTCCCTCCACGATGATCGAGTCTTCATTACCTATCCCAATATTTTAGATTCCAGCACCTAAAATCTGCTGAATCCAATTTCCATCTCCACCCCTGTGATTTTTATTTGACAACAAAAGCATTCTTCCCTCAGAAATACCATATTGGCAGAATCCTCAATGAAATCTTTCAGGCTTGCTCCACCTAACAAGCAAAGGCTTAGCCTGGGGGAAAAGGCATGGGCCACCCTGCTTCTTCCAGAAGTTAACACTCAGAAGAACATAAACAATGACAGCTCTATAAAGGAATACATGGAATTTGGGCACCGCTTCACAGTACATTTAGTAACATCCTCTTCAAAGACAGAGAAGTATCATGGTCTAGTGGAAAGAGAACAGGCCCGGGAGTCCGAGAATCTGGGTTCTAATTCAAGCTCCGCCATTTACCCACTGCATGTATGACCTCGGGCAAGTCATTCGCTTCTCTGTGCCTCAGTTCCCTCATCTGCAAAGTGGTGACTCAATACCCGTTCTCCCTCATACTTAGGCTGGGGGCCCCAGATGGGACCTGATTATCTTACATCAACCTCAGCGTTTACTGCAGTGTTTCACACATAGTAAGCACTTGCCAAATACCACAATTATTATCGTTATTATCATTATTCTTATTATGGAAGGAATCCTATGCAGATAGCAAGAATGTTGTGATGAACTCCTAAATATGCCTTCTCCAAATGAGGAGGAAGCTCTTTGAGATACATAAAACCAGCCAGGAGGTGAAGTCATGGCCTTTGATTAATTTAGAAGGTTTGGCAAAGAGTGACATCTTAAGAGGCAGATTTGCAAACAAGGTCAGGTCCTGTATGGAATAAACTATTTTGTGCAACTACAAACTGTCTTTATGAGCAAAGATGGTGGGAGAGAATGTTGGCTCTGAATATTTACTTTCAGTCCTAGTTGCCCCACAGTCTCTCCATCAGTACAGTCATCTTTGAAATGAAAGGAGATTTATCTACAGTCCAGTTTCACAACTCCACTGAAAGACATACCCATTCAGGTTTCTGTGTTCTGATGACTAAAATAATCTTATTTATAAGGTCCCAACAAGAGGCACTTAATTTAGAAATGAGAATTCTTCTGTAGAGAAGAAATGAATCATCAACCAATTAATGGTATTCACTGAGCTTCTTCCCCACTCCTAATACTGTACTAAGCACTCAGGCGAGAGCGGGACAACAGGGTTAGTAGACATGATTCCTGTCCTCAGCGAGTTTACAATCCGGACGGGGAGACAGCTGATAAAATAGTTTATAAATAGAGGAAGTGTATACATCAAAGTGCTTAAAGGGCACAGACCCAAACGCATAGCAACACAGAAAGGCTAGAGCACGGGCCTGCGAGTCAAGGGACCTGGGCTCTAATCCTGGAAATGAGGAGGGTGGAGGAAATGAGAAGTTAGTCGGGAATGCTTCTTTTAGCGGTTATGATGATTGGAGTTAATTGTAGTGTTCTTGCTCTCTGTTCAAGATGCCTCCTTTGTTTTTAAAGAGGGGTACAGAATATAGGCCCTTCTTTGGGTCACAAAGAAGGCGAGTTTCCAGTCCTCTACCAGTCTTGGCTACGGGAGGGAGAGTCAAGAAGGGATGTGTCCATTTCATTCCTAGCTGGGGCAGTGGCTAGAGAGTGGAAGGCAATCTGCTACAAGTCAAAGCTCACCTGTACTGGGCAGCAGCAGCATGGGAGAGAGACGAGTGTGGAGACTCAGTTTTGATAATAATACTGTTGGTATTTGTTAAGCGCTTACTACATGCGGAGCACTGTTCTAAACGCTGAGGTAGATACAGGGGAATGAGGTTGTTCCACTTGATGCTCAGAGTCTTCATCCCCATTTTACAGATGAGGGAACCGAGGCACAGAGAAGTGAAGTGACTTGCCCACAGTCACACAGCTGACAAGGGGCAGAGTAGGGATTTGAACCCATGACCTCTGACTCCCAAGCGCGGGCTCTTTCCACTGAGCCACGCTGCTTCTCTAAACTTCTAAACTTCTGCTTCATGTTTACTGCTTGGAAGGAAGCAATGGTAATAATAATAATTATTATTATGGTATCTGTTAAGAGTTTACTATATGCCAGGAACTGTACAAAGCACTGGGGAGGATGCAAGCAAATCAAGTTGGACACAGTCCCTATCCCATGTGGGCTCAGAGTGTCAATCCCCATTTTACAGTTGAGGTAACTGAGGCATAGAAAAGTAAAGTGACTTCCTCAAGGTCACACAGAAGATGTGTCAAAGCCAGAATTAGAACCCATGACCTTCTGACTGCCAGGTCTGTGCTCTATCCACTACGCCATGCTGCTTTTACCAAGAAAACTCTCTGGATCCACTACCAGAATGATTGCAGGTGGAGGTGGGGCGTTCCGGAGGAGTTGTGCCCATGGCGTCTCTATGGGTCGCAGACGACTCGAAGGCATAAGACAGGACAGATAGAGCACGGGCCTGGGAGTCACGGGACCTGAACCCCAATCCCGGCTCCGCCACTTGTCTGCTCTGTGACCCCGGGCAAGTCACTGTGCCTCTTTTTCTTCATTTGTAAAATAGAGATTAATACTGTTAGCCCCATGTGGACCAGGGACGGCGTCCAACCCGATTATCTTAAACTTACTCCAGAGCTTATTAAAGTGCCTGGAACATAGTAAGTGCTTAACAAATGACATTAAAAAATAAAAATAAAAGGATAGTTCCAAATATACTCTGCAGCAGTTCCAGGATCATGTGTATTCTGCTATAGAGCTGTCTGATAGAGGAACTATCTGATAGAGAAACTGCTTTTAAGCAGCAGTGTGGTCTAGCGCATAAATCATGGGCCTGGGATCCAGAGGACCTGGGTTCTAATCCTGAATTCACTATCGGCCTGCTGTGAAGCTTTCATTCATTCATTCATTCATTCAATCGTATTTATCGAGCACTTACTCTTTGCAAAGCACTGTACTAAGCGGTTGGGAGACTCCAATATAAGAATGAACAGGCATATTCTTGCCCACTACGAGCTCACAGTCTAAAGAGGGAGACAGTCACTTAACTTCTCTGTGCTTCAGTTTCATCAGCTGCAAAATCGGATTCAATACTTGCTTTCCCTCCTACTCTGAACTCCATGTGGGACAAGACTATATCTGGTCTGATTAGCTTTTACCTTCACCAATGCTCAGAACAGTGTTTAAAACAAAGTCAGCTCTTAACAAATGCCATCCAAAATATAATTAAATAAATAAATAAATAAATAAATAAATAAATAAATAAATAAATAAATAAATAAATAAATAAACCTTAATATCACCAGGGACTGAGGCTATCTGCCCAGTAAAAACATCTGAATCTAATTCCTGGCTTTAAAGAAGTAATTTCAAACAAGCCATCATTTCCAGTTCTCTTTTCCTGCAGCACAGGAGACCACAGATAAAATGATTTAACGAATGATCTCTGATGCTACTGCTAAACTTTAAGCCCACGGAATAGTGTCCCTGCAGGTAAGTAGGAAAGACAAATACTTTGGGCCTCATTCATAAACTGTTGATTTATATTAATATCTCTCCCGCTCTAGACTGTAAGCTTGTTGCAGGCAGGGAACAGGTCTTCAACTCTGTGGTATGCTCCCAAGTCCTTAGTATAGTGTTCTGCATACAGTAAGCACTGAATAAATACCAGTGATGATGATGACAATGATGATTCATTCATTCATTCATTCATTCATTAGTATTTATTGAGCTCTTACTATGTGCAGAGAACTGTACTAAGCGCTTGGAATACACAATTCCGCAACAGATAGAAACAATCCCTGCCCAGTGATGGGCTCACAGTCTGATCGGGGGAGACAGACGGAAGAGCAAAACAGAACAAAAACAAGACAACATTATCACGATAAATAGCATCAAGGGGATGTACACCTCATTAACAAAATAAATAGGGTAATAAAAATTATATACAAATGAGCACAGTACTGAGGGGAGGGGACAGGGAGGAGAAGGAGCAGAGGGAAAGGGGGCTCAGCTGAGGGGAGGTGAAGCGGGAAAGGGAGAGGAACAGAGGGCGGCGAGGCGGGGGCAGAGGGGGAGTAAAGGGGGAGCAGAGGGAAAAGGAGGTAGCTCAGTCTGGGAAGGCCTCTTGGAGGAGGTGAGCTCTCAGTAGGGCTTTGAAGAAGGGCAGAGAGTTAGTTTGGCGAAGGTGAGGAGGGGGGGCATTCCAGGACAGGGGAGGAAGTGGGCTAGAGGTCAACGGCGGGATAGGAGAGAAAGGGAGATGGTGAAGAGGTGAGCGGCAGAGGAGCGCAGCGTGCAGGGTGGGCAGTAGAAAGAGAGAAGGGACGTGAGGTAGGAGGGGGCAAGGTGATGGAGAGCTTTGAAGCCCAGCGTGAAGAGTTTTTGTTTCATGCGGAGGTCGATAGGCAACCACTGGAGGTTTTTAAGGAGGGGAGTGACATGCCCAGAGCGTTTCTGCAGAAAGATTATCCTTACAACAGAATGAAGAAAAGACTGGAGTGGGGACAGACAGGAGGAAGGGAGATCAGAGAGAAGGCTGACACAATAATCCAGCCGGGATTACTGATAATGTTGATGGATCAGGGCTAGAACATTCAGAATTTGTAAGAACATAAATTAATCAATCAATAGTACTTTTTTAGTGCAGAGCACTGTACTTAATCCCCCTCTCAGCATCTCACCTGGAGAATTTCCAGTCCCCTACTTGTGTCGACTATAGGAGGGAGGGGAAAGCAGAGGCATATGGCTATTCCATTCCTAGCTTGGCCAGTGGCTAGCGAGTGGAAGGCAATCTGCTACAAGTCAAAACTCAGCTGCACTGGGCAGCAGCAGCTTTGGAGAGAATTGAAGGACGAGACTCGTTTACTAGGTGGAAGGAGGCAGTGATCAACCTCTTCTGTATCTTTACCAAGAAAACTCTATTGGTCCACTACCAGGACAATCGCAGATGGCGGTGGAGCGTTCTGGGAGAGATGTGTCCATGGAGTCACTACGGGTTGGAGATGGCTCGACAACATGAGACGAGACAAGACTGTACTTAGCTTATAAGATAGCACAAAATAAGGTTAATAGACAAGATAGTCACCCTCAAGGAGCTTGCAGTCCATCAGGGGAGATGGACAATAAAATGAATTAGAGGTAGGGGGAAGAAACAGAGTTTCAAGATGTTTAAAATTGCTATTGGAGGAGGGGAATGGTGTGTGTGTGGGGGGTACCTAAGTGCTTAAGGCCCAATTAGCACCTGTGAATAGAAGTGACTTGGGGGAACTATTTTATTGTAGGAAGTGACTGTGGGGGATACAGTTATCTTTGGGCTTATGGTCTGAAATTTTTTTCAATATGTGCATAATTGCAAATTGGGTCTTTAAGCTTAGTTTTACAAGCAGTGTGAGAAAGAGTTATCTGTCTCTCTTTCAATATTTATAGGCATATGTGTTGTGCTTGTAAATATGCATATATATGTATATATATATGTGTGTGTGAGTGTGTGTATATATATATATGTAAAAAACATATTATATTGTTTTTGATATTGTACTAGAATTGGGACTATCGTTTGCTACATGTAGAGAAGTGATCTCCATGCTGTTGTAGTTTTGATGTTCCAGTGAGCCCGGAAGATTGAAAATCCCTCAGGGCTTTCCTGGGAGTCAGTGATTCATTCCTAAACTCTCCAGGGGCCGTACAGAGAAACCTTAATAACCTAAGAAGTTAAAAGTTTCAAGAAGTCCAAGTTGAAGCCTACCCTCCTACTTGAACGGCTAATGCTTGTTCAGCTGAGACTCATTCAACTCCATGGAAATGTGTGAGAATGCCAAAAATAACACGGGGCTTGTCATCCCTCTCTTTCTTTTAATTCTCAATTCTCCCTTGCTTTGAGGAGGAGTCCGGTGGCCAAGAGGAAGGGTTAGCATTCCTCTTCGTGCTCTCGCACTCCGTGGCTCTAGAGCTCACAGAGCTCTCCGTTGGCATCAGGAGATAGTCTATCTGTAGCTCCACGGAGCAGGCGAGGCACACTCTGTATTTACTCCACCACTGGATAAAATTTGGAGGGTCAGGATTCCTGAGGGCTGGTGGCATCAGTCAGGGTTGCCTATCTGCTGCTAACCTCAATCAACACTGGCAAAGTGCAAAATAGCTGTGCATTCAGTCATTCATTCATTCAATAGTAATTATTGAGCGCTTAGTATGTGCAGAGCACTGTACTAAGAGGTTGGAATGTACAATTAGGCAACAGATAGACAATCCCTGCCCACTGAAGGGCTCACTGCCTAATCTGGGGAGACAGATGGGCAAAAACAAGACAACTTAATTGCAATAAATAGAATCAAAGGGATGTACACCTCATTAACAAAATAAATAGGGTAATAAAAATATATATAAATGAGCACAGTGCTCGTGGGGGGAAGGGAGAGGGGGAGGAGCAGAGGGAAAGGAGGGAAAGGGGGCTTGAGGGGAGGTGAAGGGGGGACAGAGAGGGAGCAGAAGGAACAGAGGAAAAAGGGGAAGCTCAGTTTGGGAAGGCCTCTTGGAGGAGGTGAGCTCTCAGTAGGGCTTTGAAAAGGGGAAGAGAGCTAGTTTGGCGGAGGTGAGGAGGGAGGGCGTTCCGGGACCGCGGGAGGATGTGGGCCAGCGGTCGACGGTGCGATAGGCGTGAACGGAGGACAGTGAGGAAGTGAGCGGCAGAGGAGCGGAGCGTGCGGGGTGGGCAGTAGAAAGAGAGAAGGGAGGAGAGGTAGGAGGGGTCAAGGGGATGGAGAGCCTTGAAACCCAGAGTGAGAAGTGTTTTTTTCATGCGGAGGTTGATAGGCAACCACTGGAGGTTTTTAAGGAGGGGAGTGACAGGCCCAGAGAGTTTCTGCAAGCAGATGATCCGGGCAGCAGAACGAAGAATAGTACCAGAGGTTACTGGGCAAACACTGGTAAAAGTCTGGGGATATGGCAAGATATTTTATCTAAAAAGTTAGGGCAGAATGTAAGCCGAGACTGTGGAAGATAGAGAAGCAGCCTCACTTGGTAGAAAAAGCACAGGCCTGGGAATCAGAGGGTCTGGGTTAATAATGTTGGTATTTGTTAAGCGCTTATTATGTGCCGAGCACTGTTCTAAGCGCTGGGGTAGACACAGGGGAATCAGGATGTCCCACGTGGGACTCACAGTCTTAATCCCCATTTTACAGATGAGGTAACTGAGGCACAGAGAAGTTAAGTGACTTGCCCACGGTCACACAGCTGACAAGTGGCAGAGCTGGGATTTGAACTCATGAACTCTGACTCCAAAGCCCGTGCTCTTTTCACTGAGCCACGCTGCTTCTCATAATAATGTTGGTATTTGTTAAGCGCTTACTATGCGCAGAGCACTGTTCTAAGCGCTGGGGGGGATACAAGGTGATCAGGCTGTCCCTCATGGGGCTCACAGTCTTCATCCCCATTTTACAGATGGGGTAACTGAGGCCCAGGGAAGTGAAGTGACTTGCCCACAGTCACTTGCCCACACAGCTGACAAGTGGCAGAGCTGGGATTCGAACTCATGACCTCTGACTCCAAAGCCCGTGCTCTTTCCACTGAGCCATGCTGCTTCTCTGGGTTCTAATCCCAGTGCTTGGCATATAATAAGCATTTAACAAATGCCATCATTATTATTAATCCTGGATCTGCCTTTTAAGTGACTCTGGGCTTACTTCTCTGTGTCTCAGTTTCCTCATCTGTAAAATTTGAATTTAAGATCAGTCCTTCCTTTCCTTCTGAAAGACAGAGACGGCATTCTGATCTGATTAACTTGTACCTACTCCGGGGCTTAGTACAGTGCTTTGCACATTGCAAAAACTTAACAAATACCATAATGATTCTTTTGATTGTTATTATTGTGTTAAATATGGGACTTTTGTAAAATAAAATGATCAGAAGACAATCTTCTAATTCAGTACTAACAGGCTTCTTTCTCTCTTCCCCTTTGCTTGGAAATCCACTTATAGCCTCCAGGAAATGTAACGACAGATAAACATTCCTATCTCTTTTTAACAGGCGGTATCTTAGTTGTGGATTCAGCATAGCCTCACTTCCTACTTGGAGATGTGATTTCCCAAGCACATAGTACAGTGCTCTGCACAAAGTAAGCACTCAATAAATACTATTGATAAATTGATTGGATGTTTTCTTCTAGCTGGGCTATTGGCTCCCCCAAATTCTGAATGCCTGATCGATAGAATAAGAACAAAACGATCACCACGATTAGGGGACCGTGAACGTTCCCGGAAAGAATGTGTAGAAAACTGAATGCACATTTCATTGATTGCATGTGCAGTCAGTATTACTTGGGTTCATTTGTAAAACAATGGGGTTGCACCGCCCTGCATAGAATCTGCATTACTCTAAGGCGGCGGCACCTGGAATTTGGCCTTCTATTTTTGGCACCTCATTAACCAGGAAGAAGTAGGCAAATTGGAAGGAGTTCAGAGAAGGAAAAAACAAAATTCGGGATAGACTGACTAAGCTAAATGTATGCAGCTGAAGAGATCCCAGAGTTAACACACAGGAGAATGTGGGTTGTTCTATTCTTTGAGTCATCTACGCCCTTGACTCTGTACCTTCTGGGCACTTCATTCATTCTTTCGATCATATTTATTATTAATAATGATAATAATAATAATGTTGGTATTTGTTAAGCACTTACTATGTGCAGAGCACTGTTCTAAGCGCTGGGGGAGATACAGGGTAATCAAGTTGTCCCCACTGAGGCTCACGGTTAATCCCCATTTTACAGATGAGGTAACTGAGGCACAGACAAGTTAAGTGACTTGCCCATGGTCACAGAGCTGACGAGTGGCAGAGCTGGGTTACTGAGCACTTACTGTGTGCAGAGGACTGTATTAGGTGCTGGGGAAAGAACAATACAACAATAAACAGACATATTCCCTGCTCCCAATGAGCTGACAGTCCAGAGGGGGAGAGACAGACATCAATCCAAATAAATAAATGACAGATTTGTACATCAGTGCTGTGGGGCTGGGATGGGGGGAGAACAAAGGGAACAAGGCGGGGGGCTGCAGAAGGGAGTGAGAGAAGAGGAAATGGGAAATACCATAAAAAATAGTGGCGGCTTGATGTAGAAACTGGAGGCGGATCCTGGAGATGTTGTGAAGGAACATTACTTGGCACTGTGGCACTGTGGAAGGCCTTCCAGAGCAGATATGCTTCATTAAGGCTTTGAAGAGCGGGAGCCCTGGGCATTCACCCCACCCTCAGCCCCACAACATTTAAATTCATATCCATAACTTATTTATATTAATGTCTGCCTTCCCCAGTAGATTGAAAGCTCTTTCTGGGCAGGGAACAGGTTTACCAACTCTACTGAATTGAACTCTCCCAACCGCTTAGTACAGGGCTCTGCACACAGTAAATGTGTGACAAGAAGCAACCTGGCTCAGTGGAAAGAGCATGGGTTTGGGAGTCAGAGGTCATGGGTTCTAATCCCGGCTCCACCGTTTGTCAGTTGTGTGACTTTGGGCAAGTCGCTTCACTTCTCTGTGCCTCAATTTCCTCATCTGTTAATTGGGGATGAAGACTGTGAGCCCCACATGGGACAACCTGATTACCTCGTATCTACTCCATCGCTTAGAATAGTGGTTGGCACAGAGTAATCGCTTAACTAATACCATCAGTATTAAGCACTTAATGCAGTTCTCTGTACACGGTAAGCACTAAATGGATACGAATGAATGAATGAATGAATGAATGAATGAATGAATAAAATGGATTGAGTCATTCTAGGATGGTCCACGGACATGTTCCTATAACTTGAAATTAAAAACATTTTAAAAGAGTAAAAAATCAATCAAACATTGAATCAGGAAACTTCTTAGAATTTGCAAACTACAACAATGGAAAATGGTAAAGACTCCATTTTCACCACTGTTTTAGTGAAAATGTTGAAGAAATTGGAGAAGATTGTCATACAACGACTTATAGGAGGATGGGCTAGATGAGAGCTAATTGGGAATACTTTCGGATGACAGTGAGGTTCCCCAGTCAGAGGCTGATTTGTACAACATTTTCTCTAATTTATTAGGGGTTAATTATTTCATCTGGCCAATTTTTATGTTTGGCATAACAGCTGAAAGCCTTTCATTTTCCCACAATGCCAAGTAAAGTTCCTTCACCACATCTCCAGGATCCACCTCCAGTTTCTTCACCGAGCCGCCACCATTTTTCATGGTATTTATTGGGTGCTTAATATATGGCAGACACTGTTCTAAGTGCTGTGGTAGATACAAGCTAGTCAGATTGAACACGATCCATGGGCCACATGGGACGCATTCTTAATCCTCTTTTTACAGATGAGGTAACTGAGGCACAGCGAAGTAACCGAAGCACAGCAAAGTGAAGTGACTTGCCCTAGGTCATGTGGCAGACAAATGGTGGAGCTGGGATTAGAGACCAGGTCCTCTGACTCCCAGGCCTGTGCTCTATCAACTAAGCCATGCTGCTTCTCACCATTTTGGTCCAAGCATTTGTTATATATTGACTCAACTACTACATTAGCCTCATCACTGACTCAACTCTCTCCCCTAGCCAGACGGAACTTCACTAATACCCGAATCATTTTTTTCTAAAACATCCCTTTTTTCATGTCTCTAGTCCTCGAAAACCTCTAATCGTTGACCATTCCTGTCCACACCAAGAATAGAAACCCCTGAGCTTAGCTTTCTCCTCACTACCCATCCTCGCTCCTCTCCTACGACATCCCAGCTTACACGTTTCTCTCCTCTCAAACCAACCTACTCAGTGAGCCTCGTCTTCGTCTTTCTTGCCACAGACTTCTTGCTCAGATGAGGAAACCGGGGCACGGAGCAATGAAATGATTTGCCCTAAAGCCGCACAGTAGGCAAGTAGCAGACCTGGGATTAGAACCCAGGTCTCTTGACTCCCACTACAATGCAAAGAAGCAGTGTGACCTAGTGGAAAGAGCATCAGAGTAGTAATACCAGCTCCAGCACTTACCAGTTGTGTGACCCTGGGCAAGTCACTTCACTTCCTCAGTTCCCTCATCTGCAAAATGGGGATTAAATACCTGTTCTCCCTCCTACTTAGACTGTGAGCTCTGATGATCTTCTGTCTCCCCCAACGATTAGTACAGTGCTGGGCACATAATCAGTGCTTACATTCCACAATTATTGCTATTATTACCCTCCCTTTGGCCCCAAACTCCCTCTCCAATCCCATCCAGCAGACCACTACCCTCCCCATCTCCGAGGTCCTTCGGAAATAACATTTCCTCCAAGAGGCTCTCCCTGATTAATAATCTCTCTCCTCCCACCCTTTATCCCCTCAAAACCACCACTTCAACACTTCTATGTCACCTAAGCACTTAGATACTCACATTCTCTCACCCCCTCAGCATGTCATTACTTATCTTTATAATAATAATAAACTTGGTATTTATTAAGCATTTACTAGGTGCTGAGCACTGTTCTAGGCTCTGGGGTAGCTATAGGTAATCAGGATGTCTCACATGGGGTTCGCAGTCTTAATCTCCATTTTATTCATTCAATAGTATTTACTGAGAGCTTACTATGTGCAGAGTACTGTACTAAACACTTGGAATGTACATATCGGTAACAGATAGAGACAGTCCCTGCCCTCTGTCGGGCTTACAGTCTAATCGGGTGAGACGGACAGACAAAAACAATAGCAATAAATAGAATCGAGGAGATGAACATCTCATTAAAACAATAGCAAATAAATAGAATCAGGGTGATGTACATCTCATTAACAAAATAAATAGGGTAATGAAAATATATACAGTTGAGCAGACGAGTACGGTGCTGAGGGGAGGGGAAGGGAGAGGGGGAGGAGCAGAGGGAAATGGGGGAGAAGAGGGTTTAGCTGAGAGGAGGTGAAGGCGGGGTAGAGGGGGAGCAGAGGGAGCAGAGGGAAAAGGGGAGCTCAGTCTGGGAAGGCCTCTTGGAGGAGGCGAGCTCTAAGTAGGTTTTGAAGCGGGGAAGAGAATTAGTTTGGCGGGGGTGAGGAAGGAGGGCGTTCCAGGACCGCGGGAGGACGTGGCCCAGGAATCGACGGCAGGATAGGCGAGACCGAGAGACGGCGAGGATGTGGGCGGCGGAGGAGCGGAGCGTGCGGGGTGGGCGGTGGAAAGAGAGAAGGGAGGAGAGGTAGGAGAGGGCAAGGTGATGGAGAGCCTTGAAGCCTAGAGTGAGGAACTGAAGCACAGAGAAGTTAAGTAACTTGCCCAAAGTCACACAGCTGACAGGTGGCAGAGTCGGGATTGGAGCTCATAACTTTTGACTCCTAAGCCCATGCTCTTTCCACTGAGCCACACTGCTTTATGCTCTGTTGCTTCTCCTGACCTGTCACTGTTTTCAGTGTCTGCCTCTCCTGCTAGACAGAAATATCCTTGAAGGTAGGGATCATGTCTATTAACTCTACCGCACTCTCCTACGTGTATGTGTTTAGTTCAATGCTCTTCACACAGTGAAACACTTCACTAAATAGTACTGAGTGATTAATGGATTCTTTCCTTTTACTAAGGGCCTGCTCATACTGAACTATGCATCCGTCTTCATGAAAGCAAACACACATTTTGAAAGCTAATGAAATGGTGTCCACAGGCCCAAGTAGTAGTGTCTAATAATAATAATAATGATGTTGGTATTTGTTAAGCACTTATTATGTGCCAAGCACTGTTCTAAGTGCTGGGGGTAGGTACCGGATAATCAGATTGTCCCAAGTGGGGCTCACAGCCTTCATCCCCATTTGACAGATGAGGTCACTGAGGCACAGAGAAGTTAAGTGACTTGCCCAAAGTCACAGAGCTGACAAGCGGAGGAGCTGGGATTAGAACCCGTGACCTCTGACTCCCAAGCCTGTGCTCTTTCCACTAAGCCACACTGTATCCTTAGTCTCACCTCTCTGTTTCACTTAGTACAGTGCCTGGCGCATAGTAAGCGCTTAACAAATACCATATTTATCAGTATTCAACCTCTGCATCCAAAATCGTGCAATCTTTTCAGAGGAAAAGCCTTCTGATGTGCTGTTGCCGAGCCCATTTCGCAACCTCCTCTCCATTTATTAACAATTTTGCTCACTGCCAGTACAGAGAGGCCAAAATTTTTTGATCATTGCAGTTTGGAAGCACCTTCTACACCTAAATGTAGTCTCTGAGAACGACCTCCAATCTTTACACATCTTGCAGTCATTTCGAATTCCTCCTGCAGTGACTAGTTGATTAGGCAGTTATTTAATACAGCAGTCTTGCCTGGTCCTATCTCCTTCCCCCAGAAGAAAAACTCAAAATAAACCCCTCTCCTCCACATTGCAGCTTAAAGTAAGGTTCATTCATAATTGCTCTGGGGCTGACCTGGGAGGAGGGGGACTGGGGAGCTGGAAAGCAGTAGGACAGAGAAATAAAGGAAGATAAATCAGAGGAAAATTTCTGACAATTTGGCTTCGTGGAAACCTATAAGAAGATGAATTTGGCAAATGCACCTTCTCGTTTATATCAAACTTCATTGAGCGTGAGCTCAGCTGGACCCATTTTCAAACTTGGGTTGTGGAAAGTTTTTCTTTGCCTTGGAAAAATAAACACGGTTCAGCATAGCCTTTTCTGATAAAATATAAATGGCCACAGTATCAATCATATTTACCTAGCGCTTACTCTGTGCGGAACGCTGTACTAAGCACTTGGGAGAGTATGATACGACAGCCGTTAACAGCTTTTTCCTCACTACCTATTCCCTGCCCACCACAAGCTATTGTGCACTGTGCTGCTCTGGACTGGGGTTCCTGCCATAAGCAGATTTCTTTTTTGCGTGCTATTCTGTTTGGCATTAGAAATGACTGTCTACTAGATTCAGTAGTCATTTCCTCAACAGGTAAAATATCAGTGAAAAATATAAGACTTCCTTTCTCTCTCCAAACCACAAAAAATGGGTGCTACTTAAGGTTTGTTTAGTGTCCAATATACACACTCACACTTGACTACCTCTCTAGAAAATAAACACTTCCAATTCTCTTTGCCTAGGAACATGCTGAATCGCTCACATTTAAGCCAGGCCCGACAAAAAAGAATTATGGGATTTCGTCCACCAATAAAATTCCAAGACTAATTGACATTCTTTATGGGATGAATTTTGTGAGCCTTAACACGGCAGTGGCATTCATGAACTCATGTTTACCTTTCATGTTTAATTTGGGTTTTCTTTTTAGAAAATCAAACAATTTAACTTGTGTGGGTGCCAGTTTCAACTGGCATGGAGCTGGAGGCTTTTTGGCTCTCTCTCCCTTTCGGGATGGTGAGTCATCGTTAGCACTGAAGTCAATCGACTCATTAGGAACATGTGTTACTAACAATGGGTAGTCTACACCACTGGATTCATTCTTGGAAAATTCTTTAACACTCATCATAAAACGATGCCATTAGGCAGGAAAGTGTACACATTAGTGGCTGCCCTGGTTGACTCACCGACTATATCCAAAAAGAGTTCAGTGCCATAAACAAGAAGAAATACGGTCTTCCTATGCTCAATTTTCATCTGAGGATGGTCCAGCCATTAATAAATGTGAAAGAACATAGTCGCAGTAGGGTACATCCCCCTTTCCAGGCGGTAAACCTCAGGTTAATTGCTCTCTGTGAGCAGGGAATGTGTCTGCTTATTGTTGTATTGTAGTCTCCCAAGCGCTTAGTAATAAAAATAGTAATAATAATAATATTGGTATTTGTCAAGAGCTATGTGCCAAACACTGTTCTCAGTGCTGAACAGTGCTGTGCACAGAATAAGCACTCAGTGCTTTTTACGATTAATACGACTGAATGAATGGATAGTCCCATTTACAAAATGGAGGAAATTCATTCATTCAATAGTATTTATTGAGCGCTTACTGTGTGCAGAGCACTATACTAAGTGCTTGAATAGGAAGTAGTGTAGAGATTGTCCCTGAAGCCACATAGGGAAGCAACAGCATCCAGATTCAGAGGCTCTAGGAAGAGTGCTCTGCACACAGTGAGCGCTCAATAAATACCACTGATTGAATGATTATTACCACATCCAATCAAGTAAGCTACAACAGACATTTCCCTACTTACGGAGCTGGGACTCGAACCGGTCTGATCCCAGCTCTACGCTCCTTCCATTAGACCATCATTAGGGTGAATAAAAATATTAGTATTAAACTCCTCCTACGTTTCCCTGGCCTACAAATCAAATATCATTAGCACTATAAAGTCCCTGACCGATTTGGAATATGGCGCTGGATCTGTGCCATAGAGACACTGTCAGTGTTTCAGGTAGGAGTCTCAAAAGTTTCCATCTCCAGCAGAGTCAAACAGTGGGATAAAATCTGTTCTATGCCTGCTGTTAGGTCTCCCGCAGGGTTACAAGAAGTGACACTATGTCCCCAAACAAAGGGTTTCACCTAAAAACGAAGACTAATCCCCCAGAAGGTAATATTATTGTTGTCTACCCACCAGTATTTTCTGGAAGCAGTGAATACTAAGTGTATCCTTGGAGGATTTAGCTAAACAACAGTATCCTAAGATCTGGATCTTTGGATATATTTCAAAGAATATGAGAGAGTAATGTCAGAGGACATAATTCCCAATTTCCAGAGAGGGAAACAGAAGCACAGAGATATTAGAAATCAATCTGGAAAGTGCTTTATTACTACAGGTAAGTACTATGTCCTAGTGGGAAGAGCATGGAGTGGGGAATGAGGGACCCAGGCTCTAGCTCCAACTCTGCTACTGGCCTGCTGTGAGACCTTGGGCAAATTACTAAACTTCTCTGGGTTTTGGTTTCATCATTTGTAAAAAAGAATGAAATACCTATTCTTCCTCTTCTTTAGATAATAATAATGTTGGTATTTCTTAAGCGCTTACTATGTGCAGAGCATTGTTCTAAGTGCTGGGGTAGACACAGGGTAATCAGGCTGTCCCACGTGAGGTTCCCAGTCTTCATCCCCATTCTACCGATGAGGTAACTGAGGCACAGAGAAGTGAAGTGACTTGCCCACAGTCACGCAGCTGACAAGTGTCAGAGCCGGGATTTGAACCCATGACCTCTGACTCCCAAGCCCGGGCTCTTTCCACTGAGCCACGCTGCTTCTCTATATAATAACTGTGGTATTTGTGAAGTGCTTACTATATGCCAGTCACATTCCAAGCACTTAGTACGGTGCTCTGCACATAGTAAGCGCTCAATAAATACTATTGAATGAATGAATACTAAGCCCTGGGGTAGATACAAGCAAACTGGGTTGAACACAGTCCCTGTCCCATATGGGACTCACAGTCTCAATCCCCATTTTACAGATGAGGTAAATGAGGCACCGAGAATCAAGCAATCAATCACCGGTATTTATTGAGCGCTTAATGTGAGCAGAGCAGAGGTTGGGGGAGTGCAATGTAACAGAGGTGGTAGACCGTTTCCATGCCCACGACGAGCATCCAGTATAGACTGCGCTACTGTTTGGTCACTGCCGAAGGAACAGCATCTTTCTCCAACCCCCTGGCGATCTGAGCGGCTCTACAGCGTGGTTCAGTGGAAAGAGCATGGGCTGGGGAGTCAGAGGTCATGGGTTCAAATCCCAGCTCATTCATTCATTCAGTAGTATTTATTGGGCGCTTACTATGTGCAGAGCACTGTACTAAGCGCTTGGAATGGACAAATCGGCAACAGATAGAGACAGTCCCTGCCCTTTGACGGGCTTAAAGTCTAATCGGGGGAGACGGGCAGACGAGAACGATGGCAATAAATAGAGTCGAGGGGAAGAACATCTCATAAAAACAATGGCAAATAAATAGAATCAGGGTGAGGAACATCTCATTAAACAAAATAAATAGGGTGCTGAAGATATATACAGTTGAGCTTTGGGCAAGTCATTTAACTTCTCTGTGCCTCAACTACCACATCTGTAAAACGGGGATTAAGACTGTGCGCTCCACGTGGGATAACCTGATCACCTTGCATCCTCCCCAGCACTTAGAACAGTGCTTTGCACACAGTAAGTGCTTAACAAATGCCATTATTCTTATTATTAATTCCCCGATTCACTTGGAATAGAAAAGAGGCCCAGGAAATACTACTGCTAATAATGATGATTGTATTCGGTAAGGGCTTTCTATGTGCCAAGCACTGTTCCAAGCGTTGGGGTAAATAACAGTAATAATAATTGTGGTATTTGTTAAGTGCCTATTATGTGCCAAGCATTGTTCTAAGCAGCACTGTTCTAAGCACTGGGGTAGATACAAGGTAGTCAGGTTGGACACAGGTCTTGTCCCACGTGGGGCTCACGGTCTTGATCCCAATTTTACAGATGAGGTAACTGAGGCAAAGAGAAGTGAAATGACTCTTTTAAGGTCCTACAACAGACGTGTGGTGGAGCTGGGATTAGAACCCATGACCTCTGACTCCCAGGCCCTTGCTTTTTCCACTAGGCCCCGCTGCTTCTTGAAATACAAGCTAATCGGGTCGGACATTGATCCTGTCATTCATTCATTCATTCGATCATATTTATTGAGCGCTTACTGTGTGCAGGTCACTGTACTAAGCGCTTGGAATGTACAGTTCGGCAACGGAGAAAATCTCTGCCCAACTATGGGCTTAAAATCTAAAAGGGGGAGACAGACAGCAAAACAAGTGGACAGGCATCAATAACATCAAAATAGATAAATAGAATCATAGATAAATATATACATATCATTAAAAAAATAGAGCAATAAAAATATATGCAAATATACACGTGTTGTGGAGAGGGAATAGGGGCAACTTGGAGGGGAGGAGGGGCAGAGGGAAAGGGAGGACTCAGTCTAGGAAGGCCTCCTGGAGGAGGTGAGCTCTCAGTAGGGCTTTGAAGAGGGGAAGAGAGTTAGTTTGGCGGATGTGAGGACACGTGGGACACATTCATACATTTATTCAATCGTATTTATTGAGCGCTTACTGTGTGCAGAGCACTGTACTAATCGCTTGGAATGTGCGGCTTGGCAACAGATAGAGACAATCCCTGCCCAGCAACGGGCTCCCAGCCTCAATCATCTCCATTGTACAAATGAGGTAACTGAGGTCCAGAGAAGTAAAATGACTTGCCCAAGGTCACACACAAGACAAGCGGTGGAGCTGGGATTAGAACTCATGACCTTCCGACTCCAGGCCTGTGCGCTATCCACTACGCCATGTGAGACAGAGATTGCCTGATCTGGCTATCTTATATCTACCTTGCACATAGCTCAGTTTTTGGACAGAGTTGATACTTGATAGATGCCATGATAATTATTATTGAATGTGCAGATATTTAAGGTCCAACTATATTTGCTTAATCATTAATACAAAAAATAATTCATGTGGGAATAATAATAATAATGATAACTGTGGTATTTGTTAAACGCTTATTGTTTTAAGTCCTGGGGTAGATACGAGGTAATCAGGTTGGACACGGTCTAGTTCCCCCATGGGGCTCACAATCTTGATCCCCATTTTAAAGGATGAGTTAACCGAGGCACAGAGAAGTTAACCGACTTTCCGAAGATCACAAAGCAGACTTTTGGCAGAGCCAGGATTAGAACCCACGACCTCTGTAGTAAGCTCATAGTAAGGGCTTAACATGAAACATAGAATCATCAATGGCCAAGGCAGTTGGAAAGCATAGGCTTCTTGACCCAAATCTGGTCTGTTACTCTCTTGTTTTTACTTTCAACTTCCAATATCAGTCTCATTCTTACTCCAGCTAGCCTCCACCCACGCTCCCTAAAATCTCCCCCAAACATTTTTACAGTCTTTTTGCACTGTATCTATTTTCTCGGTAAACAGTCCATTTAGGGAATTTGATATTTTTATGGCTGCATTGCTTCATAGTTCCTGAGAAAACAATACTGCAGGGGTAGAGTCAAAAATGAGGTGAGAAATAATAGAGGAGCGAATAAAGGGGCAATTTTATTCATACTCCTTGAATTCCAGGAAAACGGGGCTGTGTCATTGCAGCTCCCTGAGTTAGCGCAGAAAGACTGGCAACTGGCCCAGCATACAAAATTAGCCGATAGCATCACTGGACGCGGTCAGTGGGAACCTGAAACAATGCCCGTCTGCAGTCCCCCCAGGCTTGTAGAGTCCAATTTGGCTTCCAACAGGCAGCTAGGACTACGAAAGGTGGGACATTCCTCTGGACAAAGGGACCAAAATAACTCCCAAAGGGACTGAGGTAAAAGTGAAGTTCTCTGTCCTCAACAGAGATAGAAAAGTTAGAGCCAAACTTTTACCCTTGAGTCTGACACTTGATTTTGTTTAGGGAATAATAATAACTGTGGCATTTGTTAAGCACTTACTATGTGCCAAGCACTGTACTAAGCGCTGGGGTGGATACAAGCCAGCGAGGTTGGGCAGAATCCCTGTTCTATGTGGGGATCACAGTGTCGATCCCCATTTTACAGATGGGTGACTGTGGCACAGGAATGTGAAGTGATTTGCCCAAGATCACACGGCAGTAAGCCTGGTGTGGGCAGAGATTTTCTCTCTTTATTGCTCAATTGTACTTTCCAAGCGCTCAGTACAGCGCTCTGCACACACTAAGCATTAAATAAATACGATTGAATGAATGAATAAATGAAGTGGAAGAGCCGGGATTAGAACCCCCTGACCTTCTGACTCCCAGGCCCCTGCTGTATCCATTAGGCCAAAATAAGAATACGCTGGAGGAAACCCGAACTGGTATCAACCATTTTGCTCAGTGCATTCAAAATAACTCTCTTAAAACCGCTATGTTCTCTAGGTCTGGTTGCACCCATTTTGGAGAATAAACCTGCGCAATGAGATGTGAATTCAATTAACTTATCAATAGCAAGCCTTTGGAGCAGGCCACTATGGAAAGAACACTGTTCAAAGGGCCTGGGAGAGATCAAAGGTGTGAGAAACACTATTCATTCTAATTGGGGAGACAAATTTACATTTAATATAAACACAAAATCCCCAAAAGCAAGCTCAGCCAAAGAGGCGCAAAAGAATTTAACAATGAATGATTTACTCTTTCTTACACTTCTATTTGAACAATTATTCCCTCCTCTAGGGAAAACAAACCTTGATATTTTGATAATATAATGGCTTCAGCTCTCCTGGTGGATGAAGCTTTCCATGTGATGGTGTTTGTGAACTATCAAATCATTTTTCTGAGTTTAAAAATATACACTAGGCCTTTCAGTTATTTCTCTTCTAAGAGAGTTATATATTTGAATGTGCGATATAGTGAGTGACAATCAGGTAACCTGACTTCATTTTTAGGTTAATGACGGTGACCCAGCTGAGTGTGTTGCTGAATGAGTTCAATTTGGGGGAACTGTTTTCCCTCTCAAGACCTTCATTTTGCCTTTTCATTCATTTAATGATGCTGCCTGACACTCTTCCTGGGATCCACTGATTTGTGCCTCTTCGGAAGACTTAAACCTTCCTCCTGCATCTAAGAAAATATCAACATATAATATCGATTGCTCTCTCCTGCCCCTTGACTGTTGGGAGACAATTGGGCCACCCATCTCTCAAACAATAATTCAAAAGTATTATTAAGGTCACATCTCCAACCTCATTATCTTGAATCTACCTCATCGCTTAAATGCCTGGCACGTAGTAGGCATTTAACAAATACCGTAATTCTTACTATCTCCACCAAGAGGACTTCTCTGATTAAGGCCCTTTTTCTCCCAGCGCGTTCTCCCTTCTGGGTCACTTGGTCTGCACCTGGTCTGTGACCTGTGAACGCTTGCTCTTTGCCCCACAGCACTTAAGCAAATAGCTTTAAATTATATATTATAAATTCCTTATTCAATTCATTTATATTAATGTCTGCCTCCCCCTCTAGACCGTAAACTCCTTATGGGGAGGGAAGGTGTCCCTTATTTCTGTTATATCACACTCTCCCAAGCACTTAGTACAGTGTTCTGCACACAGTAAGCGTTGAATGAATTTTACCGATGAGGTAACTGAGGCACAGAGAAGTCAATTGTCTTGCCCAAGTTCACACATCCTTCAAGTGACGGAGTCGGGATTAGAACCCACCTGTTTCTGACTCCCAGGTCCATGCTATATACACTAGGTCCCACTAGGTCTCTTATAAGTGCAATAGAGTTGCAGCGTGGCGCGTGGCGCAGTGGAAAGAGCACGGGCTTTGGAGTCAGGGCTCATGAGTTCGAATCCCAGCTCTGCCACTTGTCAGCTGTGTGACTGTGGGCAAGTCACTTAACTTCTCTGTGCCTCAGTTCCCTCATCTGTAAAATGGGGATTAAGATTGTGAGCCCCACGAGGGACAACCTGATTCCCCTCTGTTTACCCCAGCGCTTAGAACAGTGCTCTGCACATAGTAAGCGCTTAACAAATACCAACATTATTTATTATTATTAATAGGTTACTGCTCCATTGGACGCTTTGACACAGATAGATTCCTAACACTGGGTTAACTTGAAGATAATTTTGCTGAAAAACATCTTGTGATGAAATTGCGAAAAGAAACTACAACGCACAGAAAGTATACAACTATCTTGGGGTTTGGATTCGATGAGTGCATTGCTTAATTGGGCTGTTTTAATATGCTGTGGAACGCATAGTCTTAAAATATTATCGTAGCAGTTGAAATTCATTCCTTTCCCCTTTTCTTTCCCTCTTAATAGCGAGAATTAGGAAATGCTATTTTAATCTCTCAGGAGAATTTGAAGTTTCCTGGATTCTCTTTGGTTATCTTGGCTAGTTTCTGGCATTTCCTTTGGTTTAGGGAAAATGCAAATTATGAGCCTGGTTTTGACATAATAGGCGTAGGTACAGATTGATGCTAAACAGTAGAATCAGTAGGGAATATGTTCTGATGTAAACAGAATGCTCATTATTCCTATTAGGAATGAGGAAAAATAGGGATTTCTAGGATTTTAACATACCAAAACAAAGGACTACTGTAGTGTGTTCTACAGATAATGGAGGAGAAAAGGGGAGAAGGAGTCCTTATTTTTTTAATGGTAGCTGTTGAACACTTAATACATGGCAAACACTGCAGAAGATCACTTTGTTGAATACAGTTCTCACTCTAGGCTTCTCACTCTAGGCTTCAAGGCTCTCCATCCCCTTGCCCCCTCCTACCTCTCCTCCCTTCTCTCGTTCTACCACCCACCCCTCACGCTCCGCTCCTCTGCTGCCCACCTCCTCACCGTCTCCCGTTCTCACCTATCCCGCCGTCGACCCCTGGGCCACATCCTCCCGCTGTCCCGGAATGCCCTCCCTCCTCACCTCTGCTAACCTCTCCTTCCCTCTTCAAAGCCCTACTGAGAGCTCACCTCCTCCAAGAGGCCTTCCCAGACTGAGCTTCCCCTTTTCCCTCTGCTCCCTCTGCTGCCTCTCTGCCCCCCTCTTCACCTCCCCTCAGCTAAGCCCCCTCCCCCCCACCTTTCCCTCTGCTCCTCCCCCTCTCCCTTCCCCTCCCCTCAGCACTGTGTTCATTCACTCATTTGTATATATTTTTATTACCCTATTTAATTTGTTAATGAGATGTACATCCCCTTGATTCTATTTATTGCTATCGTTTTTGTCTGTCTCCCCCAATTAGACTGTAAGCCCGTCAATGGGCAGGGATTGTCTCTATCTGCTGCCGAATTGTACATTCCAAGCACTTAGTACAGTGTTCCGCTCATGGTAAGCGCTCAGTAAATACTATTGAATGAATGAATACAGTTCCTGTTCACAGAGGACTCACTGTCTTAATATCCATTTTACAGATGAGGTAACTGAGGCACTAAGAAGCTAAATAAATTGTCCAAGGATACACAGAAGCCATGAGGCAGAGCTGGTATTAGTACCCAGGTTCTTGGTATTCCAGGCCTGTGCTCTTTCCACTAGGCCAACCTGCTTCTCATTTGGTTATCAGTATGAAAATGATAAAAGAGAATATTTCAGGTAACCCAGATACTGTGTTTCCACTCACAATTTATGAGTGATATAAGCTCCAAACATACTGTCTCAACTCACTGTACATATCATGAGCAAAGGAGAAAAAAAACCAAATCACTGAAATATCAATATTTGGGAACCTGAAATGGATGACCTTCAATCCTGAGACATCAGGACCAAGAAAGTGCTCCAAAGACTTGATCACAGTGCTCATTATTGGCAAAATGCTCTCACACTCTCTAGTACCTGCCAGTCGGATTTCCACTGAAAGATGGAGAGCAACAGGCAGATAGGTAGGCTGGTGTGTGCAACACAATGCGACAACCTCTGTGAAAACATACTGTGCAGTCTTCACCTACCTCAGCCAGTTACAAGCACGAACTGGACCAGAACCCACATCTCCGGAGTCTCAGGGAAATTTTTTTTTGGCTGGAACAATGGCAGAGATATTTACCCAAATAATTTAGAGCCAGCCAGGGAATCAAGACTCATTAATGTCTCGCCTTAATATGTGAGGACTTTAAGGAGGTTTTCTGTCATCTTTAATGTATTAACAAATTCTAAATGTTCCATGAAAACACATCTTAACACACTAGACTTGGAGGATGGGGGGATTATTTTTTATTTCAATTTTTCATCTGAAGATCAAGCTCTTTCTCCGTCAGGCTACAGATATTTGTAGTGTGGTAAATGCACAAATCAGAATATTTCTCCCTCTCTTGACTGTAAAGTCATTGTGGGCAGGGAATGTCTCGACCAACTCTGTTGCACTGTGCTCTCCCAAGCGTTTAGAACAGTGATCTGCAAACCCTCAATAATTATATAAATGGATTAATTCTAAGGAGGCAGTTGAGTCTAGTTTATAACTCAAGGGTAAAAGAACTGCTGGAGAGCTTCTCACTGCTGGCAGCTTTTCTTTGCCACTGTAGCACATAATTAAAATAATAGAAAAACTCTCTTGGCTGACCCCGATCCGTAAAAAAGTCTTTTCTTGTCATTTTCTAGATATATCACAGCCATCCATCAACCATCAAGTCTCTTGTTCCCACAGTTTTGTGGGATGCTCTAATGAGGCTACATTTATTTCTTAGATGATTCTCCTCTAAGAAGCTGCATATTCTTTATTGCTCATCTAGAATGTTGCATTAACAAATAATAAACGTTACTTCTATAAAAGCAGCTTTTACAACTTGTCTGTCTCTGAGAAGTTCAATTTTGGGGGGTTTAAGTCTTGAATTTCAGAAAATAAAAATTATTTACAGCAACACTGAATCAAACCCATTGTCGGTTATGCAAAATAAAGTCTTTGAGAACTAGCCAACATCTGTGGAACCACAAATTAATGTTTCTCTGAGAAGTTCATCTTTTACGTCTTTACATTTCCTTTCGCCTGACGATGCGCTTAAAATCTCAAGCATAATATTACATTAATCCAGAGGTTTGGATGCAACAGTTTCTTACCAGTTCCACCAATAAAAGGAACACAAAAGAAAAAATGTTGAGGGAGAAAAGCTTTAGTTGAATTTCAGTGGATTTGTACAACAACACATTTTACTAATTTCGTCGGTTGTTAGAGAATTCTCCTACGAAAAAGAATTCCCAGCTTCACATAAAGTCATCCAGAAAATACCTAACTGCAACATAGCAGTTTTACAACTTAATGCAAGAAAATGTTTACTTCACATGCCGAGAACTTATTTTCTAATTACTGAAAATTTTTCCTTGACTACATTATTTTATCAAATTTAATATAATTCCTTAAAGGAAATAATCCACTTCTGAAATTTGAACTTTGAAGGATCAGATCTTTTTGAATTATGTGTTGCCAAAAAAGTTTTTCATTTATTTTTCAAGTTGAAAAAGTTTATTTTCTTCATGCTCACAGAACTCAGCAATGACTGCTTCAATTTAGCATGGAATTACAAAACCGAAAAATCACGTTTGTATTGAGACAAAGTGTAGAATACTTAAAACTAAAAGAAAAAATTCTCGAGAAGATTTTAAACAAATGCACAGTAAGAGGAAAACTGTCCCAAAACCTGGGCTGCAATTTCCAACCATGAAGTGCTACTATATGATATCTTTTATTCGAGATGTGAGAGTGTCTTTTAGAATTGATAACTGAGATAAAAAGCTAAACAACACAAGATAAAGTAGACATTAGGAATTAATTGGAGTTAGTAACTTGGAGTATGGTATCTATTGAAGCGAACCTTGAGCTGCTAGAGTGCATTTATATTTGTAATTAATTCAGGGGGCATCTCGAATGATTGGAGGACAAGTATTCTCCTCATGGACAGAGTACATGTCTGTAAACGCTGGTCAAATTTACTCGTCCAAACACTTAGTCCAGTGCTCTGCTCCCAGTAATCACTCAAGGAATGCCACTGGCAAAAAAAAAAAAAAATGTTGGATTCTGCAGAGGAATTTAGGTAACAATGTCAAAAGTTCATCATTTAAAGAAATAAATGTGAAGATTTAGTAGCCTAAGCCAGTTGTATGAATGAATTATATGTCAGCACCCCTAATAAATCACATGTATATATCTCCTTTTTCTTCTTTCTCCTCCTCCTCCATCTCCGATCAGTCATATTTATTGAGTGCTTACAGTGGGCAGAGGGGCCATATTGAGCACTTGGGAGAGCATAATAAGACAGAGTAAGTAGACATGCTTCCTACCCAAAGTGAGTTCACATCTATTTGTTAAGCACTTACAGTAAGTCAAGCACTGTTCTAAGCACTGGGGTAGATCCAGAAGGACACAGTCCGAGTAGGAGGGAGAACGGCTATTTTAGCTCCATTTTACAGTTCAGGCATCTGAAGCCCAGAGAAGTTAAATGACTTGCCCAAGGTCACAAAGCAAGCAGTTGGCAGACGTGGGATTAGAACCCAGGTCCTCTGACTTCCACACCCATACTCTTTCCACTAGGCCTTGTCGCGTCTTATCTGCAATTCATTCCAAGACTTTCGTACAGTGCTCTGCGCACAGTCAGTGCTTAGTAAATATCGATTGGCTGACTGATTGATTCATCTTAGTCCATGTCTCCCGGCTAGATGGCAAGACCCTTCAATTCAGAGATCATAGCAACTTATTCTATTGTGTCTTCCAAGTAATGTGCTAAATGAATACTGTTGATAGATTAATGAGCTCTTTCCTGGCAACTATAAATGATGCAGCCTGGACAAGCTAAACAAGGGAATGCATACTTGAACAAACCAAGGATTTGATTGCGTTTGTGAAGGAAAACTAAGGAAAAAAAATACAGAAAATATATTTCAGGAAAATTTCACCTGATATGTGCCCCACGTGGGGCAACCCGATCATCTTATATCCTCTCCAGCGCTTAGAACAGTGCTCTGCACATAGTAAGCGCTTAACAAATGCCATCCTTATTATTATTAAGAGCACGGGTTTGGGAGTCCAAGATCGTGGGTTCTCCTCCCGGCTCTGCCACTTGTCAGCTGTGTGCCTTTGGGCAAGTCACTTCACTTCTTGGTGCTTCAGTGACCTCATCTGTAAAATGGGGATTACGACTGAGAGCCCCAAGTGGCACAACCCGATTACCTTGTATCTACCCCAGAGCTTAGAACAGTGCTTGGCACATAGTAAGTGCTTAACAATTATCATCATCACCATAATTACAAGACTTCACCCCTAACGCTTCACCGCTGAATCAACTAGCAAATCTTCATGATGAGGAACCCCATTTTAGAGATTGTGGGCTGAGTTTATTAGGGTACGTAAACTCCCAACATTTGATTGGAAAAGGGAAAGAAGACACAAACAATTATTCCCTGACTGCGTAAACCGTTTTCTCAGGCGAACAAAAGCTCAGCAACTTTTCTCCAATGGAAAAGTATGAAATCTAAATTGCATATCAACCACTAGACCATGCGAAAGGGCAGGAGAAGGAATTGAGAATATCTGTGAAGGCTGCTTCACGGAAGGAGATGTAAGCTCTCTATGGAAAGGGAACCTTTCTTTTGTTTGTGTTGGGCTTCTCCAAGTGCTTAATACAGTGTATAATATGCAGGAAGCGCTCAATACATACTACTGCTAACCATCTTTCCCTCTTTGATAATGCACTTGACTCTGTACCCTTTAGTCACTTTGATACTCACTCCAGACTCACAGCACTTATGTACACAATCTTATCCTCCACTATTTCCCCTATCCCCAATTTATTTTTAATGCCTGTCCCCACTGTGGAGTGTAAACCTTTAATGGACGGGGATTAAATCTAAACAACTCTGTTGTATTGTACTCTCCCAAGCGCTTAGAAGAGTGCTTTGCACACATACCGTACAAGACAGTACCATTAATTATTATTGCTAGTACTACTAAAATATAATCTATTTGTATGATCTTCCATAGGTTCAATTTACAACATCAACTCTGCTAGAAGCACATTTCATGTTGTAAAAACGCTGCCCTCCTTTGACCCTCTGGTGCTTTTAATTTTCCTTTCCCACCAGGATTTTATTCAAAGCAATAGAAATGTAAGACCTCATAATTGGGAAACTATAAAAGAAAGAGTCCCCCAAGGACAGTTCAAGACGAAAGGTCATGTGCACTTTCGTTCTTCCCACTGGCTTATGATGCGGATTCAGCCACCGGCTAATGTTGATAACTTTCACCCTGCAGCCGATCGGGGCCGAAAACGTCTAAAACAAGGGGCAAGATTGGCTTTTTTTGAAGTCATTGGGTGTCTCCGAGAGCAAAATCCCAAGTTGTCTGTGAACAAGGCTTTCACGCATAATGTAGGGCAGCTGCTGACGGAGACAGTGTGATCTAATGGGCAGGCTTCACCGTTCAGCACCCTTTCATCTAAGCCACATTATTTGGTAGAAAGACCCTCCCAAGGTCTGAGTTGATTAAAAGTCCCAAGTGATCTGGCTGAAACCTAATCCCAGGAAACCAGAAGCTTTAAATTCTTGGAGGGGTAAATAAGACTTCTGCTTGGAAAGGATGAGTTTGCCTTTTGCCACTGAAGTTATGGGGTGTGGAATGGGAGAGGGGAGAGTGGGTGTTCTCTGACTCTACACCTCCTTTTTCGGTCCTCGTAAAGGTCAGAATCCTGATTGGTAGGCAGAGGGCAATGCTTTCTGAGGACACAAACAATCAATCATATTCATGGAGTGATTATTCCTTCAATCACATTTACTGAGCACTTAGTGTATGCAGAGCACTGTACTAAACCCTTGGGAGAATGCTCTACAACAATAAATGGACACATTCCCTGCCGACAACAAGGTCTCTTACTTCGTGCAGAGCACTGGACTAGGTGCTTGGGAAAGGACAATATAAACAGAGCTGGTAGACATGTTCATTCATTTATTCAATTATATTTATTGAGCGCTTCCTATATGCAGAGCACTGTTCTAATTGCTTGGAAAGTACAATTCAGCAAAAAAGAGAGACAATCCCTGCTCACAGCAGGACCAGCCCACAACAATCCTAGAGCCTAGAGTACTGTCACAGCGTGGCTCAGTGGAAAGAGCCCAGGCTTGGGAGGCAGAGGTCATAGGTTTGAATCCCAGCTCTGCCACTTGTCAGCTGTGTGACTGTGGGCAAGTTACTTACCTTCTCTGTGCCTCAGTTCCCTCATCTGTAAAATGGGATTAAGACTGTGAGCCTTACGTGGGACAACCTGATTACCCTGTATCTACACCAGCTCTTAAAACAGAGCTCTGCACATAGTAAGCGCTTAACAAATGACAACATCATTATTATTATTACCAAGGCACCAGACCATGGAATGGCATAGTCCAGGTTTTCCATCACAGCGATCCCCCTGAAAGTTCGACAGATATTTTCACCTAGAAGTGACTGCTACTTTCCTGCTTAAAAATCACCCTGAAAGTCTTCCAGACACTTCAGCCAGAACCGACTGCACTGCTTCAAACGAGGTTCCTATTCCAGCCTCTACTCAACTCTTGGCCTTGGGATTTACTGGCTACGGGTTTGCTATTGGCTTCTGCTCGGGACGCTGCACGGCTAAAAATGATAACATTTCCCCATGTGCTTTTCTTTCAATTGTATTTATTGAGCGTTTACTGTGGGCAGAGTACTACGCTAAGCACTTGGGAGAGTACGACAGACAGACACATTCCCTGCCGGGAACTAGCTTACAGTCTAGAGGGGGAGATAGGTATTTGTATAAATGAATAAATTACAGATATGGACAGAAGTGCTGTGGGGTTGGGAGGGAGGGGATGAGTAAAGGGAGCAAGTCAGGATGAGGCAGAAGGGAATGGGAGAAGAGGGAAGGAGGACTTAAACAGGGAAGGCCTCTTACCTTTTCTCCTATAGTGGAAATTAGTCCTTCCATTCTGCTCGTGGACCCTAGATTGGACTTTCAGGGAAATTTTAGGTAAAATATTTCCTCAGGTGGCCCTTTGACTAGAATTATTTCTCTGGCACATCTTTGGCCCAATCAGTCAATCATTCCATCGTATTTACTGAGCACTTACTGTGTTCAGAGCACTGTACTAGACTGTAAGCTCGTCTCTAGCCTGTAAGCTCATAATGAGGGTATGTGTTAAATACTTACTATGTACCAAGCGTTGTTCTAAGCACTAGGGGAGATACAAGATAATCAGGTTGTCCCACATGGGGCTCACAGACTTAATCCCCATTTGACAGATGAGGTAACCGAGGCACAGAGAAGGTAGGTGACTTGCCCAAAGTGACACAGCTGATAAGTGGCAGAGCCAGAATTAGAACCCATGACCTCTGACTCTCAAGCCCATGCTCTTTCCACTGAGCCATGCTGCTCCATTAGGAGCAGGGACCATATCTGCCAATTCTGTTGTATTGTGCTCTCCCAAGTGCTTAGTACAGTGCTCTGCACATAGTAAGAGCTCAATAAATATCAGCGATTGACTGAATGAGAGAGTACAATATAACGGTGTTTGTAGACGTGTTTCCCTGCCTCAAGAACGTTCATATTTACAATATGATCTGATTCATATCTGGCCTCTAGGACAAGAGTTTAGCCCATCGCGATGTCCAGCGTATAGGGAAGGTGAGATGATGCATATTTCATTAATGGGTCTTTGGAAAAAAGCAGTAGGCATGTCTTGGAAGTCCTGAGGCTGAAAGAATACACCATGACGACATAACATTATTTGAATCTCCACTTTTCTGTCTGTAAATTAGCATAAACTGTAATACCTTCCTTGGGGATTAATTCTGATTATACAAATAACTGTGGTGTTTGTTGAGCGCTTACCAGGTGCCCGACACTGTATTAAGCACTAGGACAGATACAATACAATCATGCCTGACTCAGTTCCTGTCCCTCATTGAGCTCATAGTCTTCATTCATTCAATAGTATTTATTGAGCGCTTTCTATGTGCAGAGCGCTGTACTAAGCTCTTGGAATGAACAAGTCGGCAACAGATAGAGACAGTCCCTGCCCTTTGACTCCCAGCTCTGCCACTTGTCGGCTGTGTGACTGTGGGCAAGTCACTTAACTTCTCTGTGCCTCAGTTCCCTCATCTGTAAAATGGGGATTAAGACTGTGAGCCCCACGTGGGACAACCTGATTCCCCTATGTCTACCCCAGCGCTTAGAACAGTGCTCGGCACATAGTAAGCGCTTAACAAATACCAACATTATTATTATTATTATTATTATTATTTGACGGGTTTACAGTCTAATCGGGGGAGACGGACAGACGAGAACAATGGCAATAAATAGAGTCAAGGGGAAGAACAGGAATTCAATCTCTATTTGATAGATGAGAAACTGAGGACCAGAGAAGTGAAATGACTTGCCCAGGGTCGTATAGCTGCCAAGTGGCAGAGCCGGGATTAGAAGCCAAGTTCTCTGACTCTCAGACCAGTTCGCTTTCCACTGGGCCCTGCTGATTAATGGAGAGGCACAGATTCCTTTGAAACCAATTAGAAGGGTATGAATTGAAGACCAAGCTTGGAAGGTGCATTGAGCTTCATGGATGAAAAGTGTTCAGAAAATGCAAAATTTGCTTTCTCATGCTGTACCTTGCTTTTCCTCCCGGAGGAGGAAGCCGTAAAGATCACTATTCCTACTATTAAGAGAGTTCATTCTCTGTCTCTCACACAAAATCAGGGGAATGAAGACCTCAGGGACAAAGCATCCAGTTCAGACATGTTCAGGATATCTGTCCTGTAATAGACTATTTCTTTTCAGTTGGCATTTTCTCAGCTCTATCTGTCCTCAGGTTAGGAAGTAAGTGGCAGGAAGGGAGCAATAGGAAAGGAGCGATGCAACTGAGCTTCTGTGGACAAACCCAAGAGGGGTCTATGGGAAAATTCACGTTGAGGTTTCTTTCCGCTAGAGATGTATGTTCAGCTGCCGCTGAAGCCAGTGGAAGACTTAATCGGGTAGCCTGGGGCTGAATTCAGCTCCTATTTCCAGTAATATTTTCTTAAAGCTCAGATGCTTATTTTGCCCCCGTGTACGATCCACCAATGGAGTACAGAATGGATGAGGAACATTTCCAAGGCAATTTCAAAAAAAAATCAACCACCTAGAAGTCCCGTGAAGCGGCATGTTTTTACACTGAAAATTCCTTCCTCCAATCATGTCCTCCATCTCTTTTAAACACGGCAGTAATTTGTTTTCAAAAGGTGTTTGAAGTCCACTAATATCCCCCCCAGCTACCTGAAGAGAAATCTCATTTGTTATCCCCCAGTGCCCAGAGTTTGGATGATAGTTAAATCCTTTCATCAGGGCAGTGTTTTGTTTCCTAATCACATCCTACACTGTTCATTAGATAATCACCATTAGAACACATAATTGCTAAAAAGATGTTTATAAAAGTTCTGACAGCCTCTAAAGCTAACTTGGAGAGTTTGGAAAGGGAGGGGGTGGGTCAGACACAAAAGAAGCAAATGTGTCCCAGGATTTGGGGGCGGGCAGGGAGAGGGTAGGGTGGGGAATGGGAAGCTGTTTTTCAGATCATTCATTCATTCATTCAATCGTATTTATTGAGTGCTTACTTTGTTCAGTGCACTGTGCTAAGTGCTTGGCAGAGTAAAATATAACAATAAACGAAACATTCCCTGCCCACAACGAGTTACGGTCTAGAAGGGGACACAGACAATAATATAAATGAATGAATTACAGATATTTATCTGTATTTATTTTTATTAATAACCTCTCCAAGACTCAGTTTTCTCATATGTAAAATGCAAATAAGCTAGATTAATAATAATTAATGATAATTATGGTATTTACTACGTGCTAAGCACTTACTAGTCGCTGGGGTGGATAAGAGCAAATCGGGTGGACACAGTCCCTTTCCCATATGGGGCTTACAGTCTCAATCCCCATTTTACAGATGAGGTAACTGAGGCCCAGAGAAGCAAAGTGACTTATCCAAGGTCACCCAGCCGACAAGAGACAGAGCTGGGATTAGAACCCATGACCTTCTGACTCCCAGGCCCGTGCTCTAACCACTACGCGTGTTGCTCCTCTAAGTGTGAGCCTCTAATTGCTCCTCTAGATTATGAAACTGGTTCATTCTGATAATTTTCTAACGACACCAGTGCTGAGCACATAGTAAGCACTTAACAGTCAATCAAACAGTAATATTTATTGAGGGTTTGTCCGTGCAGAGCTCTTGTACTAAACACTAGGGAGAGTACAGTAGAATTAGTAGACATGATCTCAAAGAGCTAAATTCTATACATTTTATTACAGTAGTTGTTCATAAAAATGATTAACCATAATAATAGTTTTTGTTAAGCATTTACAATGTGCCAAGCACTGGGCTAAGATGCAAGATAATCAGGTCCCACATGGGGCTCACATTCTCAGTAGGAGGGAGCACAAATATTGAATTCCCATTCTGCAGATGAGAGAAATGAGGCAAAGAGTAGTTGTGACTTGCCAAAGGTCACACAGCAGGTAAATGGCAGAGGCCAAATTCATTCATTCATTCAATAGTATTTATTGAGGGCTTACTATGTGCAGAGCACTGTACTAAGCGTTTGGAATGTACAAATCGGTAACAGATAGAGACAGTCCCTGCCCTCTGACGGGCTTACGGTCTAACGGGGGAGACGGACAGAAAAGAACACTAGCAATAAATAGGATCGAGGGGATGAACATCTCATTAAAACAATAGCAAATGAATAGAATCAAGACGATGTACATCTCATTAACAAAATAAATAGGGTAATGAAAACATATACAGTTGAGCGGACGAGTACAGTGCTGAGGGGAGGGGAAGGGGAATGGGGAGGAGGAGAGGGAAAGGGGGGAAAAGGGGGCTTAGCTGAGGAGAGGTGAAGGAGGGGGTAGAGGGAGCAGAGGGAAAAGGGGAGCTCAGTCTGGGAAGGCCTCATGGAGGAGGTGAGCTTTAAGCAGGGTTTTGAAGAGGGGAAAAAGAATGAGTTTGGCGGAGGTAAGGAGGGAGGGCGTTCCGGAACCGCGGGAGGACGTGACCCGGGGGTCGACGGCGGGATAGGCGAGAACGGGGGACGGTGAGGAGGTGGGCGGCAGAGGAGCGGAGCCTATGGGGTGGGGAGTAGAAAGAGAGAAGGGAGGAGAGGTAGGAGGGGTCAAGGTGATGGAGAGCCTCGAAGCCTAGAGTGAGAAGTTTTTGTTTCGTGCGGAGGTCGACAGGCAACCTCTGGAGGTTTTTAAGAAGGGGAGTGACAGGCCCGGAGCGTTTCTGCAAGAAGATGAGCCAGGCAGCAGAGTGAAGAATCGACTGGAGCGGGGAGAGAGAGGAGGAAGGGAGATCAGAGAGCAGGCTGACACAGTAATCTAGCCGGGAATTAGAACCCAGGTCCTCTGACTCCCAAGCTCATGCTTTTTCCTCTAGGCTATGCTGCTCCCATAATTATGTATGGAGGAGATAATTCTCCAGGGAAACTTTCCTGAGGAGTTAACTCCCCATTTTTCTCATTAGCAGCAACCTGGCCTAGCGGAAGGAGCATGGGCCTAGGAGTCAGAAGATGTGGATTCTAAACCTGGCTCTGCCACATGTCTGCTGTGGGACCTCGGGCTAGTCACTTCACTACTCTGTGCCTCAGTTACCTAATCGGTAAAATGGGGATTAAGACTGTGAGCCCTATGTGGGACAGGGATCGTGTCAAACCTGATTACCTTGTATCTACCCTAGCACTTAGAACAGTGCTTGGTGCATGGTAAGAGCTTAACAAATACCACAGTTATTACTATATTATATATCATTATCATTACATTATATATTATCATTGTATTATTATATATCATTATATTGTTATTATTATTATACTGTGAGCCCGTTCTTGGGTAGGGATTGTCTCTCTCTGTTGCTCGAATTGTACTTTTCAAATGCTTAGTACAGTGCTCTGCACACAGTAAGCGCATCATAATAATAATACTAATAATGATAATAATAATAGTGTTGGTATTTGCTAAGCGCTTACTATGTGCAGAGCACTGTTCTAAACGCTGGGGTAGAATCAGGGTAATCAGGTTGCCCCACATGAGGCTCACAGTCTTAATCCCCATTTTACAGATGAGGTAACTGAGGCACAGAAAAGTTAAGTGACTTGCCCTCAGTCACACAGCTGACAAGTGGCAGAGCCGGGATTTGAACCCATGACCTCTGACTCCCAAGCCCGTGTTCTATCCGCAGAGAATATTATTATTATCATTCCTTGGGTTACCATAGTGTTCTAAATCTAAAGACATTTCTTCTTCCATGTTTCAATCTTTAGTCACGATGCAGGCTGTTACTTATTCACACAGCTTTAATAATATTACCCGCTTGAGGTAAAGTGTTCTGACTGCTTCTGCTTCAACCGGTATCAAGTAATCAAGTAAACAGTCATATTTATTGAGTGCTTACTGTACTAAGTCCTTGGGAGAGTTCAATATAAGAATTGGTAGTAAAATACAGAACCAGATCAAAAGCTTTATGAGTCTTTGATAACTCACCGGCTTCTGCCCCGTAGTCACCGAACGGCACAGCGTTAGCTCCTTGAGTCACGTCATATCAACCCCTACTCATCCCTCATCCTCACTGCTCTTCCCTGGCCTTCTCTTTCATCTGAACCTCTGAATCCTGGGAACTTAGGATTCCAAGTATCACTCTCTCCACAGCTCATGGAAACCTATACTTTTCCAGTCGGTTTTCCTATTTTGCCCAAAACAACATTCACTGCAATCACATTCTTGGCTCTTGCCATTGCAAATCTCTCTTTGTGATTCCTACTTTTCAATTCCTTCTGCCTCTCTCTCCTAAAGTTACTAATTGAGTATGAGTTTCGGTTTTGTTTTGTAGGATATTCATCACTCCTTTTGGAATTTAGATTTGTGTTTATTCTTGCAAAGTTCTAATAATAATGTTGGTGCTTGTTAAGCGCTTACTATGTGCACTGTTCGAAGCGCTGGGGTTGATACAGAGTAATCAGGTTTCCCACGTGAGGCTCACAGTCTTAATCCCCGTTTTACAGATGAGGTAACTGAGGCACAGAGAAGTTAAGTGACTTGCCCACGGTCACACAACTGACAGGTGGCAGAGCTGGGATTCGAATCCATGACCTCTGACTCCCAAGCCTGGATTTTTTCCACTGAGACACGCTGCTTCTCTAATAGTGAAGCGAACACAATTATTCCATTTTAGCAGAGGGAGGAATTAGCAACCGGACTCACTGAGATGGAGATAACTCATTTACTCCTGTGGCTTCAAGTACCTTCTTTATGTGAACGATTCCCATATCTGCATCTCTTGTCCTGATATTTCTCCTTCTTTTCATTCTCAGATTTTCCTCTGTCTTCAGGACATCTCTACTGGGATAATAACAATAACAGCAGCCAACACATCAAACTTTACACGCCCAAAACAAAACTCCTCATCTACTCACCCAGACCCTGTCCTCATCTGTCACCTTTCCATCGCTGTCTCACAAGCCTATAATCTGTCATTATCCTCTACCCATCTGTCTCATTCAACCTACATCTTTAGTCTGCTACTAAATCCTGTTGTTTCTACCTTCACCAAACTGTTAAAGTCTACCCTTTCCTCTCCATCCAAAATAATTCCACGTTTATCTAAGCACTTCAATCAATCAATCACATCTAGTGAACGCTGACTCTATGCAGAGCACGGTACTAAGGGCTTGGGAAAATACAGTGCAACAGAGTTGGTAGACACATTCCCTTTCCACAACGAGCTCACAGTCTAGAGCGAGCTAACCTTATCCTGCCTTGATTACTGCATCAACTTCTCTGCCTCCCGTCTCTCCCCACTCCAGTCCATATTTCACTCTGCTGCCCCCATCATTTTTCTATAAAGCCATTTAGTCCATGTTTCCCCGTTCCTCAAGAACTTCCAGGGTTCTCCACCACCTCCACAACAAACAGAAAATCCTTACCTTTGGCTTTAAAGCACTCATTCACCTTGCCCCTCCAATTTTATTTGGCTAATTTCCTACTAAAAGTCAGCACACTCACTTTGCTACTCTAATCTCAACCTACTCACTGCACCGTGATCTCATCTATCTCATCAATGACCCTTTTCCCACATCCTGCATCTGGCGTGGATCTCCCTCCCTTTTCATGCCCAACAAATGATCCCTCTCCCTACCTCCAAAACCATATTAAAATCGTATCCTTTCCACTCATTAATTCAGTCAATTGTATTTATTGAGCACTTACTCTGTGCAGAGCACTGTACTAAACGCTTGGGAGAGTGCGCTACAACAGACACATCCCATGCCCACAACCAGCTTAGAGCCTAGAGGCGGGGAGACAGACATCGATACATATAAATGAGAGATATATACATAAGTTCTGTGGGGCTGGGAGGAAAGAAGAACAAAGGGAGCAAGTCAGGGTAATGCAGAAGGGAGTGGGAGAAGAGGAAAGGGGAGCTTAGTCAGGGAAGGCCTCTTAATAATGTTGGCATTTGTTAAGCGCTTACTACGTGCCAAGCACTGTTCTAAGCGCTGGGGTAGATACAGGGTAATCAGGTTGTCCCACGTGAGGGTCACAGTTAATCCCCATTTAACAGATGAGGTAACTGAGGCATGGAGAAGTTAAGTGTCTTGCCCACAGTCACACAGCTGAAAAGTGGCAGAACCGGGAGTCGAACCCATGACCTCTGACTCCGAAGCCCAGGCTCTTTCCACTAAGGCACGCTGCTTCCCTGCTCCACGCCTCTTGGAGGAGATGTGTCTTTAGTAAAGCTTTGGAGGAGGGGGAGACTAATTGCCTGTCAGATTTGAGGATGGAGGGAGGTCCAGGCCAGGGGCAGGATGTAGGCTGGGGGTAGGAGGCAGGATAGGAGAGATGGAGGCCCAGTGAGAAGCTTAGCACTAGAGGAGCAAAGCGTGAGGGCTGGGTTGCAGAAGGAGAGTAGCAAACCGAGGTAGGAGGGGATAAAGGGGTGGACTGCTTTAAAGCCAACGGTGAAGACTTTCCCTTTCCCCTACTCCCTCTTCCTTCAGAGTTGCCTTTGCCCTTGGATCTGTCCTCCTTATTCCCGTCTGTCTTCTCTGGACTAAAAGCTCCTTGGGAACGTGCCTACCATCTCTGTTATATTGTACTCTCCCAAGCACTGAGTACAACGTATTGCTCACAGTGAGTGCTTGGCAAATATGATTGACGGGGAGAAGGATTTTCTTGCAAATAAAGACACATATGAACCCACAATGCACAATTTAAGTCTTCCTGCAATATGCACACATGCCTTCATATGAACAAATGTTCATATATGTCTTCATTTGCAAGAAAATCCTTCTCCTATAAATTTGACTGATTTATATCGATTCAACTGCTGGTAAATATGTTATGTCTGCCTGTCCTATTAGTGTATAAGCCCCCTCGTGACCTAGGTCTTGTACTTCTGTTTTGCTTCTTAAACTCAAAGTACAGCTCTGCGGTTGTTCTTTAATAATAATGAAGGTATTTGTTAAGCGCTTACTATGTGCCAAAGACTGTTCTAAGGGCTAGGGTAGATGCAAGATCAACAGGTTGTCCCCCGTGAGGCTCACAGGTTCATCCCCATTTTATAGATGAGGTAACCGACACAGAGAAGTTTAGTGGCTTGCCCAAAGTCACACAGCTGACAAATGGCAGAGGCGGAATTAGAACCCACAACCTCTGGCTCCCAAGCCCGGGCTCTTTCCACTAAGCCACGCTGTTCCTCCACTACGACTAGCACTGCTGTTACACTATCACTGGATTTCTGAATAATCCAGAGAATGCTCTACCTGCCTTCAGCAGCTACATTTAACTATCTGGGAATTGAAATGCGGAGAACTCAGCACCTCCTTCCATGACCAAAGGAGTTTTGCTCAAGGAAAAGGTGTATGACGTTCTTTGGTTTTCATGAGACTTCTGAGTCCATCAATCAATCAATCAATCAAATTTACGGAGAACTTTCTGTGTGCAGAGCACCGTACTATTTGCTTGGGAGAGCACAATCTAACAGAGTTGGAATCCACGTTCCAAGCCCATAAGGGGTTGCAATTTAGAGAGTACCATCTCATAATCGTCAATTAACTTTTTTAAAAAATTTTGTTCATTAAGCACTTACTATGTGTCAAATACTACTCCAAATACTGGGGTAAATACAGGTTCATCAACTTGAACACAATCCCTCTCTCACATGGGACTCCCAGTCTAAATTGGAGGGAGATAAGGTATTGAATCCCTACTTTACAGTTGAGGAAACTGAGGCACAGAGAAGTTAAGTGACTTGCTCACACTCACACAGTAGACACATGGCAGAGCTGGGACTAGAACCCAGATCCTTTGGCTCCCAAGCCTGTGCTTTATAATGATAATAATAATAATGGTGGTATTTGTTAAGCACTTACTATGTGCCAAGCACTGTTCCAAGCGCTGGGAGGATACAAGGTGATCAGATTGCCCCACGTGGGGCTCACAGTTTTAATCCCCATTTTACAGATGAGGTAACTGAGGCATAGAGAAGTTAAGTGACTTGCCCAAAGCCACCCAGCCGGCAAGCAGCGGAACAGGGATTAGAACCCATGATCTCTGACTCCCAAGCCCAGGCTCTTTCCACTGAACCATGCTGCTTTATTTACTGTGCCATGTTACTTCCCCATCGTCTGATCTTTTACTACAAGATTCCCAGTTAATATCCCTCCTTCATCTAAGTTCACTGTTATAGCAGATATTGAAAGTTATTCCAAGTGGAAAATTGAAAGCTAAAATTGGAATTCAAATCTTCAACCAGCTGCATAGCCAAATCCACAACACCAGGTACTTTGAAAAAGGCATTTTGGAAAATCAGTATCTAAGGATCAGTCAGTCAATAGTATTTTTTGAGTACTTATTGTGTGCAGAGCACTGTACTAAATTCTTGGGAGAATACTGTGTAAAAATTAAACAGTCAGATTCCCTGCCCACAGTGAACTGAGTTCATTCATTAGTATTTACTGAGCTTTTACTATGTGCAGAGCACTGAACTAAGCGCTTGGAATGTACAAATCGGTAACAGATAGAGACAGTCGCTGCCCTCTGACGGGCTTACAGTCTAAATCTACGGGTTATATGCAAAAGTGCTCCACCTGAGAACCGATCAATTAAATGAGCCCATTGTTGGTAGGGATTGGCTCCATTTGTTGCTGAACTGTACTTTCCAAGTGTTTAGTACAGTGCTCTGCACACGGTAAGTGCTCAATAAATATGATTAAATGAATGAAATGATTTTGAAACCACTTTTCTCTTAAATTTCATTAAATTTGTAATTTTTTAAGTCCACAGGGAAAAAGTATTTATACATATGTGTGCATATTCGTGTATATATTGACATATTTATAGATTTATTCATATTTATAAATTTGTATTATTTTTATGGTATTTATTAAGCGCTTACTACATGCAGAGCACTGTTCTAAGCGCTGGGGTTGATACAAGGTAATCATGTTGTCCCACATTCGGCTCACAGTCAATCTTTTTCTCATCCCCATTTTACAGATGAGGTAACTGAGGCCCAGAGAATTTAAGTGACTTGCCCAAAGTCACACAGCTATCGACATGTTGAAGCGCGCACACACGCACAAATTTAAAATATCAATCTCTCTGTTCTTTCCGCCTGCTGTTTGAGTTTTCACGTTTTACTGTCTTAAAGACATAACATATTTATCAGCAGTTGAATCGATATAAATCCGTCAAATGCACAACCAACTCTTCCTAATCTTTCTAATCTTAATCTCATCCCCATTTTACAGATGAGGTACCTGAGGCCCAGAGAAGTCAAGTGACTTGCCCAAAGTCACACAACTATCGACATGTTTAAGCACGAACACACGAATTTTAAATATCGATCTCTTTGCTCTTTCCACCTATTGACTGAGTTTTCACGTTTTACTGTCAGAGGTTCCACTGATGTTCCACTGAGATCTCACTGAGTTCCCGGTGATCGATTTACAAGAAGGCGAAGTGAATCCAGATGCATTTCTAACAATGTCTCCCATTTGATTTACTGGTGACAGCTCTTGGGGAATCCGGCCAAGACGACGGAAAAGCACCTCACCGAGGCGGGAGACGGGAAGATATTAGAAGTTGAAGATGAAGTTGAAGACTTTAACAGCATTCCCAGTAAAATATAATTAGGACCAGGCATGGTAAATTACACTTCAAACTCTGATGTGTGTCCACAAGGTATTTGTCTCGGGGTTGGTGCGGAGTGTGGGGTGACACTTAGAGCTGACTGGGAATGTTAATGGCTGATTTAATCAATCCAGATATTCAATGTTTGGAACAATCGGAGTTCAGAGAGGCTGTTTCATTTTGGCAAACCCGGCAGTCCGAAAGAACCCATCAGTCGGAAGCCTTTCTCAAAGAGCTCCTGTTCTTGCCATATCCTCTTAACATTATTCTAAACCTTGACAGTACTTTCCAGTCGTGGAAAACAGTACAGTTATTAGATTATCTGGAATCATTTGTCAAATCTTCGGAGGGCATTATAATGGTTTGAGTGTGACCACAGTACTTAGTTTCCAGTAAGGCAGCGGTAGCAGGAAACTTGCCCTGGCCTCTGAGTAACCGAGAAGGCTCACGATGCTAATTTTGAGTGGCTTTTGTGTTTATAGGCAGTGCTGAGCTGGGAGACTGACACTGCAAGGGAAACAATAGTGGATGTCATATCGAAAGATTCCTCACAGTTTCAGTGGTACGGGAGTGCGAGAAGCAAATTATGACCGTCGTACCACGGGCTTTAAAACACTCGATCACCTTGCCCCCCGTTCCTTCCTGATTTCCTACTACAAACCAGTTTGCATGCTTCGCTCCACTAATAATAATAATAATGTTGGTATCTGTTCATTCATTCAATAGTATTTATTGAGCGCTTACTATGTGCAGAGCACTGTACTAAGCGCTTGGAATGAACAAGTCGGCAACAGATAGAGACGGTCCCTGCCGTTTGACGGGCTTACGGTCTGATCGGGGGAGACAATAATAATGTTAGCATTTGTTAAGCGCTTACTATGTGCAGAGCACTGTTCTAAGCGCTGGGGTAGACACAGGGGAATCGGGTTGTCCCACGTGGGGCTCACAGTCTTAACCCCCACTACTGCCAGCCTACTCACTGTACCTCCATTCATTCATTCAATGGTATTTATTGAGCGCTTACTATGTGCAGAGCACTGTACTAAGCACTTGGAACGTACAGTTCGGCAACAGATAGAGACAATCCTTGCCCAGTGATGGGCTCACGGTCTAATCGGGGGAGACAGCAAAGCGAAACAGAACAAAACGGAAGCAAGACGGCATTATCATCATAGATAGAATCAAGGGGATGTAAACTTCATGAACAAAATAAATAGGGTAATAAATTATATATTTATAAATGAGCGCAGTGCTGAGGTTAAGGGGAAGGGGGAGGAGCAGAGGGTGGGGACGGGAGGGGAAGGGGAGAATCTCAATCCCATCTATCTCACCGGTGACCCCTTGCCTCCCTGTAGCCTGAAACCTCCTCCCTCTTCATATCTTCTCCCTCTTCATAAGAGAAGCAGCGTGGCTCAGTGGAAAGAGCCCGGGCTTGGGAGTCAGAGGTCATGGATTCGAATCCCAGCTCCACCGCTTGCCAGCTGTGCGACTTTGGGCAACTCATTTAACTTCTCTGTGCCTCAGTTACCTCATCTGGAAAACGGGGATTAAAACCTGTGAGCCCCACGTGGGACAACCTTAGACCTTGCATCCCCCCCCCAGCGCTTAGAACAGTGCTTTGCACATAGTAAGCACTTAACAAATACCACTATTATTATGATTATCATTATTATCTGACAGAACATCACTCTTCCTACCTTTAAATCCTTAGTAAAAGTGCATCTCCTTCAAGAGACCTAAACTAAGCCCTCATTTCCTCTTCTCCCACTCGTTTCTGTGTCGTCCTTGCACTTGGATTTTCACACTTTATTCATCCCTCCCTCAGACCCACAACACTCATGTACATATCGATAATTTATTAAATTAATGTCTCTCTGGACTGTAAGCTCCTCGTGGGCAGGGAACAAGTCAACCAACTCTATTATACTGTATTGTCCCAAGTGCTTAGCGCATTGCTCTGTACACTCTAGGCATTCAATAAATACTATTGATTGATTGATTGATAGGGGTTTATCCTATTCCATAGCCTCACTTTCTTCTTGAAACTATCAACAAGAGCACCATTGCTTGTGAGTGTCTTTTGAGGAATATCTGTTTTTAGTCACCAGGGATGGCACCTTCTTTTTTTTAATCGTATTTGTTAAGTGCTTACTAAGCGTCAAGCACTGTTCTAAATGCTTTGCTTAGGTACGCATTACTTCGGTTGGACACAGTCCACATTGGGATCCCAGTCTAACTAAGAGGGAGAGCAGATATTGAATCCCCATTTTACAGTTGGGGGAGAGGAGACAACGAAAAGTTAAGTGACTGGCCCAAGGTCACACAGGAAGCAATTGACAAAGTCGGGATTAGTACCCAGGTCTTCTGATTCTCAGGCCCGTGCTCTATCCACTAGGTCGTGATGCTTCTCCATTAGTGCTTCTCCATCAGCTCTCTCTAGAGAAGCAGCTTGGCTCAGTTGAAAGAGCACGGGCTTTGGAGTCAGAGGTCATGGGATCGAATCCTGGCTCTGCCACTTGTCAGCTGTGTGACTGTGGGCAAGTCACTTAACTTCTTGGTGCCTCAGTTCCCTCATCTGTAAAATGGGGATTAAGACTTTGAGCCCCACGTGGGACAACCTGATTCTCCTGTGTCTACCCCAGCGCTTAGAGCAGTGCTCTGCACATAGTAAGCGCTTAACAAATACCAACATTATTATTAGCTCTGGAACACCGCTTGGATTCAATAACCGTGTGAGTATCATGAGGCTGATTTTATAGTTGCGAAAGCGAACCCTGAGTAGCAAGGCTACCCAAAGAGTCTAGAACTATATCTGCATGTGAACTCAGAGGGATTAATCCCTCTTGCCACAAACAATTCACCGAGGCTATCATCCCTTACTTCATGAGGATGCCTCTTCTTAATCTTAAAGGGAGAAAAGCACGGTGGTCTAGCGGAAAGAGCATGGGCCTGGGAGATAGGAGTCCCGGGTTATATAATCATGGCTCTGCCTCTTGCCTGCTGTGTGACCTTGGGTAAGTCCCTTAACTTCTCTTTGCTTCATTCTCTTATCTGTCCAATTGGTATTAAATACTTCTTCTTCTTCCTCCTTAGGCTGTGATCCTTTTAGGGACCGTGACTGATCTGGACTTACTGTATCACCCCCGGTGTTAAGTACGGTGCTTGGAACGTAGTAAGTGCTTAACAAATACTACAAGCTCAATGTAGTCAGGGACCGTGCCTGTTTATTGTTGTATTGTACTCTCCCAAACGTTTAGTACAGTCCCCTGCACACAATAAATGCACAATAAATACGATTGAATTGAATATTAATATCATCAGCCTGCGGAAATGGAGTCTGCTATGTGCAAATATCGACGATGGAGGGACAGAGGAGCATCGGCTCTGAGGGGAGGATTTGATTATAGGGCTAGCGGTTTGGGTGATGTCCCTCCCTGCCGAGTGAGGTTTCCCCGGACCTCGGCGTCTAGTAGCAAGTAGGTGGTTGGGAGTCCAGCACATATCGGGTGAATGGAAAGGGCGCGTTTATGAGTAGGACCCAATTACAGCCAAAGTAACCACAACATAGTGTCAGTGTTGTGCGAGAGAGCCGGAACCCAATAGGCGGTTGCCTTGGTAGCGGCTCGTGGTTTTCCCCACCCGCATCAGCCAGGAATTTATTATTTTTTTTCAGAATTCCTACTGAGCCTCCTACTTCCTCCGGCCTAGACTGTGAGCCCCATGGGGGGTAGGGGCTGTGTTCAAACTCATTAATCTGGATTCCACCCCAACACTTAGTACAGTGCCGGGCACACAGCACGCACTTAGAAACGCCACAGTTATTGTTTCGTGATTATTATCATTATGAGGGTTGCCGGGGTGATTTCTGCCTATTCATACAAAGGACGGGAGAAAAGACAATTTCAACTCTCTTCAGAACGTTATACAAACTGGCCCCGATCCTAATAATAACCGTGGTATTTTTTTTAGGAGTTTACCATGGGCCAAGTTTTGTATTAAGTACTGGAATGGTGTCCAGATTAATAAGGTTGGATACAGTCCAAGTCCCACAGTGTATGCAGGCGGGCGGAGGATTTAATCCCCATTTTACAGATGAGGGTAACTGAGGCACCGAGAGGTTAAGTGACTTGCCCAAGGTCACGCAGCAAACAAGTAGCAGAGCAGGGATCAGAATCTCCATCCTCCAACTCCCAGGTCAATGATCTGCCCACTAGGCCACGCTGCAGAACCACCACCAGAAGGAGGAAGGTTGCAAAATAGGGGTGATAAAGGGAGGATGTGCATATATAATCCAGCCTATAAATCTCTCTATATCTATCTGTCTATCAATTATTTATTTTATTGTGAACATTTTCATAGATTTCTCCCCCTCCAGAGCACAGTCTTCCTGGTTCCTAAACACACAGTACAGAGTATTACACCCAGTGGACCCTAAATAAATACTAATATTACAACTGGTTCTAGATTGAAAAAAAATGTTGAACACTGTCGGTTTTACTTTTACATTTTGTTTCACTCAGCAGAACAAAGAAAATCATCATTCCTAGTTCCTTCATTCTTTTCCAGTTAGATTTGGAGAGGGGAGAAGTAGATCTGTAGCAATGAGGAGGAATAGAGTAACTTCACGTCTCCCCATTTTTCAAATGATGTAAGAGCAGTTTGGGCTTTTCCCCACAGGTGGATGTGAGAGTTTTTAATATGTGGGAAAACCCTCTTTGGGAGTCTCATTTACTTCAAAACTGAGTTGCAAGTGACGTTAGGAACGGTTGTGTTACCGTCCAAACAATGATTTGCTTCCATTAAATTTTGAAGCTCATACCTCCAGTTCAAAACTGGGAAACGTGGCTTAGTGCCATTTTGCCGAGAATTGAACCCAAAAGAGTTCACTTGTTCCTTCTCTTCAAATGAGTGGCATGAATGTGGTTTTTTTTAATGATATTTGTTAAGGGCTTACTCTGTGCCAGGCACTGTCCTGAGCCCTGGACACAGGTTGGACACAGTCCCCGTCCCATATGGGGCTCCCAGTGTTCACCCCCATTTTACAGATGAGGTAACTGTGGCACGGAGAAATAAAGTGACTTACCCAAGGTCACCCTGCAGACAAGTGGCGGAGCCGGGAATAGAATCCAGGTCCTTCTGACTCCCAGGCCGGTGCTCTAGCTATAAAGTCATGCTGCTTGCCATTGTAAGCATGGGATGAGAAAGGCATGGAGAAGCAGTGTGGCTCAGTGGAAAGAGCCCAGGCTTGGGAGTCAGAGGTCATGGCTTTGAATCCCAGCTCTGCCACTTGGCAGCTGTGTGACTGTGGGCAAGTCACTTCACCTCTCTGTGCCTCAGTTACCTCATCTGTAAAATGGGGATGAAGACTGTGAGCCTCACGTAGGACAACCTGATTATCCTGTATCTCCCCCAGGGCTTAGAACGGTGCTCTGCACATAGGAAGCACTTAACAAATACCAACCTTATTATTATGATTATTATTATTATCCTAGTGTGGAGAAACAAGAAGGAGGTGCAGTGAGCTTCAGAAGAATGAAGAGAGTGACCTGGGGTGAAGTGGAAGATGTGGGAGGGAGAGAACTGATTGAATATGTGGGACATAAGTCCTTTAACAAGGAACACATCTACCAACACTGCTATAACATGCTCTCCCAAACCCTTAGTATAGTAATGAGCGCACAGTAAGTGCTTAGTAAATACAACCGATCGGTTGATTGGTTTCTCCCACTAGAAATAATAATAATAACGTTGGTATTTGTTAAGCACTTACTATGAGTTTACAATCTGGACGGGGAGACAGATGATAAAATAGTTTATAAATAGAGGAAGCATACAATAATAATAATGTTGGTATTTGTTAAGCACTTACTACGTGCAGAGCACTGTTCTAAGCGCTGGGGGAGATACAGGGTGATCAGGTTGTCCCACGTGAGGCTTACAGTCTTAATCCCCATTTTACAGATGAGGGAACTTAGGCACAGAGAGGTGAAGTGACTTGCCCACAGTCACACAGTTAAGTGGCAGAGCTGGGATTCGAACCCATGACCTCTGACTCTCAAGCCCGGGCTCTTTCCACTGAGCCACGCTGCTTCTCATAGTCTGTAAACTCCTTAAATGCAGGGATCAAGCCTACCACCACACTGCATTATACTCTCCCAAACCCTTAGTACAGACTTTTGCACCCAGAAAGCACTCAGTAAATAACATTGATTCATTGATTGAGTTCCTTAAAGCCATTGGTCAGAGGTTCCTGCTTAATTAATTCATTCATTCAGTAGTATTGACTGAGCGCTTACTATATGCAGAACACTGTACTAAGCGCTTGGACTATCCAATTAGGCAACAGATAGAGACAATCGCTGCCCAGTGACGGGCTTACAGTAATGCATTGGAGGTTTTTGAGGAGAGGGAAAATGTGTTCAGAATGACATTTTAGAAGGATGATCCTGACAGTAGAGTTAATTCTAGATAGTTTTTTCTGTTGCTCACATGTAAATAATTCTGGCACCCCCAAATGAGCTTGTTATGCTAATTCAGCCAAGATTCAAGAAGCAAGGTTGTAAAAACATAATAATGTTGGTATTTGTTAAGCGCTTACTACGTGCAGAGCACAAACATTTTAGTCTAGTGGATAGAGCATGGATTTATAAGCCAGAAGGACCCGGGTTCCAATCCTGGCCCCATCGCTGTCTTCTCTGTGCCTTTGGGGCAAGTCATTTGACGTCTTTGTGCTTCAGTTACCTCATCTGTGAAATGGGGATGAAGAATGTGAGCCCCATGTGGAAGAGAAACTGTGACTAACCGCATTAGCTTTTATCTACCCCAGTGCTTAGAACCGTTCTTGACACAGTAGGTGCCTAATAGAAACCATTATTATTAGCATTATTACAATCTCTATCTCCACTGTACCAATGAGGAAACTGAGGCCCGGAGAGGTAAAGTGACCTGCTCCAGGTCACACGGTAGAGGAGTGGTGGAGCTGGGACTCAAATCGGGGTGACTTGATGACCTCCACGCCCTTCCTATCAGACCATATTGCTTCTACGCATATCGCTGTTCTCAACCGCAACTCTCTGTTTGAATTAGGAAACGCAGGGAGGGAGGCATGTGGGCTTCCTCGCCCTCCACAGTGGCTGCATTCTTGGCTCTCTCATAATTTGGGCCCAGCAGTATTTCATAAGATATGAATATATCACAACACGAACACAGATCTAGAACTTGCCTACCAACTACCAACTTGCTTACGGCTTAGTGGCAAGAGCAAGGGCTGGGGAGTCAGAGGTCGTGGGTTCTCATCCCGGCTCCTCCATTCATTCGTCCGTTCAGTCGTATTTATTGAGCGCTTGCCGCGAGCAAAACACTGTACTAAGAGCTTAGAAAGTACAATTCGGCAACAGATAGCGACAATCCCTACCCATCAACGGACTCACAGTCAGTTATCGGCTCTGTAACTTTGGGCAAGTCATTTAACTTCTCTGGGCCTCAGTCACCTCATCTGTAAAATGGGGGTTAAGACTGTGAGCCCCAGGTGGGACAACCTCATTACCTTATATCTACCCCAACGCTTAGTACAGTGCTTGGCACATAGTAAGCGCTTAACAAATACCCACATTATTCTTACCAATTCTGCTTCATTACATTCTCCCATGCTCTTACTATAGTGCTCTACATATGGTAAGCGCTCAGTAAATATAATTGATATCACTATTGCTTACTTAATATACTATAACACCTCAGCTGGGAGAGTTGACATGCACATTCTGCTCCTCCCCCTCTCCCTTCCCATCCCCTCAGCACTGTACTCGTCCGCTCAACTGTATATATTTTCATTACCCTATTTATTTTGTTAATGAAATGTACAACGCCTCGATTCTATTTAGTCGCCATTGTTTTTACGAGATGTTCTTCCCCTCGACTCTATTTATCGCCATCGTTCTCGTCTGTCCGTCTCCCCCGATCAGACCGTAAGCCCGTCAAACGGCAGGGACCGTCTCTTTCTGTTGCCGACTTGTTCATTCCAAGCGCTTAGTACAATGCTCTGCACCTAGTAAGCGCTCAATAAATACTATTGAATGAATGAATGAACATTCTTATTTGAATGCTATTATTTTTTATACCGTGTTCCCTCCTGGTTCTTTAAACAATAGGCCTAGACGAAGTCTTGGTGAAGCATTCCTTATTTAAATATCGTTTTCTAAATGCACGGATTACAGCCCATGGTTCCCTTCGCTTCTTTCCTCTTGCAGTTAATATGTGTACTTTTATGGAGATGATTTTCTCTGGTTATAATTAGGTTCTCCTAGCTGTGAAGTAATGCAGTGGGGCCACTGATCATGACTCAGCTTCCCGTGCACCTGGCTGCGGAGCCGATTCCTGGAGTTAGTCCGTCGGAGGGAAACAGCCTTTCTCCAGGGCACCACGCCAGCCTCAATCCGGCAGCCATCACAGGGTACGAGTCAGCCAGTTAACCGTATTTATTGAGCACTTACTGTGTGCACAACCCTGTACTAAGCACTTGGGAGAGTACAATATAACAATATAACAGACACATTCCCTGCCCCAAATGAGTTCTGTATTAATGACTAGGGAGAATATGATGTAACAATATAAAATATAAGATACACATATATTTGAAATAACACAATGTAACATTTCAACTACTTTACTGAGTAACTTCTAGTAGGCCACTTAACCTCTCTAACCCTCGGTCACTTACCTCTCTGGCCCTCAGTTTCCTCGTCAGTACAACGGAGCTTTAAAATTGTAATAATAATCATGATGGTATTTGTTAAGACATTAATGTGTGTCAAGCACGGTTCTAAGTGCTGGGATAGATAAAATATAAGGGACGCTTTATTCATTCATTCAATTATATTTATTGAGCACTTTCTGTGTGCAGAGCACTGTACTAAGCACTTGGAAGGTACAATTCAGCAACAGATAGTGACAGTCCCTAACCAACAATGGGCGCACGGTCTATAATGAAGAGGGGGTTCCATAGGCGACACTTGGCAGCAGCTGTGGAGGGCGGGGAGAGAGGGGGAAGGGTGCGAGGGGTGGGGAAGGTTTGGATGGGTATGAGTTGGTGGGGGCCTGGGCGGGGAGAGGGGGATGAGGGGTGGCGATGAGACGGGAGAACTGGGATGGGACAAGGGTGGGGAGGAGGGAAAGGAAGGGGTTGGAAGGGAGGGGTTTGATGGAGAACAGCACTAGGGGAGGGGGATGAAGGTTGGCACTGCTACAGAGGGATTCTAGGGAGGGGGCAGGGAGGAGGAGGAGGAAAGTGAGGGAAAGAGCTAGGTGGGAGAAGGGAAGGGGAAGGTGAGGATTGAGAAGGGCAGGTGGGAGCAGGGGAATTGGAAGGTCGTGGTGAGGTCAGTGAGCTAAATGACAGCACTGAGATCAGTTAACAATTATTATATCAGCCTCCTTGCTGACCTCCCTGCCTCCTGTCTCTTCCCCCTCCAGTCCATACTCTCCTTTGCTGCCCAAATCATTTTCCATCAAAAAAGTTTGACCATGTTTCCCCACTCGTCAGGAAAGTCTTGTGACTGCCCATCCACCTCTGTGTCAAACGAAAACTTCTCTCCACTGTCTTTAAAACAGTCCATCACCTGGTCCCCTTCTGCCTCACCTTCCTACTCTCCTACTACAACCTAGCCTGCACACTTCATTCCTCTATTACTAACCTTCTCACTGTACCTTGATCTCGTCTACCTCGCCACCGACCTTTTGCCCACATCCTACCTCTGGCCTGGAATACCCGCCCTCCTCATCAGACAGATAATTGTTCTCCCTCACTTCACTGAAGTCATATCTCCTGCAAGAAGCCTTCCCTAACTAAGCCCTCCTCTTCTCTTCTCCCACTCCCTTCTGTGTTGCCCTGACTTCCTCCCTTCGTTCATCCTCCATCCCATCCTCGCAACACACACACACACGTAATTTCTGTATTTATTTATTTATATATATATTAACAGCTTCTTCCCCCTCTAGATTGTGAGCTCGCTGTGGGCAGGGAATAGATCTATTTGTTATTTTATTGTACTCTCCCAAGTGCATAGTACAGTGCTTAGCAGGCAGTACGCCCCCAGTAAATATGATTGAATGAATGAATGAATTCCCTGTCCACAATGAGCTTATAGTCTAGAGGGGGAGACAGACATTAATAGAAATAAATAAAATTGCAAGCCACCAAGGCTCCAATTTATCATTCACTTATTATTAAAAGTTAAGGAGTAGAGAAAAAAGATGGGCCTGCATTTGAATGTCAAGAAAACTTAGATCATGACAACTGAAAGGTTTAACAATTTTTAGTGAATGGAGTGAAGATTGAAATAATTGACAGCTTTTCTCCCCTGGGAGCGATAATCAATAGCAAAGGAACAAGTAGTCAAGAAATAAGCCAACGATAACTGTTAGGAAGATTATGAAGAGACTGGAAAAAAATTGTGAATCTGTTCTGATTGCCACAAAGATACAAATTGTCAGTTCTATGATGTTTCCAGTGAAAAAGTATGGATCAGAAAGCTGTACAGTGAAAAAAACCCAGGATATAAAGAGGTTAAAGTCTTCTGAAGTGTGTTGGAGAAGGCTTTTTCCAATACTATGGACTGCACAAAAAACAAGCAAATGAGTTTTGGAGCAAATTAAGCCAAGGTAGTCTTTGGAAGGCCAAATGACAACTTAGATTAGCATATTTTGGACACAAGGAGGACTAATTCTCTGGAGAAGATACTAATGCTAGGAAAAGTCCAGGGAAAATGTGAAAGAGGCAAACTGCAGGTAGATGGATAGAAACCATAACATCAGTAACGTAAGAACCATTAGCAAGGTTACGAATTCTGGCAGAAGATAGCATGTTCTGGAGAAAATACATCCATAAAGTCGCTATGAATCAGAAACATCGCAACAACATTTGATAATAATAATAAGGCCCCAACTAACTGCTAAGACAGCTTTGGCACTGACCTTAATCATCCAACTGTCCAAAGTCTACTTCGGGATCGGCCTTTAAACATGGTACGCAGATAAGGTTGCACTTCCCATTTTGGTTAGTAGCCTTTAAACGAGATTCACCCGGCCATGCCAATTTCTTTCTGTTCCTGTGGGTCAAGAGTGGGAGTTTTAGGAAAGTAAGAGCTCCAAGTAAGATTATTTCTCAATTGGCAGGCAACAATCGTGGTCACTGATTGAGGCCTTGAATTGGCAAGTGATAAAGGGAGGTTTTTTGGCTAGATGGGATCAACAAAAAAGAATCAATGGAAAACTCCAGTGATGGCCTCCATCAGCAGGAAGAATGTGTCTCAGAAAGAGAAGGTGCCTTAGTTAATATTGGGTCTGAAATGAGAACTGGAGTAATCAATCAGTGGTATCTACTGAGTGCTCACTGTGCGCAAAGTACTATACTAAGTACTCAACTCAACACTTAAATGATTCAAGAAAGGAACCATAACTCTATTCTTTTAAAATGAAGATAAGGGTTTTGGGAGTTGAAAATATATGTTTGGAGGCATTTTGGGGGTTCTAGCATATTTTTCCACTGACTTGAAATTGGATTTAAATTATTTTTGACACACAAACAACATTTATGAAGCAAGTGTTCCTTCAGTCACCCCACTCCTTCCCAGCATTTGAAAATGATGTGAATGGGTAAAAAAACAACAACACATGCTCTAACTGATACCTGGTGGCGGGCACTATAATGTTAGGGCAGCTTTGTTTAAATAAGTTGCCAAGACTCATTGAGCAATCTCAAAATTTATAATAGTCAAATCTTGGTTTTGATCTGAGAATCCTAAATCCAAGACATTTAATCATTATTATGGTATTTGGTATAATGTGGTATCTCCTTCTAGACCCATGATCCCGTTGTGGTCAGGGATTGTCTCTATTTGTTGCTATATTGTATTTCCCAAGCACTTAGCCAGTGCTCTACACACAGTAAGTGCTCAATAAATATGATTGAATAAATGAATGAATGAATGATTTGTTAGGTGTTTACTGTGTGCCAGGCACTGTACTAAGCACTGGGATGGATCCAAGCAAATCAGGTTGGACCCAGTCCCTCTCCCACATGAGCGTTCCAGTCTCAATCCTCATTTTATAGATGAGAGAACTGAGGCACAGAGAAGAGAAGTGACTTGCCCAAGGTCACACAGCAGACAAGTGGTGGAGATGGGTTTAGAACTCACAGCCTTTCGATTCCCAGGCCCATGCTCTACCCACTACATCATGATAATAATAATAATGTTGGTATTTGTTAAGCGCTTACTATGTGCCGAGCACTGTTCTAAGCGCTGGGGTAGATATAGGGGAATCAGGCTGTCCCACGTGGGGCTCACAGTCTTCATCCCCATTTTACAGATGAGGGAACTGAGGCACAGAGAAGTTAAGTGACTTGCCCACAGTCACACAGCCGACAAGTGGCAGAGCTGGGATTCGAACTCATGAGCCCTGACTCCAAAGCCCGTGCTCTTTCCACTGAGCCACGCTGCTTCTCTGCGTGATGCATCTTCATGATGGCACATGTACACAAGACAGAAAAAATGGGTATGGGAGTTACCTCGGAGAATTGCATTTTTTAAATAGAATTACACTCCAAGCAGGGGATAAGGGGGAAAAAGAAATAATGACATTTAAAATTGACTAAAATTTCCCTATATCTCATTGTAAAAAACATCTCGATTCAATTGTCAAAAGACAAGACATTGACAGTTTATCACACAAGCATGTTGAATCAGCAGACGATCACACCGGATTAATTAGGATGGATTAATGAATTGTAAAGTAGCATCAGAAGGAAGTCATCAGATAAGAAATGTCACCAACTCCAACTCTAATGCTCCACGATGAAGATTGTAAAATGTCTCTAACATCAATGAAACGTGGGTGATTATTTTCCCAAATTGACTGAAATGAGAAGCAGACCTTGTTATCATCCTATCTCCCTACTACCCTTCCTTTCCAAAATCCTAGAACGAGTCGTCTACAGTCGATGCCTAGAATTCCTTAACTCCCATTCTCTCCTAGACCCCCTCCAATCTGGCTTCCGTCCCCTCCGCTCTACCGAGACTGCTCTCTCTAAGGTCACCCGTGACCTCCTTCTTGCCAAATCCAATGGCTCCTACTCCATTCTGATCCTCCTCGACCTCTCTGCTGCCTTTGACACTGTCGACCATCCCCTCCTCCTCCATACCTTATCTCACCTTGGCTTCACGGACTCTGTTCTCTCCCGGTTCTCCTCTCACCTCTCGGGGCGGTCATTCTCGGTCTCCTTCGCCGGAGCCTCCTCCCCCTCCCATCCTTTAACTGTTGGAGTTCCTCAAGGGTCAGTTCTCGGCCCTCTTCTGTTCTCCATTCACACTCACTCCCTCGGTGAACTCATCCGCTCTCACGGCTTCGACTACCATCTCTACGCAGATGACACGCAGATCTACATCTCCGCCCCCGTCCTCTCCCCCTCCCTTCGGGCTCGCATCTCCTCCCGCCTCCGGGACGTCTCCACCTGGATGTCGGCCCGCCACCTAAAACTCAACGTGAGCGAGACTGAGCTCCTCATCTTCCCTCCCAAACCCGGTCCTCCCCCAGACTTCTCTATCACCGTGGATGGCACGACCGTCCTTCCCGTCCCGCAGGCCCGCAATCTCGGTGTCATCCTTGACTCGTCCCTCTCGTTCACCCCACACATCCTATCCGCTACCGAGACCTGCCGGTTTCACCTCTACGATATCGCCAAGATCCGCCCTTTCCTCTCCACCCAGACGGCTACCTTACTATTACGGGCTCTCGTTATATCCCGGCTAGACTACCGTGTCGGCCTTCTCTCCGACCTCCCTTCCTCCTCTCTCGCCCCGCTCCGGTCTATTCTTCACTCCGCTGCCCGGCTCATCTTCCCGCAGAAACGATCTGGGCAGGTCACTCCCCTTCTTAAACAACTCCAGTGGTTGCCTATCGACCTCCGCTCCAAACAAAAACTCCTCACTCTAGGCTTCGAGGCTCTCCGTCACCTCGCCCCTTCCTACCTCTCCTCCCTTCTCTCTTTCTACCGCCCACCCCGCACGCTCCGCTCCTCCGCCGCCCACCTCCTCACCGTCCCTCGGTCTCGCCCATCCCGCCGTCGACCCCCGGGTCACGTCCTCCCGCGGTCCCGGAATGCCCTCCCTCCTCACCTCCGCCAAACTGATTCTCTTTCCCTCTTCAAAACCCTACTTAAAACTCACCTCCTCCAAGAGGCCTTCCCAGACTGAGCTCCTCTTCTCCCTCTACTCCCTCTGCCATCCCCCCTTCACCTCTCCGCAGCTAAAGCCTCATTTTCCCCTTTTCCCTCTGCTCCTCCACCTCTCCCTTCCCATCCCCACGGCACTGTACTCGTCCGCTCGACTGTATATATTTTCGTTACCCTATTTATTTTGTTAATGAATCGTACATCGCCTCGATTCTATTTAGTTGCCATCGGTTTTTACGAGATGTTCTTCCCCTTGACGCTGTTTAGTGCCATTGTTCTCTTCCGTCCGTCTCCCCCGATTAGACTGTGAGCCCGTCGAACGGCAGGGACTGTCTCTATCTGTTGCCGACTTGTTCATCCCAAGCGCTTAGTACAGTGCTCTGCACATAGTAAGCGCTCAATAAATACTATTGAATGAATGAATGAAAGTACATTTTGCTAAGCAATATTCTGAATTCACTCTGAAATCAAATTCTCAGCAGTTAGTTTACTAGTATCCAAAAGCCTTTTGTCTTTCTGTCAAACAAACACAGACACACGCACCCACCCACACCTAACATGTGTGAAGATTACTTCATCTACAATTAAGACCGGTGAGGGGGCCATAGCATCCCCTTTCCTGGGAATTACCATTGTCGGACTTATTCAGGATAAAAATGGTGCCGTGCTCTGATCAGATAAAACCTCTGCCAAAATGTGGCCTAACTCTCTAAGGGCCTTAAGTCCTTTATGTTTGCAAAAAGGCAGTATTGACTTGCCCGGATTGGTTGTCCTGCTAAAACCTCACATCATTCCTCCCTTGGCTCCAAACCTCAACTTTTCTCAAGTTTAGAGGAAAAAGAAGTTCCCAAAGGACCATTAAGAAAAAGGAGTGGAGGTCATCCAGGAGTGGTATACCCAACTTGAAAAACACTGTCTCCCAGGGACGACAATTGAATTGCAGATGGGAACAAAAAAAAAAAAAAAAAAAAAAACCAAAAATGAAAACAAATTGGCATGATGCATTGGGAGAACTTGAAAATAATTTGCACCAAAGCTAAAGCCAAAAACAAGCAAGGTCTGAAAGCTTGGAAACCATTTATCTCCCCTTTCCTCTGTCTTTTCAAAAAATACTATTTTATTATAAATACTGAGGTATTTGATAAGTGTTTACTGCGTGCCAAGAACTCTACTCCAGGTGGGGTGGAATCAAGATAAGGGATTTATACATTCATATTTATTGAGCACTTTACTGTGTGCAGAGCACTGCACTAAGCGCTGGGGAGAGTGCAATACAACAATAAACAGACGCATTCCCTGCCTACAACAATCCATCCTCCACCAGAGAGGAACACTCTAAGGGGGCAAAGGGAAGAGGTTTCGAATCTCCATTTTACAGTCGAGGACACCAAGAAACAATGAGCTGGGGACACAGATTGTCTCCGTTTATTGCTATATTGTAGTCTCCCAAGTGCTTAGTTCAGTGCTTTGCACACAGTAAATTCTCAATACATAAGATTGAAGTGACTTGCAAGTAGCAGAGGCAGGATTAGAACCTAGATCTCTAACTCCCAGGGCCATGGTCTTTCCACAAGATCACGCTACTTCTCTGTTTCCATTTTTATTTCGTCAGTGAGTAGCTCATTTCACCTTTCCATCTAGGTGCCAGCAATTTTTAAATACTAGTGTGTTTATGCATATTTATCAATTTGTAATATTTACTGAACAACTGTTGGGTGCAGACTACAGAACAAAGTCCTTGGGAGAATACAGTACAGGGATTGTTTCTCTTTATTGCTCTATTGTACTTTCCTTCATTCATTCAATCCTATTTATTAGCATTTACTGTGTGCAGAGCACTGTACTAAGCGCTTGGAAAGTACAATCGCATAGCTCAGTGGAAAGAGCACGGGCTTTGGAGTCAGAGGTCATGGGTTCGAATCCCTGCTCGGCCACTTGTCAACTGTGTGACTTTGGGCAAGTCACTTAACTTCTCGGTGCCTCAGTTACCTCATCTGTAAAATGGGGATCAAGATTGTGAGCCCCAAGTGGGACAACCTGATTCCCCTATGTCTACCCCAGCGCTTAGAACAGTGCTCGGCACATAGTAAGGGCTTGACAAATACCAACATTATTATTATTGCAATGAGGTAACAGATAGAAACAATCCCTACCCAACAAGGGGCTCAAGTCTAGAAGGGGGAAGACGGACCACAAAACAAAACAAGTACGTAGACATTAATAGCATCGATATAATTAGAATTATAGATATTTACACATCATAGGTTTTACTAGATGTAATTAACACAGAGAAGCAGCGTGGCTCACGCTCAGTGGAAAGAGCCCGGGCTTGGAAGTCAGAGGTCATGGGTTCTAATCCCGGCTCTGCCACTTGTCAGCTGTGTGACTTTGGGCAAGTCAGTTAACTTCTCTGGGCCTCAGTTCCCTCATCTATAAAATGGGGATGAAGCCTGTGAGCCCCACGTGGGACACCCTGAATACCTTGAATCTACCCCAGCACTTAGAACAGTGCTTGGCACGTAGTGTGGCTCAGTGGAAAGAGCCTGGGATTCTGAGTCAGAGGTCATAAGTTCGACTCCCGGCTTTGCCACTTGTCGGCTGTGTGACTGCGGGCAAGTCACTTCACTTCTCTGTGCCTCAGTTCCCTCATCTGTAAAATGGGGATAAACTGTGAGCCTCACGTGGGACGACCTGATGACCCTGTATCTCCCCCAGCGCTGAGAACAGTGCTCTGCACATAGTAAGCGCTTAACAAATATCAACATTATTATGAGTGCTTCACAAATACTACTATTGTTATTATTAAATGAATAGAATTGTAGATATATACACATCATTAATAAAATAAATAGAATAATAAATACGTTCATATATACACAAGTGCTGTGGGATGGGGAGGGGGTAGAGCAGAGTGAAGGAGTCGGGGGGATGGGGAGGGGAGGAGGAGTGCTTAGTAAGGATAGAAGATAAAGGAACTATAAATATAAGTTAATAGCGCATGAAGATGAAGATGCATAAGTGCTAAAGATGCTTGTGACTGTAGGTATGATAAGGGACAGAGAAGTGCTGCAGTGACAGTTGGAAATGAATCAGGAACTCCATTAGATCAATCAACCAACTGTATTTATTGAGTACTTACTGCATGCAGACCGCCGTACTAAGCACTAGCAGCTTGGTCCTGATCATTTCTCTATCAGGCATTACCCTCCCAGGAATCGAGTGATAAAAAAGGGTGAGGTGACCGAGACCATGAAGCTCATAAAAATTAGAGATGGGAAAAAAAAAACAAAACATCAGGACATTCCACGCAATTATTGGGGGATTAATAGCGGATTTTCCCAAAGACCTGTAAATATATAGTTCCTGTTAGAACATGAGTTTTAGGGTGTGATTTAGCTGGAATACAGAGGAAGGTTAGGGGCAAATAATCCAAGCACTATTACATTGTGTTCCTATCAATCAGTCGATCAGTGATATGTATCGAGGGCTAACTGTGCAGGGCACTGTATTAAGTGCTGGGGAGGGAACAAAAAAAGAAAAATCCCTGCAGATAAACTCACAAACTATAAGAGCTGTGTCAATTAATTAGCATTTTATTGGGAAATCTATGTTTCACATTTTCCGCTACCAAAAGTTAACAGAAATAGAGAACTTTAAGCAATTACAAATTAGTTCCCTGTAGAATGCTATTAACTGGTAGCTTTTTTGATGAAGAAGCACGATGCAGATGACTTAAATGAGCTTTAAAGGTAGAAGCCCAAAGTCGGTAACTCCCTCTCAGTCTTGTTACAACTGTTTGGCAATCCCTTTCCCCTTAGCCCTTGTTTCCCATTTATTTTTATTTACTAATGTGGCTTTTTCAAAATGGAAACTGTTGCACTGAAGCCAGCTTGACTATTTTGGTGGAGCCCGCCGTGTAAAGGAAAGTCTTCTCAAAGGGGTCGGGGGGGGCAGGACGGGAAGAAGCTGAGGCTGGAATCATGCAACCTGGGGATTCGGGGCCTTCCTTCTCCCTCCCCAGCCCCCCATCTCTGGGAAGAAGTTTCAACCTTCAAGGAATGGGAAGAAGAGAATTGCCTCTTCTCAGATTTTTCCATGTTGGGAAGACCCTCAGTTTGGGGGGGCCTCCCCCAAAGAAGCCTGGGGACTGAGCCCTCCCCTTTGACCTCCAGCTACAAAATATTTTATTTCTAAGTTGGTTCATAATCGAATACATTTTTGGATGAATCTTTTTAAACACTCTTTCCCTAGCTTTCGTTTTAAAATCATTCGGTGGTACGTATTGAGCACTTACGGGGTGCAGAACGCTGCATTAAGTGCTTGGGAGAGTACAACACAACAGAGTTTCCTGCTCACAAAGAGTTTAATAATAATTGTGGCATTTGTTAAGGGCTTAAACTCTGTGCCATGCACTTTCCAGCGCTTAGAACATTGCTCGGCACATAGTAAGCGCTTAACAAATACCAACATTATTATTAAGCCCTGGGGTAGATACAAGCAAATCGGGTTGGACACAGTCCCTGTCCCACGTGGGCTTCACGGTCTCAATCCCCTCTTTACAGATGAGGTAACTGAAACACAAAGAAGTAAAGTGACTTGCCCAAGGCCACAAAGCAGACAAGTGGTGGAAGTGAGATTAGAACCCGTGATCTTCCGACTCAGTCTAGGTAGTAGAGTACATTAAAATAGATCATAAGTATGTACATAAGTGGGTGGGCTGAGGATGGAGCAAAATCCTCTGGACAAAATCCCACCAGGCCCATGTTCTATCCACCAAACTATTCCCAAACACTTCGTACGGTGCTCTGCGCACAGTGAGGGTCAATATGTATCATTAATTGATTGACTGATTTGGGTAAGTGTAGCATGGACACACAAAGTGCTGAGAAATCCAGTCCGAGAGTAAATCCCTCTTGTAATCAAACTTGTAAACCATTTCAACGCATTGGAGTCGAGACGTAGCAATTGTAGGTAAAGGAGAGCCAGTTCATTTTGTCTAATTTCTTTGGAAACTAGAGCAGAGCTGAGGCAACCAAATGAGCTGATGCTCTGAGTTGTACATGGCCATTCTCGGGGTTTAATTGGGGTTCCGGGGGTCTCTTTCCCAGCCGACATCGAAGATCGCAGATGATCACAGACAGCGAGCAGGCATGGACGGCTGCTTAGGGGAACAAGCTGCTGGCAACTATGGTCACTCCAAGGCCATGTGATGCGACTCTTAACCCAGAGAAATGGACACCGGGGTTTTCCTCCAGTCCTCAACAGAAGCGGTCAATCACTCGATAGCATTCACTGAGCACTCACTGGGTGCAGAGCACTGTATTAAGCACTTGGGAGAGTCTTTCCTTGTCCTATGCTGTCGAGTCATCTCCGACCCATAGCGACACCATGGACACGTCTCTTCCAGAACGCCCCGCTCTCCATCTGTAATCGCTCTGGTAGTTTATTCACAGAGTTTTCTTGGTAAAAATCCAGAAGCATTTCCATTGCCTTCTTCCGCGCAGCAAGCCTGAATCTCCGTTCTCGACTCTCTCCCATGCCGCTGCCGCCCAACACGGGTGAATTTGGTACAGTACTACAATAAACGGACATACTCCCTGCCCGCAACAAGCCTATAGTCTAGAGCACTGTACTAAGCACTTGGGAGAGTACAACAGAACAGAGTTGGTAGACACGTGCCTCTCACTAGCTCAATTGCCTGTAAGCCCATCACTGGGCAGGGATTGTCTCTATCTGTTGCCGGACTGTACATTCCAAGCGCTTAGTACAGTGCTCTGCACATAGTAAGCGCTCAATAAGTACTATTGAAGGAATGAATTGCCACATCAAAATGTTCCTTGCTCACCCTGATGGATACTACAGCAGCGTTCCAAGGGACTCCTTCTCCAGCTTCAGAAGAGTCACATAAACCCTCACGGCACTATGATGACCCAAGAAACACGGGCCATAATTTGGCCGCTCTGAGCTACAGTATCGTGGATGCAGAGCAAGTCCTCTCGTTCGTAAAATCAAGGTGACCAACAGGGAGAGAACAGCCGTGGGGCCTAGTGGAAAGAACGCAAGTGGAGGAGTCATAAGGACCCGAGGTCTAACTCAGCTCTGCCATTTGTCTGCTGCAAAACTTTGAATAATTCACAACTTTTCTGTGCCTCAGATTCCTTATCTGTAAAATAACTGCTCTTCTTCCTAATGAGGGTAGGAGCCCCATGGGGACTGGGGATTGTGTTCAACCTGATTACCTTATATTTACCCCAGCATTTAGTGCAGTGCCTAGCACATAGGAACCGCTTTATAAAACCTTTGTAATACCTTTATAATAGCGCTTTATAAATAAATAAATACGAGGAGCAGCGTGGCTCAGTGGAAAGAGCCCGGGCTTTGGAGTCAGAGGTCATGCGTTCGAATCCCAGCTCTGCCACTTGTCAGCTGTGTGACTGTGGGCAAGTCACTTCACTTCTCGGGGCCTCAGTTCCCTCATCTGTAAAATGGGGATTAAGAGTGTGAGCCCCACGTGGGACATCCTGATTCCCCTGTATCTACCCCAGCGCTTAGAACAGTGCTCGGTACATAGTAAGCGCTTAACAAATACCAACATTATTAAATACCACACTTCTTTTTTCATCACTACTGCAGGCAAAGTAGATTGAGATTCGAAAACCCCAGAGGTTCAGCCCCTATCTTTTGCTCAGCTCCTCCTCTACTCCCCATCGCCCCGACTTGCTCCCTTTACTTTACCCCCGCAACCCACAGCACTTGTGTATATAAGTACATATCTACAATTCTATTTATATAATATCTGTTTACCAATTTTGGTGTTTAAATATATCTATAATTCTATTTATTTCTATTGATGCCTATTTACTTGTTTTGATGTCTATCTCCCCGCTCCTAGACTACGAGCCCTTTGTGGGCAGGGATTGACTCTCTTCATTGCTAAATCGTACTTTCCAAGCACTTAATACAGTGCTCTGCACACAGTAAGTGCTCAGTGAATACGACTGAACGAATGAAAGAATTTGTCTCCTACCAGAGTTATTTTTCAAAGTGCTCAGTACAGTGCTTTGCACATGGTACGCATTTATTAAGTACCATTAGCAAAGTACTGTATTTGGGGACTATATCAGTGAATCAAAGACGTCACCCCATGCCTCCAAAAATTTACTACTAGAGGATTCAAGGAGACATGAACTGAGGAGAATACTACAATTAAAAAGTGAAAACATGGATACAAATAACAGGAAGAGACAGATACATGTTTTGAAACTGAGGGAGTTTATGGAATGGTATGACTCAGATGTGGTAGATTAATCAATCATTGGTGCCAGCGAGAGAAAAACCAAAAATTGACACTAGGCTTCAGAATAGAAACTGCTTGTGCGGGCCATGAAACGGATTGGCAGAAATAAAGCCCCTTTCTAAAGAAATAAAAGGAGAAAACAAATAGGGTGGGTGGGAAGTGGAAGGAGAGGAGGGGTGATACCTTGCTGGAAATATGTCCATTTTCTTAAAGCCCCCATTGTTTTCTTAAATTAATTTCCCTTTTCTCACAGCCCGTACACAAATGCAGTTCAGATATGCACTCACAATGCACATTCCATATACCGAAGATGCATTAGGTCATTCAATGCGGTTATTCTTTGGAGCAATGAAAAATTGTTAGAGTGCTCCCAATTATTCAGAGGTCAGGTTCAGTTTACGGCCCATGGGTTAACACAGGGTTTTGAATTTTCTGCACTATTTTTGGTTTTATTTTGCCAACACGTATTCTTACCTGTGGCTACAGACCAGCAGTTAACAGAAGGCTTCATATCTCACAAAGGAAAAAGAAAAGCCAACCATGCCATGCTTGTTCATGGTTTTCCTACTGGGTAATTTCTTTTTGCTCTCCGAATACTTTGGAGTTTTCAACCTTATTCTCTTAGAGCTCTCTGAAAGAAGGGTCTAAACTGGTTTATAATTGCAGCGGCGTGAAATCCCCCCCTAGAAAGAAGACAGGCATTGGACCACGAACTCAGGCGTAGATAAAACGGGATCAGTTCAGATATAGTCCCTGGTCCGCGTGAGGGCTCACAATCTCGGGGGGAGGAAGAATCGATTTTTTGGTTGATATCAATTCCGGGATGTGCAAACAGCAGGCCCTCAAGGCGCTGTTCTGTACACCCCAGACATTCAGTACAGAACTCTAATTCATTCGTTCAGTAGTATTTATTGAGCGCTTACTATGTGCAGAGCACTGTACTAAGCGCTTGGAATGTACAATTAGGCAACAGATAGAGACAGTCCCTGCCCTTTGACGGGATCACAGTAAGCAGCGTGGCTCAGTGGAAAGAGCAGGGGCTTGGGAGTCAGAGGCCACGGGTTCTAATGCCGGCTCTGCCGCTGGTCAGCTGTGTGACCTTGGGCCAGTCACTTAACTTCTCTGTGCCTCAGTTACCTCATCTGTCAAATGGAGATTAAAGCTATGAGCTCCACGTGGGACAACCTGATCACCTTGTATCCCCCAGCGCTTAGAACAGTGCTTTGCACATAGTAAGCGCTTAACAAATACCATCATTCATTTATTTATTTTAATCGGGGGAGAATCTAATGGTGACCTTCTCACTGTAGGGCAAGTCACTTCACTTCTCTGTGCCTCGGTGACCTCATCTGTAAAATGGGGATGAAGACTGTGAGCCCCACGTGGGACAACCTGATTGCCTTGTGTCCACCCCAGCGCTTAGAACAGTGCTCGGCACATAGTAAGCGCTTAACAAATGCCATCATCATTATTATTATGTTGTCTATCTCACTGCCAACCACTCACCCACATCCTCCCTCCGGCCTGAAAAGTCCTCCCTTCCTCAGACAGATTCATTCATTCAATCAATCGCATGCACTGAGCACTTCCTGGGTGGAAAGTACAAGTGAGCAAGAACGAGAGACAATCCCTGACCAGTTGCTCTCCCCTGCTTCAAAGCCTTTTCGAAGGCGCATCTCCTTCCAGGAGCTTTCCTTCACTAAGTCCTCCGCTCCTCCCACTCCCTTCCGCGCCGTTCTTACTTGCTCCTTTATTCATCTTCCTCCCATCCCCACAGCACGGATGTATTCTCTGTGCCTCAGTTACCTCATCTGTAAAATGGGGATGAAGACTGCCAGGCCCACGTGGGACAAGCTGCTGACCTTGTAGCTACCCCAGCGCTTAGAATAGTGCTTGACACATAGAAAGTACTTAACAAATACCATGATTATTATTAATTATATATATATATATATACCTGTCTAATACATATAATTTATCTATTTATTTATTCATCTACAGTAATATGTATCTTCCCCTCTAGACTGTTAGCTCACTGTGGGCAGGAATATTTCTGTTTGTTGTTATATCAGCGTGGCTCAGTGGAAAGAGCCCGGGCTTGGGAGTCAGAGGTCATGGGTTCTAATCCTGGCTCTGCCACTTGTCAGCTGTGCGACTGTGGGCAAGTCACTTCACTTCTCTGTCTCTCAGGTCCCTCATCTGTAAAATGGGGATTAAGACTGTGAGCCTCACGTGGGACAACCTGATTACCTTATATCTCCCTCAGCGCGTAAAACAGTGCTCTGCACGTAGTAAGTGCTTAACAAATACCAACATTATTATATCATACTCTCCCAAGCGCTTAGTACACTGAATAAATGAACTCCCCTTTAGCTCATTCACCTCATCACTAATGTTCAAGACACTTGAGACCATGAACTGTGTCCATTAACTCTTTTGTCATCTCTCAAGTAGTCTGTACACAGTAAGCCCTCCAGAACTACTATCGATTGCCCGATACCTACATTCATTCATTCAAATGTATTTATTGAGCGCTTATTGTGTGCAGAACACTTTATTAAATGCTTGGGTGCGTCCAACAATAAACAGACACAAAAGCTCCCCTCACTGAAAATTCAATCTGAAACAATTCTGGGATTTGCAACCTGGACCAGGGTCATGTCTTATTCCCGGGAAAATCTGTTCCACAATGATCTGGACTGTAATCTCACTGTGGGCAGGGAACGTCTGCTAATTCTACCGTGTGTTTGGAATGGGGTTTGTTAAGCGCTTACTGTACTAAGCATTAGGGTAGATAAAAGTTAATCAGATTGGACACAGTCCCCGTCTCCCAAGGGGTGGGAGGTGGGGGGCCAGGGTGGGGGGTTCAAACTCTCAATCCCCATTTTACAGATGAGGGAACCGAGGTCCAGAGAAGTTAAGTGACTTGCCCAAGCTCCCACAGCAGGCGAGTCGCAGAGCTGGGATTAGAACCCAGGTCCTTCTGAATCCCAGGGCCATGTTCTATCCACTAGGCTACTCCCAAGCACTTCGTAGAGTGATCTGCACAAAGTAAGCGCTCATACATATTATTAGTTGATTTGGTTAAGTGTAGTGTGGACGCACACAGTTCTGAGAAATCCGATCTGAATTTGAACTCCTGGAGTAGCACTGAAACCAATTCAGACTCTCAGTGCTCTTTTGAATCAAGTGTCTCTTTCGCTCCCACTACCTCAAATCAGTGTCCCGACAGTGACTTCTAAGGCAGAGTGAAAATTAATTGATTTTTGGGTTTGGGGGAAAAGACACAGAGGTGACAGCCATTCTTCCTGTTACATTCTGCTCCTTTTTGAAGTGAGGACAACATTCCCTCCTATCTATCCTTGGAGAAATAGACTAAGGTATGATCAGGAGATTTCTCTATCCAGGGTATTGCAAAGGCTTCTGCCTATAAGGTCCTAATTCACTTTTTTTAATTGTATTTGTTAAGCTCTTATTACATGCCAGACACTGGACTAAGCCTTGGTGTAGAAAAGAGCTCATCAGGTTGGACGCAGTCCCCGGCCCACACGGGGAACGCAGTAGGGTATAGTGGATAGGTCACGGGCCTGGGAGTCAGAAGGTCATGGGTTCTAATTCTGACTCCATCATTTATCTGCTGTGTGGCCTTGGGCAAATCACTTCACTTCTCGGGTCTCATCACCTCATACGAAAAATGGAGATTGAGACTGTGAACCTCCTGCGGTACAGGGACTATACCCAAGTCAATTGGCTTGTGTCCAACCCAGAGCTTAGTTCAGTGCCTGGGACATGGTAGTGGAAAGAGCCTGGGCTTGGGAGTCAGAGGTCATGAGTTCAAATCCCAGCTCTGCTACTTGTCAGCTGTGTCACTGTGGGCAAGTCACTTAACTTCTCTGGGCCTCAGTTACCTCATCTGTAAAATGGGAATTAACTGTGAGCCTCACGTGGCACGACCTGATTACCCTGTATCTACCCCAGTGCTTAGAACAGTGCTCTGCACATAGTAATAATAATAATAATAATGTTGGTATTTGTTAAGCGCTTACTATGTGCCGAGCACTGTTCTAAGCGCTGGGGTAGACAGAGGGGAATCAGGTTGTCCCACGTGGGGCTCACAATCTTTATCCCCATTTTACAGATGAGGGAACTGAGGCACAGAGAAGTTAAGTGACTTGCCCACAGTCACACAGCCAAGTGGCAGAGCTGGGATTCGAACTCATGAGCCCTGACTCCAAAGCCCGTGCTCTTTCCACCGAGCCACGCTGCTTCTCCTAAGCACTTAACACCTGCCAACGTTATTATTATTACTTAAATACCATTATTATCATTAGGTTCTCATAGTGTTCATCTGCAAAATTCCCATTTTACAGAGGAGGTACCCGGGGCACAGAGAAGATAAGTGATTTGCCCGAGGTTGCACAGCAGACAAGAGGCAGAGCTCCGATTAGAACTCAGGTTCTTCTGACTCTTAGATCCACTCATCACCCTAGTCCAGAAATTCTTGCAAGAGTCAATCATCATGCCGTCAGATGATTCTCTTCCTCATAATGTAATGCTATTTGAAAAAAAGCAGAGAAACTTTCCCTATTTTTTTTTTTTTTGATAAAGAACAGTAATGCAGTTCACACGTTTGCTCGGACTGAAGTTAACAGAAGAAACAAAGCAGAAATTCAAATTTGGGGAAGCCATAATGGGAGGGAGCAACTGGGTCACTGAAAAGCACTGATGTTTTCAATTTTCCATTCACACATTTGGCCCATATCGATGCCTTGTCACCATTGGCTTATTATAACCCCGGAGCCGTTTATCTTACCCCTTTTTACAGCGGAGAAGCCGGTCGAAAGACAGAAAACCATCAGAACTAAAGAAAATAAACTGACACCTTCCCATTAACTCCAGCGAGAGTGGGGGAGAAGGAGAAACCTAGAGCGGTAGAGAGCCTCAGCTCTGTTGTTTTCAGATTCAGTAATTGCTAATATATCTTGCACTTTTGGGACTAGGAGAGACCACCCAGGCTTCAGGGTGTCTAAACACCGTATTATCTTGGTAAAGGTCATTCATTTCTTTCCAGGTTCCCTGCTGCTGTATTAACAGAGCAAAACTCATTAACAACACTGGGGGTTCCATCTTCATCAGTGCTGCCTCGTTAATCTTCAAGCCACTGTGAGGGAAGCATACACTTTAACTTAGCATCCTCTTAGGCACCGGAGAAGCTAAAACCCAAGAGAGGTGGTCAGGGATGAAAATAAAAGGAAAGAAACGTACTCAGTGGCTCCCTAAATCAGTCATCCCTTCTTAATCATCGTGGCAGTCTTCCCCTTCTCCTTTCCTCGTCTTCCTCTTTTTCATCCACCTTCTCCCTCGTTACCTCCCGGCTCTTGACTCTTCAGAGGGCTTCGTCTCAAATCTACAGACCGTCATTTTGAGTCCTTCATTCAATGGTATTTATTGAGCGCTTACTGTGTGCAGAGCACTGTACTAAGCGCTTGGAATGTACAAATCGGGGACAGATAGAGACAGTCCCTGCCCTTTGACGGGCTTACGGTCTAATCGGGGGAGACGGGCAGACGAGAACGATGGCGATAAATAGAATCGAGGGGAAGAACATCTCCTTAAAACAATAGCAAATAAATAGAATCGAGGCGATGTACATCTCATTAACAAAATAAATAGGGTAATGAAGATATATACAGCTGAGCGGACGAGCACGGTGCTGAGGGGATGGGACGGGAGAAGGGAAGGAGCAGAGGGAAAGAGGGGAGAAGAGGGTTTACCTGCGGAGAGGTGAAGGGGGGAGCAGAGGGAAAAGGGGAACTCAGTCTGGGAAGGTCTCTTGGAGGAGGTGAGCTTGGGGGGGGCGGAGTCGCGGGCTTCAGGGACACCTCTAAGGAAGGAGGGTCTCTGCAGGGGTGGGAATGTGTCTACTGTTAAATTGGCCTCTCCCAAGCGTTTGGTACAGTGTTCCTCAAACAGTAGACGCACAATAAAATAGATTAAACGAATGGATGAATCAAAGGTGTCAAGAGTAGACCTTCCACGTTGCTGAGAACTCCGGTTCAGCAGGATTTAACTGGGAGACCAGCAGAGGATCAGGTCACCTAATACTGGAAAGGAAAGCAGGGTGGTCTAATGGGTAGAGTCCGGCCCCGGAGGTCAGACGACCAAAGTTCTAAGGCCGTTCTGCCGCTTGCCCGCTGTGTGACCTCGGGCAAGTCAGTTCACTCATCGGTGCTTCAGTTCCCTCGTCTGCAAAAGGGGGAAACAATACCTATCCTCCCTCTACCGTGAGCCCCACGTGGGACCTGATTACCTTTTCTCTCCAGCCTGTTAGCTCACTGCGGGTTGGGAACACATCTACCAACTCTGTGATATTGTACTCTCCCAACCGTTTAGTGTAACGCTCTCTACACAGTACGCATTCAATAAATATAATAATGTTGGTATTTGTTAAGTGCTTACTATGTGCAGAGCACTGTTTTAAGCGCTGGGGTAGATACAGGGTAATCGGGTTGTCCCCCGGGAGGCTCACAGTTAATCCCCATTTTCCAGATGAGCGAAGTGAGGCACAGAGAAGTTAAGTGACTGGCCCACGGTCACACAGCTGACAAGTGGCAGAGCCAGGATTCAAACTCATGTATGATTGATTGCTTACTGTGTGCGGGACGTTGTGCAAAGCACTTGGGAGAGTACAATAGCTTACAGTTGGTGGACACGTTCCCTGGTCACCTGGACTTTTGGAATGGGAAAAACTGGAGGAGGAGCAAGGGATGGAAAGAAGAGATGGAACCCTTCTGATGGAACCTGGATATTTTTTCTCACGAGGGTTTTTTTTCCCTTTTCCCTTCTTTTATGAGTGTTTGTGTGTGTGTGTTTGTCCTAAATTACATCCAGGTGGGGAGATGGACTTCTTTAACACGGGTGAGAACCCCTAATGAATTTACAGCTATAGTGGGCTATATTTTTAGGGTAGCCCGAACTTCCTTGCCTTATGTCGTCGAGTCGTCTCCCTCCCATAGTGACCCCATGGACCCATCTCTCCCAGAACAGCCCACCTTCATCCGCAATCATTCCGGTGGTGGATCCGTAGAGGTTTCTTGGTAAAAACATGGAAGGGGTTGACCAATGTCTCCTTCCGGGCAGTAAACCTGAGTCTCCGCTGTCCAGCGTAGGTGAGTTTGTAGCAGATGGCCTTCCACCCGCTAGCCGCTGCCCAAGATAGGAATAGAACGGATATGGCTCCGCTTGACTCTCCCTCCGATAGTCGAGACCGGTAAAGGACTGGAAACTCTGCGACCCTGAGAGGGGCTTAACTTCCTAGATATAGTCGATACGGCTTCTGGGGAATAGTCTTCAGTAGGTACTTCCCGGGTGTTTCCCCGAAGTCTTTACACTCCTCACTGGTTGATAGGTATGGAGGAGATCCCAGGTATCAATGTTGGTATTTGTTAGGCGCTTACTATGTGCCCAGCACTGTTCTAAGCGCTGAGGTAGATACAGGGTAATAAGGATGTCCCACATGAGGCTCGCAGTCTTCATCCCTATTTTACAGATGAGGTAACTGAGGCACAGAGAAGGGAAGCGACTTGCCCACAGTCACACAGCTAACTAGCGGCAGAGCCGGGATTCGAACCGATGATCTCTGACTCCCAAGCCCGGGCTCTTTCCACTGAGCCACGCTGCTTCTCTAAAAGGATGAGAGTAATGATGGTATTTGTTAAGTGCTTACTATGTGCAAAGCACCGTTCTAAGCGCTGGGGGCCACACAAGGTGATCAGGTTGTCCCACATGGGGCTCACGGTCTCAATCCCCATTTTACAGATGAGGTACCTGAGGCACAGAGAAGTTAAGTGACTTGCCCAAAGTCCCCCAGCTGGGACAGTGGTGGATCTGGGATTCGAACCCATGACCTCTGACTCCCAAGCCCCAGCTCTTTCCACTGAGCCTCGCATGCTGGTACTCCTAATGATATTTGTTAATAATGGTATTTGGGAAGCACTCACTATGTGCCAGGCACTGTCCTAAGCACAGGGGTAGATACAAGGTCATCAGGTTGGACGCAGTCCCTGTCCCACATGGGGCTCCCCGTCTTAAGCCTCATTTTACAGGGATTTAGTGTTACATGAGGTAACTGACCAGGGAATATTGAAGTGACTTGCCCAAGGTCACACAGCAGACGAGTGGCGGAGCCGAATTGGAACCCGGGAACTTGTATCTACCCCTGGGTTTAGAACAGTGCTTGGCACTTAGTAAGCGCTTAACAAATACCGTTATTATTATTATTATCATTATTGAGACTGTGAGCCCCATGTGGGACTAAGACCGTGTCCAACCTGATGAGCTTTTATCTACCCCAGAGCTTAGACCGGTGTTTGCTACTCCCTCCCTCTGCTCTACCCCCTTCCCCGCTCCACAGCACCTAGAGAAGCAGCATGGCTCAGTGGAAAGAGCCCAGGCTTGGGAGTTAGGGGTCGTGGGTTCTAATCCCAGCTCTGCCGCTTGCCACCTGTGTGACTTTGGGCAAGTCACTTCACTTCTCTGTGCCTCAGTGACCTCATCTGTAAAATGGAGATGAAAACTGTGAGCCTCATGTGGGACAACCTGATCGCCTTGTATCCCCCAGGGCTTAGAACAGTGCTTTGCACATAGTAAGGGTTTAACGAATACCACCATTTATTCATTTATTTGTGTATATTTATTTATATATAATTCTTTTTATTTTATTGATGATGTGTATATATATATATATATATATATATATATATATATAATTTTATGTATCTATTTTGTTGCTAGTGATACTTGTCTACTTGCTTCGCTTTGTTGTCTGTCTCGCTCCATCTAGATTGTGAGCCCGTTGTTGGGTAGGGATTATCTCTATCAGTTGCCAAATTGTACTTTCCAAGCGCTTAGTACAGTGCTCTGCCCACAGTAAGCGCTCAATAAATACGATTGAATGAATGAATGACACAGAGTAAGTGCTTAAGAAATATCATCATCTGGCATTTGTGGCCTGGGACTCCCTCCGCCTTTGTAGTCAACAATCCATCACCCTCCTTACCTTCAAAGCCTACCTAAAATCACCTCTCCTCCTAGAGAAGCAGTGTGGCCTAGTGGAGAGAACATGGGCCCGGAAATCAGACGTCCTGGGTTCCGATACCGTCTCTGCCACTTGTCTGCTGCGTCAACTTGGATCAGTCACTTCACTTCTCTGTGCCTCAGTTACCAAATCTGTAAAATGGGATTTAAGACTGTGAGCCCTAGGTGAGGCAGCGATTGTTTCCGTCCTGATTTACCCCAGCAGCTAATACAGTGTCTGGCACCTAGTAAGCACTTAATAAATATTTAAAAAAGAGACCTTCCTTATTAATACCATTAATAATAATGTAATGTAACAATATATTATATATGATTAATATAATGATCAGCGTGGCTCAGTGGAAAGAGCATGGGCTTTGGAGTCAGAGGTCATGAGTTCGAATCCCAGCTCTGCCACTTGTCAGCTGTGTGACTGTGGGCAAGTCACTTAACTTCTCTGGGCCTCTGTTACCTCATCTGTAAAATGGGGATTAAGACTGTGAGCCCCATGTGGGACAACCTGATTCCCCCGTGTCTCCCCCAGAGCTTAGAACAGTGCTCTGCACATAGTAAGAGCTTAACAAATACCAACATTATTATTATTCTTCACTCCGCTGCCCGGCTCATCTTCCCGCAGAAACGATCTGGGCAGGTCACTCCCCTTCTTAAACAACTCCAGTGGTTGCCTATCGACCTCCGCTCCAAACAAAAACTCCTCACTCTAGGCTTTGAGTCTCTACATCACCTTGCCCCTTCCTACCTCTCCTCCCTTCTCTCTTTCCACCGCCCACCCCGCACGCTCCGCTCCTCCGCCGCCCACCTCCTCGCCGTCCCTCGGTCTCGCCCATCCCGCCGTCGACCCCCGGGTCACGTCCTCCCGCGGTCCCGGAACGCCCTCCCTCCTCACCTCCGCCAAACTGATTCTCTTTCCCTCTTCAAAACCTTACTTAAAAATCACCTCCTCCAAGAGGCGTTCCCAGACTGAGCTCCTCTTCCCCCTCTACTCCCTCTGCCATCCCCCCTTTACCTCTCCGCAGCTAAAGCCTCATTTTCCCCTTTTCCCTCTGCTCCTCCACCTCTCCCTTCCCATCCTCACGGCACTGTACTCGTCCGCTCGACTGTATATATTTTCGTTACCCTATTTATTTTGTTAATGAATTGTACATCGCCTCGATTCTATTTAGTCGCCATCGGTTTTTACGAGATGTTCTTCCCCTCGACTCTGTTTATCGCCATCGTTCTCGTCTGTTGTCTCCCCCGATCAGACCGTAAGCCCGTCAAACGGCAGGGACCGTCTCTATCTGTTGCCGACTTGTTCATCCCAAGCGCTTAGTACAGTGCTCTGCACATAGTAAGCGCTCAATAAATACTATTGAATGAATGAATTATTATTATTATTAATCATTAATTATAATGATAATGAGAAGAATTAAGGTATTTGTTAAGCACGTACTGTATGCCAGGCACTATTCTAAACCCTGGGGTTGATACGAGGTCATCAGGTTGTTCCACGTGGGGCTCACAGTCTCAATCCCCATTTTACAGATGAAATAACTGAGGCATCGAGAAGTTAGATGGCTTACCCAAGGTCAAAAGCAGACATGTGGTGGAGGCAAGATTATAACCCTGGTCCTCTAACTCCCCAGCCGCCTGCTCTTTTCCCTATTAATAATAATAACAATAGCATTTATTAAGCAGTTACTCTAGGCAAAGGTGCAAGGTGATCAGGTTGTCCCACTTGGGGCTCACAGTCTTTCTTAATTCCCATTTTACAGATGAGGTAACTGAGGCTGGGAGCAGTTAAGTGACTTGCCCAAAGTCACACAGCTGGCGAATGGCGGAGCCGGGATTAGAACCCATGACCTCTGACTGCCAAGGCCGGACTCTTGCCACTGTGCCACGGTGCTTCTCTAATTCTCATTTCGTTTGTGATTTGGTCTGTAGATAATAGTCTCCCTAATCCTTTCAACATTTCAAGTTCAGAGCACAGAGGATGCAGGGATATTTCTAGAATTTAAGCTACTGCTCAGAATTTCTCCTGACTTACTAATAAAAACAAGGCATTTTATTGTTGACCTGTAACAAATCGGAATAGACAATTTCCTGTCAGGTATCTTTAAGAACATGAAATGAAGCATCGGTTTTTTTCCTGGATCAATCAACAATGGCATTTATCGAGTGTCTACTGATGATGGTATTTGTTAAGCGCTTACTGTGTGCAGAGCACTGTTCTAAGCGCTGGGGTAGATACAGGGTAATCAGGTTGTCCCACGTGAGGCTCACAGTTAATCCCCATTTGACAGATGAGGTAACTGAGGCACAGAGAAGTTAAGTGGCTACAGGCTACAGAGCACTGTACTTACGGTGCCTCAGTTCCCTCATCTGTATAATGGGGATTAAGACTGTGAGCCCCACGTGGGACAATCTGATTACCTTATATCTTGAAGCAGTGTGGCTCAGTGGAAAGAGCACGGGTTTAGGAGTCAGAGGTCATAGGTTCTAATCCCACCTCTGCCATCTGTCAGTGGTGTGACTTTGGACAAGTCATTTAACTTCTCTGTGCCTCAGTGACCTCATCTGTAAAATGGGGATTAAGACTGTGAGCCTCACATGGGACAACCTGATTACCCTGTAATAATAATGTTGGTATTTGTTAAGCGCTTACTATGTGCCGAGCACTGTTCTAAGCGCTGGGGTGGACACAGGGCATTCAGGTTGTCCCACGTGGGGCTCACAGTCTTCATCCCCATTTTACAGATGAGGGAACTGAGGCACCGAGAAGTGAAGTGACCTACCCAAAGTCACACAGCTGACAAGTGGCAGAGCTGGGGTTCGAACCCATGACCTCTGACTCCAAAGCCCATGCTCTTTCCAGTGAGCCATGCTGCTTCTCTACCTTCCCCAGCGCTTCGAACAGTGCTCTGCACATAGTAAGCGCTAAACAAATGCCATCATCATTATTATTAAAATGAGGAAAACTACATGGGTGTTCCAAGCTTGTGAATCCCATGCAAGTGTCTAATGCTACGAGCCACACACCTCTCTCTTAGAGGATAATAGTAGTAAATTGTTATTTATCAGTCCCTGTGCTTTGGTCAGGGTATGGAGAAGCAGCGTGGCTCAGTGGAAAGAGCCCGGGCTGTGGAGTCAGAGGTCACGGGTTCGAATCCTGGCTCTGCCACTTAGCTGTGTGACTGTGGGCGAGTCACTTCACTTCTCTGTGCCTCAGTTACCTCATCTGTAAAATGGGGATGAAGACTGTGAGCGCCACGTGGGACATCCTGATTCCCCTGTGTCTAGCCTGGCGCTTAAAACAGTGCTCTGCACATAGTAAGCGCTTAACAAATACCAACATTTTTCATGTCAGGGGAATGGGTGAGATTCTGAAAGTAACTAAGGGATGAGAGATTAAGATTTTCTGAACTCTCATCCTGAATGCATCCTTATCAATTCAGCTATTCGTTCTTAAAATGGTTTGATCCTTTGTAAATCAATTTATTTACCAGTAAACTAAGGATTATCACGTTTTCCAATAAGTAGTAAACTCCTTGAGGGCAGAGATTATGTCTACCACCTCTAGTGTACTCTCCCATTAAGTGCTCAATAAATTCCACTGATGGATTGACCGAAGAACATATCCATAGCTCGTCCCCACCTAGATAGGCATGGCTCTGTAAAGTTAGCTTGTTAAAGTTTAAATGGTGTAAAAGGAAAGGGTCTTTTACTTACTGTCTTACTCTGGGAGCTTAGCGGTTGCCAGACTGTGGAAGAATGTTGACGCTGTAAAAATCTGTGATTAATTTATGTGGGTCTCACAACGTTCACCCTTCAGTGTCACATATTGAAGCCGTTACCATTTGCTGTTTTCTTTTGTGACCGTGTAGCCTTTCCAAGCGTTGCTATTGTCACTTTAATTGAGACCTTTTGGAGGGCATAAAACCTGTCGAGTGAGAGAGTTCATGTGCGAGTCTTCTTTTCCCGTGTCAGGATTTCTCCAGCATAGCTTGTCATTAAAGATACCATGAGCCAAAAGATTATTCATGCACATAATTGATTAAAAACCAACCAAACAAACAAAAAAACCAACATTGCACCATCTAGCGTGGGGTTTTGATCTATTCCGTATTTTTGAGCAAGTGGCAGGAGGTGAAGGTGCCAGGAAATGACACCTCTCTGGAGGATAAGCGGTCAAGATAAAAGTGTTCATTTAATTCCATTTGAATGTAGTGAAATTTTTCATGTCATCTGTGAGAGGAGAAACACTCTACCCACATGTTACAAATCTGATCAAATCTAAAGTTTTGCAGGCTTTGCCAAACCAAATTTAAAGAGGTTTTTTTTAGTACAATATTTTAAAAATCCTTTAGCAGTTATGCTTTAAGCACGCAACTATCTATTCACTCATTTCTTCATCTAATTCCTCTTTCCAAACTTCTGCTACTGCTGGTTGTATCCTCTTTCTTCTTCCTACATTTTATTTGTAAATGATTTATGCTGCTGCCTCCCCTGTAGATGATCACTTCCCACTTTGATTGCCTTTGTTGAACTCTCACCAGTCGACTGGGCCTGATCTGGGAACCGAAAGAAGTGTCACAGGAGTTCAAAGACGTGTGTTTTCCTTCTATATAGAAAAGAAAGAAGACCCCATCGCAAGAGAAAACCATCAGGTCACGTGTCTCCTGTCCAATGCTGGAGAAATTCTGAGCAAGGGGTCCTGGAATGCCCTCCCTCCTCACCTCCATCAAACTAATTCTCTTCTCCTCTTCAAAACCCTACTTAAAGCTCACCTCCTCCAAGAGGCCTTCCCAGACTGAGCTCCCCTTTTCCCTCTACTCCCTCTAACCCAGGTAAACCCTCTTTTCCCCCCATTTCCCTCTGATCCTCCTCCTCTCCCTTCCCATCCCCTCAGCACTGTACTCGTCTGCCCAACTGTATTTATTTACATTACCTTATTTATTTTGTTAATGAGATGTACATCCCCTTGATTCTATTTATTTGCTATTGTTTTAATACGTTCATCCCCTCGATTCTATTTATTGCTGTTGTTCTTGCCTGTCCGTCTCCCCCGATTAGACTGTAAGCTCGTCAAAGGGCAGGGATTGTCTCTATCGGTTACCGATTTGTACATTCCAAGCGCTTAGTGCACTGCTCTGCACGTAGTAAGCGCTCAATAAATACTATTGAATGAATGAATAATAATAATGTTGGTATTTGTTAAGCGCTTACTACGTGCAGAGCACTGTTCTAAGCTCTGGGGTAGATACAGGGTCGTCAGGTTGTCCCACGTGAGGCTCACACTAAATCCCCATTTTACAGATGAGGGAACTGAGGCCCAGAGAAGTAAACTGAGGCCCAGAGAAGTATAAATGCATGAATAAATAAACTCTCTAAATGACCATCTGGTTGAAAAAATATTTACTGAAAGCCAATGTGGCTTTCAAATTGGACTCGAAGCTACTGACGTGCTCTTCGCTGCTAGAAAGCCGCAAGAAAAATGCAAAACGAGGAAATGGTACTGATAAAAGAATTGAACATCTATTGAGTGCCGTGCATTTTGCAAAGGGTTTGAGAAGTATATCAGAAACATAAGGCGCAGCTGAGTTTACACTCTAATGCGGGAGACGGAGCAATATTTACACACAAGTGGAATCAGAATAGATGAAGTTGATGGTTCATTTGAATATAAACATATATCCAAGCACTGAGGAAATACATACGCTTGTAAGCAGGGATCGTATCTACCAATTTGACTGTACTCCAGCATTTAGTGCAGTGCTCTGCACAGAGTAAGCGCTCAAAAATAACACTGATTGATTCCCCCAGATAATTAGTACAGTGCCTGGCAAACAGTAGAACAGATATTGTTAATTGATGGATTAAACGCATGTGTACAAGAGGTGGCTTGGGGTTGATAAAATTCAGATGCTGCTATTACTCAGGGAAAGGTTGGTGAAGGAGCGAGTGGCTTAGGAGGGCTTTGAAGGTGGGAGGGCTGAGGCTGGCGGGGTGGGAAAAAAATCAGAATCTGTATGTGGTCTTCATCAACCTCATAAAAGCTTTCAATTCAGTAAACTGTGATAGCCTGTGGACCATTCTTTGAGAGTCAGGCTGTCTGGAAAAGTCTGTTAACGTCACTCAGTCGTGTCGCGCTGGAATGACAGTTTTGCAACAAGGCTACTTCTCGACCCACTGAATCAAAACTGCTTTCTGGCCCTCCCCTCACCGATTTACACCACCACAAAAGGCATCAAGCCCAGCTATGTTGTCACCTTATGCTTTTCACCATGTTGAGGTTCTTCTGACAGATATGATTTTCAAACACGCGAAAGGTGATTACTACTTGGCCAGTGTCAATTATGATGCGCCCCAACTGAAGGTTGTAGGATTCTCTGAGTTTGGAAAACACATTCTCAAATCCACTGGAGTTCTGAGTGGCATTTATAGGAGGAAGAGAGAGAGATTGATGTTCAGTTGAATTTGTAAACACAAAGAACAACACAAGATTACATCTTACTTAGATTGTGAGCCTCATGTGGGACAGAGACTGTCCAACCTAACCATCTTGCAATTATAATAACAATGATGATGGTATTTTTTAAGCAATTACTGTGTGTCAAGTACTGTTTTAAGCTTTGGGGTAGACACTAGCTAAGCGTGGTGGCCACAGTAACTTGTACCTATCCCAACACTTAGAACAGGTAAATGTTGAAAGAAAAAGAAAGACGGAAGAAGAAATGGATTCCGATTTCAGCAAGAAGGCTTTGGGTAAGTTCTGAACAGACTTTTGGTTCTGTATCAATATAGGGCAGAGTGCTTACTCCAATGTGTGGTACATAGTAGGCACTTTACAAGTACCACAGTTATTTATTATTGTACGCTCACTCTTCAGAGGGAGTTGAGGCTAATTACATACAGCTTCATTTTAGGTATTTAATCAACAGCGCAAATGTCAATCCAAGCTAGGAATAGCAAGAGGTTTTTTTAAGTCACCAAAGCCCTGCCAGCAGCCTAATACTCCAGAGCACCCTTATTCCTACCTCCACAATCAACAATTGTGAGGAATCCTACTCGTCTCTTTCCCCTCCTCTGGTCTCTAAATATCACCAGGCCTTAAAATTTCTAATAATACTATTGCTTTTAGGAGAAAACAAGCAGTGGATAAGAGAAAGAAACATTTTTGAGTTTTGAGTTACAAAATATGTGCAACTTGATTTGCTTGTATCCACCCCAGAACTCGACACAATGCCTGACACATCGTAAGCACTTAACAAATACAGTCATTATTATTATTAAGAACAAAATTAAACACTAGAGCTTGTTAACTTTTTATTATATTTGTTCAGCACTTATGTGCCAGGCATTGTACTAAGCCTTGGGGTAGATACACTCAGACTGGACAGAGACCCCTTCCCTTATGGAGCTCACAGTCTTAATTCCCATTTTATAAGTGAGGTAACTGAGGCACAGACAAGTTGGGTGACTTGCCCAAGGGCACACGGCAGACACGTGGCAGAGGCAGGATTCGAAATTAGAACCCAGGTCCTCTGACTCCCAGGCCCCTGCTCTTTCCACTACAATGAACTGCCTCTTATATGTGGGGAATGAACTAGGTAAAATTCTCATACCTGGAAAGCTCTCAAAATGGGATAAACAATAATCCCACAAAGAAAACTGGTAGAGGCTGGGGAAGAGCTTTGAATCCAACTGAGAGGATTTTTTGTTTGTTTGCTGCAGAGGAACATGGGAAGCCAGAGGAGGGATGGTATGCTGAACTGCGATTCGAAGAGAGGATTCATGCTATGGCATGTTGTAAAGTCAGCTCTGTGACTTTGGGCAAGTCACTTAACTTCTCGGTGCCTCAGTGACCTCATCTGTAAAATGGGGATTAAGACTGTGAGCCCCACGTGAGACAACCTGATGACACTGTATCTCCCCCAGCGCTTAGAACAGTGCTCGGCACATAGTAAGCGCTTAACAAATACCGACATTATTATTATTATAGATTGGAGTCCTGTAAGCTCCTTGGGGGCAGGGAACATGTCTTCCAACTCTGTTTTATTGCACTCTCATTCATTCAATCATTTATTGAGCACTTACTTCGTGCAGAACACTGTACTAAGCACTTGGGAAAGTACAATACAACAATAAACAGTGACATTCCTTACCCACAAAAACTCTCCCAAAAGCTTACTACGGTGCTCTTCATACAATAAGCACGCAATAAATATGATTGATTAATTGCTTGATTGGGCTTAGATTGCGAGCCCTATGTGGGGCAGGGGCTGTGTCCAACCTGATTACCTCTTCTCTACCCCAGTGCTGAGAATAGTGTTTGGCACATAGTAAGCACTAAACAAATACCCCAGTTATTATTTCTAGCTTTACCATATTTTTCTAAATCTAAAGACATTTTTTCTTCCATGTTTCAATCGTCAGTCATGATGCAGGCTATTTGTTCACACAGCTTTAATAGAATTAGCTGCTTGAGGTAATGTGTTCTGAATGCCTCTTCTTCAACCGATATTAAGCAGTGAATCATATTTATTGAACACTTATTGTGTTCAGGGCCCCATGTGGGGCAGAGACTGTGTCCAACTTTAACTTGCATCTTCCCAAGTGCCTAGAAAAATGCTTGAAACACAGTAAGAGCTTACCAAATACCATCATTATTATTACAGTTACTATTAGAGAGGAGAAACTGGAGGCCAAGAGACAATCTAAGAGGCTGATATAGTAGTCTAACTGCACAATGTCCAGAATTTGCACAAAGATGGTTGCTGTCAGGTGGAGAGGATGGATTAGATCTAGGGGATGGTGTTCAGGAAGAATAGCAGGATTGAATGTGAATTCCGAAAGAGGAGTCCAGAATGAGACCATAGTTACAGGGTCCTGGCCCAGGGAAGATGGTGACATTATTGACTGAGGTCGGAAAAGGAGAGGACGGAGTGGTTGCTGTGAGGAAGAAAGTTCCGTTTTAGAGACGTTTAGTTTGAGGATCTGGTAGGACATCAAGTGGTGATGACCTGAGGGCTTGAGGTCTGAGATTGCAGGTCTGATGTGAGCCCGTTGTTGGGTAGGGATTGTCTCTGTTGCCGAATTGTACTTTCCAAGCGCTTAGTACAGGGCTGTGCACAGAGTAAGCGCTCAATAAATACGATTAAATGAATGAATGAATGAGAGGTCAAGGCTAAAGGGTTCGATTTGGGAGTCATGCACATTGTGGTTGGTGATAGGATGAATATTCCCAGATTATTCCCATTAGAGAACACATCTGTGTGGATTGCTCATTAGTGGACTATACTTGTAATGAAGACATGGGTTCTAATCCCGGCTCTGCCATGTGTCTGCTGGGTGACCTTAGGCAAATCACTTCCCTTCTCTGGACCTCAGTTCCCTCATCTGTAAAATGAGGATTAAGAGCATAAGCCCTATTTAGAACAGCGACTGTGACCAACCTGATTAATTTGTATCTACCCCAGCGCTTAGAACAGTACTTGGCACATAGTAAGTGCTTAACAAATACCATGATTATTATTACTATTAGTATTATGAAAGTTAGGTTACAAATGTTCTGGAACAACTAAATGTTACCTTCTTTTTTCATTCCAATTTCAGAAGTGATGGAGTGAGAATCTGTGGCTAAAAGAATTAATCAATCGGTGGCATTTATTGAAGGCTTATTGTAGTAAATGTGGGGTAGAGTTTAACAGAATTGTTAACCATGCTTCCTGCCCACACTGTGCTTACAGTCTAGAGGAGGAGACAGAAATAAGATACTTATGGACATGCACTAAATGGTGTGGGGCTGAAGACAGAGTGAACAATAAGTTCTTAAGTGATACAGATGTGAGTGCAAAAGCTTTGCAGAGAGGAGAGGGAGGTGGAAATGAGGGCTAAGTTAGCAAAGAACTCTTGGAAGAGATGTGATTTCAATAAGGCTTTGAAGTTGGGGAAAGTTGACCAATGCAACAGTGAAAATATTCCAAACAATTTTTCTTTTTTTTTTTCTTTTGGTTCCTAATGCAATAATGTGTTTGTTAAACTCCCAAACCCAAGATCTACTGTGGCCACACACGTTTGGCTGAAAATAAAGTGAACGCAAGTGAAACAGAGTGTGAAACAACCAGAGCTTTGTAAGTTCACTTCGGCGACGCAATTGTAGGAGAAATACCTTATTAGAAAAGGATTCTCCAACACCTGAATCACCAGACAAATAACATTTAAGAGAAAGCCAACTTGATTTATATTCCCCAGGCCAAAGGAATGTGAGTAAAGCTGCCAAATATGGATTAATAAATCCCAAACATCTCATATGTTTTCATCACGTAGACTGAAAAATGAGAGCGAAAATCTTTTTCCCGAGCTAATAGGTTATATGAGGGCAGAGTCTGAACTCTTTTAGAGGATCAAGCATTTCACTTAGAGGTTTGAAAAACGATGAAGTTCTACAAGGAATTAATAGGGATTAAGGAAAGGAATGTGTTCAGGTTTGCAATTTAGTAATGTTTGGACCTGGACATCACTTGAAGCCAGTTTTCAGCTGTCTTTATCATCATCACTACCAGGTAGTAATTATTCAGTTTAATTCTCCCTTTCGCATTGGAAAATGAAATGTAGGGAACAGTCTCTGCATCTCTCTCTTCCCACTCTTCCTCTCCAAGGCTCACTGCAGGGTGAAGCACAAAGACAGAGATTGATTGCAGGAAGGGATTTTCTAGTTCTATTTGGCAGCAACAGGAAAAACTCCTCTTCTACGGTTTGGATGAATGGCGACTGTAAGCTGGCTGGGGGTAGGGAAGTGGTCCCCCAACAGTGATAATAAAAATAATAATAATGGTGGCATTTAAGTGCTTACTATGTGCCTGACACTACTAAGGGCTGGGGTGGATGCCAGGGTTTAAAACAGTGCTGAGCTCATAATAGGTAATTAACAAATAGCTTTATTATAATTATTACAAACCAAATAGAGTTGGACACAATCCCTGTCCCGGTGTCCAATTTGCAGATGAGGTAACTGAGGCACAGAGAAGTGAAGTGACTTGTCCAAGGTCAGAAACCGGACAAGTGGCGTAGGCTGGATTAGAAGCCGTGACCTTCTGACTCGCAGGCCTCTGGTCTATCCACTACGCCCTGCTGTTAAACTGTACTCTCCTAAGACCGTACTACAGCAGCGTGGCTCAGTGGAAAGAGCATGGGCTTGGGAGTCAGAGGTCATGGGTTCAAATCCGGACTCAGCCGCTTGCCGGCTGTGTGACTTTGGGCAAGGCCCTTAATTTCTCTGTGCCTCAGTTCCCTCATCTGTAAAATAGGGGAAGCAGCGTGGCTCAGTGGAAAGAGCCTGGGTTTCAGAGTCAGAGGTCATGAGTTCGACTCCCGGCTCTGCCACTTGTCAGCTGTGTGACTGTGGGCAAGTCACTTCACTTCTCTGGGCCTCAGTTCCCTCATCTGTAAAATGGGGATTAACTGTGAGCCTCACGTGGGACAACCTGATTCCCCTGTATCTCCCCCAGCGCTTAGAACAGTGCTCTGCACAGAGTAAGCGCTTAACAAATACCGACATTATTAACATTATTAAAATGGGGATTAAGACTGTGAGCCCCACGTGAGACAACCTGATCACCTTGTATCCTCCCCAGTGCTTAAAACAGTGCTTTGCACATAGTAAGTACTTAACAAATGCCATTAATATTACTATCATTATTACCCCAGCGCTTAGAAGAGTGCTCGGCATATAATAAGCTCTTAACAAATACCAACATTATTATGATTATTATTATTATTATTACAGTGCTCTGCACACAGTAAGTGCTCAATAAATACAATTAATGCATTAATCGATTGGCAGCCTTTCACTAGGGCTATGGGCTCTGGAGAATCCTGAGAAAGCTTGCATTCCAATCCAACTTCTCATGTGGCTGTTAGAAGGGGCTAAACAGGTCTTCCAGCCAGACATCATCTCTCAAAAATCTGTATGTCTAAGGGAGAGATTACAGCTCTATTACCTCCTCTGAAGGGTGTCAACTTCAGCCTAGGCACTGGGGACAATTGCCCATTGTGGGGACAATGTGGGGCACAATGGCTTCACCCTCAAATCTTTCTGAATGAGGAAAGTGACAATAACTACACTAACCTCTCCTTGGTGTGGGCTAGGAGGTGGGCTAAAATCTGGTTCTTTTCATTGATTCATTCAATAGTATCTATTGAGCACTTACTATGCGCAGAGCACTGTACTAAGCGCTTGAAATGTACAAATCGGCCACAGATAGAGACAGTCCCTGCCCACTGATGGGCTTACAGTCTAATCGGGGGAGACAGACAAACACAATAGCAATAAATAGAATCGAGGAGATATACATCTCATTAAAACAATAGCAATTAATCCCAAACCTATTCTCCAATTCATCCCTCGCTCACTCCTGGAGTTGAGAGACCAATCCCGATAGTGTTTACGGCATTTGTTAAATGCTATACTAAGCACTGGGATTGGTAGAAGATAAAAAACGTTGGTATTTGTTAAGCGCTTACTATGTGCCGAGCACTCTTCTAAGCGCTGGGGTAGACACAGGGGAATCAGGTTGTCCCACTTGGGGCTCACAGTCTTAATCCCCATTTTACAGATAAGGTAACTGAGGCACCGAGAAGTTAAGTGACTTGCCCAAATTCACACAGCTGACAAGTGGCCGAGCCGGGATTCAAACCCATGACCTCTGACTCCAAAGCCCGTGCTCTTTCCACTGAGCCACGATCAGGTTCAAAACAGTCCCAGCACTTCACGGGGTTCACCCTTTGAAAGGAGGAGCCCGGAACTGGGAGTCAGAGGATGTCATTTCTAATCTCAGCTCTACCACGTCTGCTGGGTGACTTTGGGCATGTCACTTAGCTTCTCTGTGCCGCAGATACCTCGTCTGTAAAATGGACATTGACTGTGAACCCCATATGGGACAGGGACTGTGTTCAATCTGATTACCTTGCATCTACCCCAGCACTTAGAATGGTGTTTGACACATTCATTCAATAGTATTTATTGAGCGCTTACTATGTGCAGAGCACTGTACTAAGCGCTTGAGCACTGGACACATAGTAAGTGCTTAACAAATACCACAATTATTATTATTTAGGGGAACATATTTTGAATCCCTATTTTAAAGATGAAAAAACTGAGGCCAGAGAAGTGAAGTGACTTCCCCAAGTTCACAAAGTAGGCAAGTGATCGAGCTGGGATTGGAACCCAAGCCCCTGACTCCCAGGTCCAAACTCTTACCACTAAGCAACACTGCTTCTTTGTCTCTCAATCTCCTTATCTGAACCTGCTGCAGATTTCATTCATTCATTCATTCATTCATTCATTCATTCATTCATTCATTCATTCATATTTTTTCAGTATTTCCTGGGTGCAGAGCACTGTACTAAGCACTTGGGAGAGTACAACACAACAATAAACAGACACACGCCCTGTCCACAATGAGCTTATAGTGTAGTTAGAGGAGACAGACATTAATATATATAAAAAATGACAGATAGGTGCATAAGTGTTGTGGGGTTGAGGGGGTGGACAAAGGGAGCAAGTCAGGGCAACACAGAAGGGAGGTGGAGAAGAAGAAAGAGGGGGCTTAGTCAGGGAAGGCTTCCCGGAGCCAAATCGATAAGGCTTTGAAGCAGGAGGAGGGTAATTGTCAGTCAGGTTCGAGGAGGGAAGGAATTCCAGGCCAGAGGCAGGACATGGACGGGCTAGGTGAGATGGAGGCATAGGGAGAAGGTTAGCAATTAGGGGAGTGAAGTTTGCAGGCTGGGTTGTAGTAGGAGAGTAGTGAGTTGAGATAGGAAGGGGAAAGGTGATGGACTGCTTTAAAGCCAAGTGAGGACATTTTGCTTGATGTGGAGGTTGTTGGGCAATCACTGCAGTTTTTTGAGTAGTGGGGTGACATGTCCCGAATGTTTTTTGTAAAAAAAAAAAAAAAGATCCGGGCAGCAGAGTGAAATATGGACTGGTGAGGGGAAAGGCAGGAGGTTGGGAGGTAAGGAAGAGGTTGGATGCAGTAATTCAGGTGAAATAGGATGAGTGACTGTATTATCGTGGTAGCACTGTGGATGGAGAGGAAAGGGTGGATTTTAGCCAATTACCATCATCACTATCATGTCCTACCTGTCTGTATCCACTTCTGTTTTTGGCACTGTGTGCTTGCTATCTTCCTGTCTCTGTCCCTGCTTCCTTCTCTCTGTCTCCTCTTTGGGCCTCTATACATCTTTCCCTCCCTCCCTCCACCCTTCTCCCCTCTCCAGATCTGTACCTTTCTCTGTGTCTCATCTCTTTCTCTGAATCTCTGATTTCAGACTGTCAGATTCTAGGGATGGTTTCTAGGGAACTGTGTTAATTGTGCTTCCTAGAGATACAAGACATAGCCTGGTTGTGCTTTGATGTCTTGATCAGAAAACCCAATCTGGTTCCAATAAGGCATTTGGGTTAAGGTTGGGTTTGCCGAGTTGTAACTGAGTCAGTTTTCCAGGGAGGGTGTTGGGTGCTATGGAATGGAGATGTTGACAGTGATAGTACTGTTTATTTGGAGGGCTGAGGGTCCCACCCACCTCGAAGTGGTGTGGAATTAAATCTCCAGTGAGATGGCAATGTAACCGTGCAGAAATCTGCTGGTTCCAATTCTTGCTGGGGGTCAACAGCAGGCCTGGATTAAAGGAGCATTGGGGGGGGGGGGGGGGCGATCCAGAGATCCCCAATTCCTGGGAGCCCCCAAATGCCCTTTCCCATTTTTTATATCAGATTTCATCAAACCATTTTGCTTCATAAAGTTGCATGTTATTGGTTTGAAAACTTAAAAGAAACATCGCTGATTAGAAAGAACGCAGATAACTGAATTCTGAACTGTCAGGATGTGGAAATGTAAGAATCTTTAAGATTGCTTTTCCTGGCCCCACGCCTTCCAGAGTTCTGGTTCTGAAACAGACCTAAATTCAAGGAGCCTGGGAGAGGAGGGTATGGGAAACCCACAGAAAGTCAGGAGGTCTGGCCAGGGACAAAGCAGAGAAGAACAGTCTAGTCAAGAAAAGAGAGAGTTAATGAGAAATTCAATGAGAGAGAGAGAGAGAGAGAGAGAGAGAGAGAGTCAATGAGAGAGTCTCCACTTGGAGAGCACGTCCAGATGATTCTTTTCATCGGATCTCTTTTGGTCACTATAAGAGCCTTTTCAAAATTGCCTTTCGGCCTTCCAATCTTACCAAAAATCTTACCCACAGAAACCACCCGTCCCTGGATTGCTGCACAGCAGGCTTGTCTGTCTGAGGCTGGTGTCTCTCAGCATGCCACCTTATTTAAGCTTTTTTATGGTATTTGTTAAGTACTTGATACTTGCCAGACACATACTAATCACCGGGGTAATAAATAAACATCGTGGCATTTGTACTTTCTATTTGCTGGGTGGCATAGTAAATGCTGGGGCCTATACAAGCAAGTCAGATTGGACACAGTCCCTGTCCCTTATGGGGCTCACAGTCTTAACTCTCATTTTACAGGCACAAACTGCGGCACAAACAAGTGAAGTGACTTGCCCAAGGTCACATAGCAGACAAGTGAAGGAGGTAAGATTAGAATCCAGGCCTGGGCTCTATCTACTAGGCCATGATGCTTTCCAACTGAGCCTGACTGTCTTTGAAAAGTTTGTCCTTCCCTTTCTTGCTTGCATGTTCCTGTTTTCAGTTCATTATAAAGAAGCTGTTTAAGTAATCTACTATTGGTCCATTCTTCTCTTGTGTCTTGCCCAGAAAATGTGCACTGGAATGAGCATTTCCTCATTTCTAGAGAGCTAAAGTCTTGAATTTCATTGCTGATGCAATTGTCCTATCCCTAGATGGTAAGTAGTAGGTGACGATGTTGCTGGTGACACAAGATGTACTTTTTGTGGAAAGGTCCCACGTTCCAATCGCATAGAAAGTTGGACATGACCACAGTTGGGAAAGCCTTAAATTTTGTTAATCCTGGCTCCGACATGTACCTGCTGTGTGTCCTTGAGCAAGTCACTTAACTTTCTGTGCCTCAGTTCCCTCATCTATCAAATGGGAGAGTTGAAAACTCGTTCTTCCTCCTACTTAGAACGTGAGGCACTTTTGGGATCTGATTATCTCGTATCTACCCGACAGCTTAGTATAGTGCTAAGCACGTAGTAAGAGTTTAACACAAACCACAGTTATTATTATTATTATTATTTTGTTTGAAGCTTGATGACTCATTGTCTCTGCCCATCTCCCTTTTTCATGGTATTTTCTACTCTTCATGCACCAGTAGAGAAATAGTGTCTAGGTAGAAGAACCAGGTAACGCTAGTCACTGTGGCAGACTTAAGTCTCTGGTTGGGTTAAAGTCTTCCCAGACTCATGTAGATGGATACCATCCATAGTTTTCCTGCCTTTTGCTGAGTACATGAAGTGATCCATAACCATCTGAATTATCTGTGTGCCTCAAAAGCACAGGCACCATCATTCACTCATTCATTCAGTCATATTTATTGAGCACTTACTCTGTGCAGAGCACTGTACTAAGCCCTTGGAAAGTACATTTCAGCAAGAGAGACAATCCCTGCCCACCACCAGGCTCACAGTCTAGAAGCGGGGAGACAGACATCAAAACAAGTAAATGGGCATCAATAGCATCAATATAAATAAATAGATATCTATAGATATAGAGAGAGAGCATTAATAAAATAAATAGAATAATAGATACATATATACACAATTGTTGGGGGACAGGGATGGGGGTAGAGCAGAGGGAGGGAGTAGGGGCGATGGGGAGGGGAGGAGGAGCAGAGGGAAAGGGGGGTTTAGTCTGGAAGGCCTCCTGGAGGAGGTGAGCTCTCAGTAGGGCTTTGAAGGGGGGAAGTGTGTTGGTTTGGCGGATGTAAGGAGGGAGGGCATTCCAGGCCAGAGGTAGGATGTGGGCCAGGGGTCGACGACGGGACAGGAGTGAACGGGGGTCCATGGGGAGGTGAGCGGCAGAGGAGACGAGTGTGCGAGCTGGAATGGAGAAGGAGAGAAGGCAGGTGAAGTGAGAGGGGACTTTCAATGATGTTCACAGCCAGTTGATTTGGAAACTTTTTCTGGTGGATTAGAAGTGTCATCTGACTCCTACTAACAAATCAGAATGTGGGTTCTAATCCTGTCTCTGCCATTTGTCTCCTCTGTGATCTTGGTCAAGTCACTTAACTTCTCTGTGCCTCAATTACGTCATCTGTAAAATGGAGAGTAAGACATGGAGCCCCATTTGGGACAGGGACTGTGTCCAACCTGATTGTCTTGTATCTTCCCCAGTGCTTGGTACAGGACCTGGCACACCGTAAGCCCTTAAGGATGCAAAAAAAGTCTCCCATTTCATCCTCAGGCATGGCTCCCTTGAATAGTTTGAACAGGATTCGACTTTCTCTATACACTCTGGCTTAACTCTGATAATGATGGGGAAAGGGTCAGGATTGCAAGCTCTGTTTAGGTAGGGATCATGTCTATCACCTCTGTTGTATTGTACTCTGTCGTAGTGGACTCTCCCAAGCACTCAGTACAGTGCTCTGCATATAGGATGCACTCTTTAAACATCACCGATTGATTAGATACACTATCACGATGCCCCGAGTTTAACGGGAAACGTTTCAGGAAAATTACACTTTTTTAGATGTCTGAATCCAGGTTTTTTGATGATGTAAAACCTATAAAAATGATACCAATGACATGGTATTGAACTCTACACTTTGCTTATAAACTCTTTTGTTGCAAAGACTGTATCTGCTGGGCCGTGCTTCAGTCTGAAATCACATTGCAATTTAGGCAGTGCATGGTTAACTCTATTCAACGGGAATCTTTTCAGAAAAATTCAGGATAGAATTCTGAGAGTGTTAGAAAACAGTGGAACGCTCTAGTAGTTTCTACATATATTTTTCTAATCTTTTTTCTGAAGGTGATCATTTGAAGCACTGTGGCAGTTCTTCAAAGGCTCATATGTTGAAGAACCACCTCTACAGATGTCAGAATCATAATTTCTCTCTATACATTTAAGTGTCTTCAGGAATGAGAATGGGTCGGGAATCAGAAGAACCTGGGTTTTAATCCCAGCTCTGTTACTTCTCTGCTGTAAGACCTTAGGTAAATCCCTTAATTTCATCATGCCTCTTCAAAATCCCATATTTTGAAGAACCATCACTATGGATGTCAGAATCATAATTTCCCTCCATATATGTAGGGGTCTTCAACTATGAGCATGGGCCTGGAAGTCAGAAGAACCTGGGTTTTAATCCCAGCTCTGTTACTTCTCTGCTTTAGGAGCTTGGGTGAATCACTTAACTTCCCCGTGCCTCAGTTATCTCATCTGTAAAATGGGGATTAAGACTGACAGTTCCATATAGGACAAGGACTGTGTTCAAGCTGATAAATTTTTATCTACCAAAGCATTTAGTTCAGTGCCTGGCACATAGTAAGCACTTAACAAATACCATAAAAAAATACAGAATGCCCCACTTCTAAAGGCTTTATCAGGCTCTGTGGCTTTATCCACCGTGACTCCTTCGGAAGTTAGAGGTAAGATTAAACCTGCACGTTTTGCCTGATTTTCTATGCTTCAAAAGGCATCAGTGTCAATCACGCTGACTTTGCCAGTTTCCTTCTTGGCAATGAGGGCTAATCCAGCTATACACTTGCGAGTTGCAAGGGCAATGAGCCATATGGGAATGAGTCTAATCAATCAATCAGTGGGAATTACTGAGGGCTGACTCTGTTCAGCACTGTACTAAGCGCTTGAAAGAGTACCATATAACAAAGTTAGTATTCGTTCAATAGTATTCATTCAATAATATTTATTGAGCGCTCACTATGTGCAGAGCACTGTACTAAGCACTTGGAATGTACAATTTGGCAACAGACAGAGACAATCCCTTCCCACTGACGGGCTTACAGTCAAATCGGGGGAGACAGGCAAAAACAATAGCAATAAATAGAATCAAGGGGATGGACATCTCATTAACAAAATAAATAGGATAATAAAAATATATACAAATGAGCAGATGAGCACCGTGCTGAGGGGAGGGGAAGGGAGAGGGGGAAGAGCAGAGGCAAAGGGGGAAAAAGAGGCTTAGCTGAGGGGAGGTGAAGGCTGGGCAGAGAGCCATCAGAGAGAGTAGAGGGAAAAGGGGAAGCTCAGTTTGGGAAGGCCTCTTGGAGGAGGTGGGCTCTCAGTAGGGCTTTGAAGAGGGGAAGAGAGTTAGTTTGGCGGAGGCCAGGAGGGAGGGCATTCCAGGACAGCGGGAGGACATGTCCCGGGGGTCGACGGCGGGATAGGCGAGAACGGGGGACAGTGAGGAGGTGAGTGGCAGAGGAGCGGAGCGTGCGGGGTGGGCATTGGAAAGAGAGAAGGGAGGAGAGGTAAGAGGGGGCAAGGGGATGGAGAGCCTTGAAGCCTAGAGTGAGAAGTTTCTGTTTCATGCGGAGGTTGATAGGCAACCACTGGAGGTTTTTAAGGAGGTGAGCTACATGCCCAGAGCATTTCTGCAAGAAGATGAGCCGGGCAGAGGAGTGAAGAATAGACTGGAGCGGGGAGAGAGAGGAGGACGGGAGATCAGAGAGAAGGCTGACATCATAATCCAGCCGGGATATAACAAGAGTCTGTAGCAGTAAGATAGATATTTGGGTGGAGAGGAAGAGGCGGATCTTGGCGATATTATAAAGGTGAGACCATCAGGCATTGGTGCCGCATTGGATGTGTGGGGTGAATGAGAGTTGAGTCAAGGATGACACCAAGGTTGCGGGCTTGAGAGACGGGAAGGATGGTCCTACCGTCCACAGTGATAGTAGAGATGGTCCCTGTCCTCAGTGATCTTATAGTCTATATCCTTACTATTATGGCAGTTGGTCTATAATAATAGTGGTGTTTGTTAAGCGCTTACTGTGTGCCAAGCACCGTTCTAAGCACTGGGGCAAATACAAGGTAGATTGTCCCACATGGGGCTCACAGTCTTCATCCCCATTTTATAGAAGAGGTAACTGAAGCACCGAGAAGTTAAGTGACTTGTCCAAAGTCACACAGCAGACAAGCGGCGGAGTCCTGATTAGAACCCCTAACCTCTGACTCCCTTTCCGTGCTCTTTCCATTAAGTCACACTGCTTCTCCTATCTACGGAACACGCCAGCCTGGTTCTCTCCTATTGGCCGGTGATATTCCCAGCTGAATCTGAATGGCAAATCACAGGTTATGTTAGCTCTCTACTGTTATAATAATGAGGTGGTGTTGATAATGCATTTTTTCTATCTGCAAAGAAACGTTTGGAAGACAATTTGATCAAACTCCCCTTAGCAGACTCTATCCTCAGTCTTGGGGTTGCCTGACAGACTGCTTTGGACTGGTTTCCATTTATCATTTACATTAATTAATGTATATCTGGAACTCATTCATTCAATTCATTCAATAGTATTTACTGAGCGCTTACCATGTGCAGAGCACTGTACTAAGCACTTGGTATGTACAAATCGGCAACAGATGGAGACAATGCCTCCCCATTGACGGGCTTACAGTCTAATCGGGGGAGACAAAAACAAGAGCAATAAATAGAATCAAGGGGATGTATGTCTCATTAACAAATAAATAGGGTAATAAAAATATATACAAATGATCAGACCAGCACAGTGCTGAGGGGAGGGGAAGGGAGAGGGGGAGGAGCAGAGGGAAAGTGGGGGGATGACTCTGTTCTAAGAAGTGCTAAGGGGAAACTCCTTGTTCTAACTGGATTTCTGTAAGGTGTCTTCATTCCATGTGTCTGCTAATTCTCTTGTATTTTACGCTCCCAAGTGCTTACTGCAGTGGTGTTCACGTAGCGCTCAATAAATACAACTGATTGATTCTAGAGGAGCCAGACGTGGAGTCATCTTAGTGATCTGGGTGCTGCTTTTCCATACATTGATTATATTGCTAGTGCAAGTTTTAAAAATAGGAAATCAGAGAGATAACATAGCCTAGTTTATAGAGCAAAAGTAAGCACTGAATAAATGCGATTGAATGGATGAGTCAGGGATAGTGAAAGATCCAGGTTATAGTCCCAGCTCTGCATCGGTCTGCCGTGTGACCTTGGACAAGTTGTTTGACCTCCCGGTTTCTTAGTTCCTTCAGCTGTAAAATGGGGAGAAGACATCTGCTTCTCCTCTTATCTCTCTGGCCATTCATGCTCAGTCTCCTTCACGGGAACCTCACATCCTCTAATTCTAGGAGTTCTTCAAGGGTCAGTTCTTAGTCCCCTTCTGTTCTCCATCTATATTCACTCCCTTGGAGAACTCATTCTCTTCTAGGGCTTCAACTATCATCTCTACACGGAAGACACCCAAATCTCCATCTCCTCCCCTGTTTTCTCTTCCTCCTTCCAAGCTCCGATCTCCTCCTGCCTTCAGGACGTCTCCACCTGGTTGTCCTCCTGCCACCTAAAACTCAACATGTCCAAGACTGAGCTCCTTATCTTCCCTCCCAAACCCTGTCCTCTCCCTGACTTTCCCGTCACTGTGGAGCGCACGACCTTCCTTCCCGTCTCACAGGCCCGCAACCTTGGTGTCATCCTTGACTCTGCTCTCTCATTCACCCCACACATCCAATTTTTCACCAAAACCTGCCGGTCTCACTTTCATAATATCGCCCAGATCCACCCTTTCCTTTCCATCCAAACCACTGTCTTGTTGGTACAATCTCTCATTATATCCCGACTGGATTACTGCATCAGCCTCCTTTCTGATCTCCCATCCTCCAGTCTCTCCCTGCTTCAGTCTATATTTCATTCCGCTGCCCAGATTATCTTTCTACAGAAACACTCTGGGCATGTCACTCCCCTCCTCAAAAATCTCCAGTGGTTGCTTATCAGCCTCCACACAAAACAAAACTTCTCACTCTTGGCTTCAAAGCTCTCCATCCCCTTGCCCCCTCCTACCTCACCTCCCTTATCTCTTTCTACAGCCCTCCGAGTACACTCCACTGTTCTTCTGCTCACCTCCACACTGCGCCTCGTTCTTACCCGTCCCTCCATCGACCCCTGGCCCAAATCCTACCTCCGATCTGGAACGCCCTCCCTCCTCACATCTGCCAAACTAGCACACTTCCCCCATTCAAAGCCCTACTGAAAACTTACCTCCTCCAGGAGGCCTTTCCAGATTGAGCCCCCCTTTTCCTCTGCTCCTCTTCCCCTCCCCATCACCTTTAATTTCTCTCTCTGCTCTACCCCCATCCCCAGCCCACAGCACTTGTGTATATATATATTATTCTATTTATTTTATTAATAATGTATATAGATATATATATATTTGTATTCATTAATATCGATGCACCTCTACTTGTTTTCTTTTGTTGTCTGTTTTCCCCCTTCTAGACTGTGGGCCCATTGTTGGGTAGAGATTGTCTCCGTTGCCGAACTGTACATTCCAAGCGCTTAGTACTGTGCTCTGCACACAGTAAGTGCTCAATAAATACGATTGAATTAATGAATGAATATCAGTTCTCCATCCTGCTTAGAATGAGAGCTTGAGACTTTCTGATATAACTCTCCTGCATCTATGTCCGGTGCTTAGTACATAGTAAGCTTGCAATAAATGCAATAAATGATCTATCAGCACCATAAAGCTCGCAAAACTGCAGTGATTCATATACCTTTCAAATCCTGCTGTCGAGAGAGATATAATTGTAAGGAGCCGTCATTTAGGGCTTGGGCTCAATCATTATGTCATTCTCGTTTGTGGAAGTAATGAGCTGATGTTTGGCACCCACACTGGGTCAAAATATTCCAGGGCTGCTTAGCTTCTGATCCCTTTACACCTTTAAATCTCCCAGGATGAGATGTGTTACTCCTGAAATGAGTCTATCCAGATCTCTGTATAATTCTAATTTTTCTTCATTGTACTCTGTTGGTGCTGGGGCCTCTGTTTACAGCAAGGTAGAAAACGGGTTATTCGGGGCAGGTAAAGGATCATCACTTGTTCATTTAGCTTCTAACCTTGCATAGGGGATAGAGCATAGGCCTCGGAGTCATAAAAGGTTATGAGTTCTAATCCCAGCACCAGCGCTTGTCTTCTGTGTCACCTTTGGGAAGTCACTTCACTTCTCTGTGTCTCAATTACCTCATCTATAAAATGGGGATTGAGACTGTGAGCCCCACATGAGACAGGGACTGTGTCCAATCCAATTTGCTTCAATCACCCCAGATCTTAGGACGGTGCCTGGCAACAAATAAGCGCTCAACAAATACCACAATAATTTTTATGATTTGAGACTCGCTGTAGCGTACTGTAAAGTGCCTGTGCAGTCTACACCCAATTTAGTCAGCTTCAGCCAGTACCAGCACATTCATTCAGGTTTGAGGACCCGCACCTGCATAGCCGGCCTTGAGAGATCCCACCCTTTTAATCTCTCTCTGGTCCGAATGGAAAGCACCAATAAGATCGTTCACTTTTGTCAACCACCGCGTGGCTCAGAAGGGTGTCTTGTTAAAAAGGGGAGATGTTGTGCCTCTACACTGAGCACAGGGCGGTCTGCTGTTGAAACAACACTGCTCTGGGAATGAGGAAACCTGGATTGGAATCTTAATTCTTTCCAAAGATGGCTATTGGCGGGGTAAGCCACACGTACTCTTTGGAATACGCTACACTCCTGCCCACCTATTTTCTCACTGCACTGTAAACCCCTTTTCTCCTCTTCCTCTCCAATTCTCTCCTCGGTCCCTTCCAATCTGGCTTCGGTCCCCTTTACTCCATGCAAACAGACCTCTCCGAGATAACCAGTGACCTTCTTCTCACCAAATCTGCTGGCCTCTACTCTATCCCAGTCTTCTTAGACCTCTAGGCTGCCTTTGACACTGTAAGATCACCCCCTTCTTGAAGCTTCATCCGTACTTGCTTTCACTGACACTGTCTTCTCTTGGTTCTTCTGTGACTGCTTCCCACTCCTCAAGAACCTCAAAAGGCTGCCTGTCCACCATCTGCATCAAACAGAAACTCCATACCACTGGCATTAAATCATTACATCAGCGATCACCATCCTACCTCACTCATTTCCTACTACAGTCCAGTCCACAAAGTCTCAGATCTCTAGTGCCAATTTACTCACTGTCCCCTAATCTTGTCTATCTCACCACTGAACCCATTTCCCAAATTCTCTCCCTAGCCTGGAACCTCCTCCCCCTCCATATCTGTCAGACAATCACTCTCCTCACTTTCAAAGACTTGTTACGGTCACATCTCCTCCAAGAGCCTCCACAGATTAAGCCCTCTTTTCTCCAGCTCCCTCTCCCATCTTCATAGACTATTTCCTTGGATCTGTGACTTTTGGGTGTTTGATATTCACCCCATCCTCAACCCCAAAATGCTTATGTATGTATCTTCATATTACAGATCATAATCATTTATTCATATTAATATCCGTCTTCTCCTCTTCACTATAAGCTTGTTGTAGGCAGGGAACATATCTGCCGACTCTCTCGCATTGTTCTCTCCCAAAAGCTTAGTTTACCGTTCTATACGTAGTAGGTTCTCATATTCAACTTAATAAACTACTGGCAGGATAATCAGTCCTCAGTCCTGTTGTCTCAGGGTTTCACTCATGCATCATTTCTGGTGAGAGACTCCATCAATCTCAAGCAGGATTTCTCCTTTAAAGAAGGCAGACTAATTAGTCACATGTGATGAAATTATGGAAACATTTGTAACTGGAAAACTGAGAAAATATAGCAGCATTTTCTTTCCCAGGTGAATGACTTTCTCCAACAGAGAGATTTCTTCAGCAGACATCGTCTCCAAAACATAATCCCTTTTTTTCAAATTACCAGTTCCCTTGGAAAAGAAAGACAGGAAAGCCTGCTGCAGCTGGGAGCATTTTGTCAATTTATGCCAATAATGATAATTACTGGATTTATTTGGTGTACACAGTTTTCCATTCATTAGATGCTAATCAAATCTTGCAGTGTATCTAGGTTATATTCTCTGAGCTTAAAGAGTTTTGACCAAGTCAGCGGCAATATTGTTAATACTTTGGGACGGTTTCACAGCCAGAATCCCCAAAATGTCTAAATGGAGTTGAGAATCAGCTGTCACTGTGTATAAAGTACCTTTTGAAACCACTGGCAAGGCTAAAATACTGACAGAATAATAACAACAATAATAATGGTATTTATTAAGCGCTTACTATATGCCAAACACTGTTCTAAGCGCTGGGGTAGATACAAGGTCATCAGGTTGTCCCAAAATGCGCTCACAGTCTTAATCCCCATTTTACAAATAACTGAGGCACGGAGAAGTTAAGTGACTTGCTCAAAGTCACACAGCTGACAAGTGGCAGAGCCGGGATTAGAACCCACAACCTCTTGCTCCCAAGCCCGTGCTCTTTCCACTAAGCCATGCTGCTTCTCATTTCTTATTGACCCTCAGCGCATTCAGATTCAGACTTTGTTGAGTAAATTCCTTACACTTAATTACCAGGTAAGTAAAATGAGGAATCACCAATCAGACCAATTCCCAGCGTTTTCATCACCCAAGAACCTGGCGATCAAAACTCTTATCGTGAGAAGCAATGTGTCCTAATGGGTAGGGCACAGGCCTGGAAGTCAGAAGGACCTGGGTTCTAATCCTGACCACTTGTCTGCTGTGTGACCTTGGGCAAGTCACTTCACTTCTCTGGGCCTCAGTTACCTCATCCGTAAATTAGGAATTAAGAGCGCGAGCCCCATGTGGGACAGGGACTGGGTTAAACCAGATTAACTTGTATCTACAATAATGCTTACAGCAGTGGTTGGCACCTAGTATTCATTCATTTAGTCATTCCGTTGCATTTATTGAGTGTTTACTGTAGGCAGAGTCCTGTACTAAGCACTTGGGAGAGTACAACGTAACAATACGCAGACACGTCAGCAAGTACTTAACAAGCACCATTCACGTAGATATTCAGTAAATGTTCAATGTGATCAGGAGAGACAATACTAGGAAGAAAAATATGTAGATAAAGGTGGCTAAAAAGGTGGCTAAAAAGAGTTCTTATCCTCCTACCACCACCAATTCCCCCGACTGGACTGTAAGCCCGTCAATGGGCAGGCATTGTCTCTATCTGTTGCCGAATTGTCCATTCCAAGCACTTAGTACAGTGCTCGGCACATAGTAAGCGCTCAATAAATACTATTGAATGAATGAATGAATAACTGTTTGGAGGGCCTTAATTCGTATTGTCAAGTCTAACATTTCAAAGGGAATCTTACCTCCCTAACACTAAGTATCTCAACCAGGTTCGGATCAGTTCTGGGACCGAAGACAAGACAGAATAATTTAATATCACCAGAGAGAGCAGTCTCAAGGATTGGGAGTGAACAGTATAAGCATATGTTACCAAAGGACCTACTGAAGTCTTAGTTGAAGAGGCAATATGGAAAAAAAAGATTCAAAAGGAGCATAATTTCCAAGACAGATACCTATTTAGGAAGCTTCCGATAATGTTTTATCCTTTCTTCCAGTTTAAATAAAATTTTCCCCCATCTCAGGTTGGTGATTTTGACATTTCTGATTAGTACAATTCAAAATAATGTGGGTGAGACCACACAACCCTTGTGTGATGTTTAAAATACTTTCATGAGTTTGACAGTTCCAACACGATGTACATGAAGGAATTTCAGGTAGGCACTGATAGGGGAGTTTGTCTCCGAAATTTTCAAAGTGCATAGTAATAGCAATAGAGCATATAAGACACTGGACTAAAATGCTTGGGAAATAACAACAGAAGCCCATCTCCTTCTCTACCCACAGTGAGCTTCCACTCTATTCAGGGACATAAAACAATTTACAAGCAGTGGTATCAGAATTAATTGTACGTTCAATCAAAACCACACAGAAACGCTAGAGCCCAGGATGGGAATTACTGACTACATAATTGCTAGACATAGTTGTAGAGACAATCACAGTCTGTGATATATACTGAGCACTCACTGTGTGTCAAAGTCCGTACTAAGTGCTTGAGAAAGTAAAATAGACACCTTCCTGCCTTAGAACCATTGGCGTTATCTTATTTTCTGCTGAGGAATCCAAGACATTTCACTCAAACTCTTAATCCAGCAAGGTCAGTCTCCACAAGATTGTCTTTTCTATTTCACTGATCATGAATTACAAGTTAATCAGCCTGCTACCTAAGCCACAGTTTTTGAGGATGCTTGTTGAATAAGCAGCCATCTAAACAAAACAGGTAACCCAGTTCCAACTCAAAAACAAAGAGCTATGAATGCCCAGGTTTTACCAAAGAAAACCAAACTATTTCCCTTCAGGCACATTTTTATTTATTAGCTTTATTAGGGCTGCTCTACCCATTATACCACACAAGGGTGCTTTAGTTTTAACTAATTGTAGTGCTCTGCTACAGTTTACTCCACCTTAGCCTCCCGAAGATAAATCAGAAAGAGAAACAGACAGCCCCGAGTCAGGGTAATAGAGTTAATATCCCTTCTAAACCCAAATATGAACCAGATGTTTTCCATCCACCAACATGCTTCCTCCATTAGATTCCTTGCCCATATCATTACCCCTTCCTTGTGGCGGTTCTCGTTCTCATGGCTAATGAAGATGATGCATCACTGCAGCCTGCTCGGTGTTTGCGTTTGGCTAATTCAATAGTGGCTCTGTCAGCCGACCTCTCTGTTTTTCTTTATTCAGCTGGTTTGGGAGCGATTTTTGAGTCCCAAATAAAGCAGGACATTGTGGAAGAAATTTCTATAAAAGACACCTTAACCCTCGGGCCAAAAGCAGGAATGAGGGTCGCAGTGGTCCGATCGCAAGGTGACCTCCTCATCAACAGTTCCTCAGTCCATCTCTGCCCTCATCTGCTCCGGAGCGGCAGCTGGAACCGCCCTTTGCAGGTGGCAAAGTGAGGCCTATGGGAGGCAGAGAGAGAGCCAAGGATGGATGACAAACCCTTTCCAAAGTTCAGGAAAACTTTTCAAATCTTGACGACCCATTGTGCCAGTGTAATTTTGGGCTCTCCCGATCAGCAGTTTCTGCTCAAGACTTCTCTCATTTCTCCCGGAGCTGTGAGCGACAGATGGACACCTTTCTTGTGTTTCGTTGACCAGAGAAGGCCCAGCCTGTTCCCGATTTCCCAGTTTAGCCTATATTTTGAAGTCACTGTCAAACCGCTTCGGATTGGGCAACAGCCCAAATGTTTTGCCTTGAGCCTTTGCATCGTAATTGTCAGAGTCCTACATGTTTTCAGAGGAATGTTATCCTTGTGGTTCTGATTCATTTACTCCTAACTCATCACACTGTTGTTCTAGAGGAGCTATGGGCTAGCTGAGGCCTTCGGAATGTTTTTTATGAACCTCTGAAAGCCTTTATTCTTCGAACCATGAAGTCACATTTTGCCAAGAGTAAACAAACTTAAACATTCAATGGCTCAAGTTGAATTTAGCATTTCCAGTTCCGGTCTTGGGCTCCAGCCCAGAAATACAACATAACCATGAAAATGAAAATAACGGGCGGGTACAGAGGGACTTCATTAGATTCATTAATGGGGCTATTTAGGGGATTAAATTGTACAAGATTAAGTTTTCACAGAAATCTTTCCAAAGCAAAGGTAGCATTATTTGCCTTGGTAGCATTATTTAGCAAGATCACTTTCATGAACATCCCCTTTCATTGTTTTTAATAGACCCCATTTTACGGTTCCTACAGGGAAAACTACGACAATCAAAATCCGAGTAGATCTGGGGTTTTTGTTTTTATTGCATATTGAGCTGTTAAATGCATTCTGTGCCTTGTAGGTTTTTCAGAGCTCCTGGTTTAGTGGCAAGAGCACAGGCCTGGAAGTTGAGATCTGGGTTTTAATCCCAGCTTCACCAGTAGCCCACTGGGTCACCTCGAACAACATTTCTCTGCAACAGTTTTCTCATTTGTAAAATGGGGATTAAATACCTGTTCTCCCTCCACCTCAGATGGTGATCCTCATGTGGTACGGGGACTGTGTCTGATCTGACTGCATTGTATCCACCCCAGTGCTTAGCACAGAGTAAGTGCTTAACAACTGCCATGATTATCATTATTATAATTTCAACTCTCAAAAATTCTTATTTCCATTGGATGAACACTTTCCAAACCTTTTTAATAAGCCTTTTGGGGGAGTTTTTTTTTTTTTTACTAACCCCTCCCCCCATCTACTTAAGCCCATGGTGTCTTCTTTATTTAATTTAGTTAATTTTACTTTTATCATCTAGATACTTTGCGTCCACTTTGCACTGTGCTACACCCCTATTTACTTGCTGTTGCCATGGCTTCAGAAAGAATTGTATATTCCAAGCGCTTAATACAGTGCTCTGCACACAGTAAGTGCTCAATAAATACGATTGAATGAATGAACAAGACTGGCAGCGGATTAGAGCATGTGACTGAAGCTTCCAAGTCTCAAGCATTACAGGCATTTCCTTCCTGCCAGTTCTTTGGCCCCAAGTCTTCCTGACTCGACTAAGATTCATCAGTCACAATAATAATAACAATTTTGCTATTAAGGGTTTTTATGCTAAGCACTATAATAATCACTGGGGTAGAGAGGGAAAAAGAACATCAGATACAGTCCTTTTCCCACATGAGTTTCACAGCCTAAACGAAAGGGTGAATAGGTATTTCAGCCCTTTCCCAGATGAGGAAATTGATGCCCAGAGTTAAATGATCTGCTCAAGGTCAAAAAGAAGGCAAATGGAGCACAACTGGGATTAAGTCATCAAGTCTCCTGAATCCCAGGTCCATGTTATTTCCATGAGGCCAATCTGCCTCTCATTTACAAGGGGAGACTCCAACAACTATTTCTCATTTACTGCCTCCCCCAGCTAAACAGGAAAGGTGACAAGGAAAGTTATGGGAATTTCGTTCTAAGTGCTCACAAAAGGCACTCGAAAAATCTAGTTGCTGAGGATTATGGTTAGGTATTATTCACAGGGAGTTTGTTTTAGGACTGGAACACTGAACCAAACAAGTGGTCAGTTTTGCAGTGAAATACGATGATGAACTTCCCCCATTTAAAAATGAGATTTACTCAGCTGATTTAGCTTGAGGAGAACAGAGAGAGTGGGAGTATTCAGCTCACCTCCCTTCCATTTTCACTTATCAGTTCTTTGGTTCCAACTTTCCAATAACTTCTCTGGCATAGAAAGGATTTCTCATTCTCCCTCTTCTCTCTCTCTCTCTCTCTCTCTCTCTCTCTCTGTGTGTGTGTGTGTGTGTATAACAAGCAAGAGAGACTTTATTGATAGGCTGTGGTTTGCATTACCATTTGCTAAATATACTGCACATCGCTATACGATCTGGTTGGCAGTTTTGAGACCTTAGTGTGGTTTCACTCCCACAACCCCTTTTAGAAATCCCCCAAATAAATCACCAACTTAACAAAAGTCTCTGAAAAATAAAGGTCAGCAGTTTCTCAACACTGCAGATGTGGGAGGGTGCCAGATCTCTCGAGTGGATCCATTCCACTGTACACTGAAAGCTCCTTTCCACTGTTCCCTACTGAAAGCTCACCTCCTCCAAAAGGTCTTCCCAGACTGTGTCCCCCTTTTCCTCTGCTCCTTCTCCCTTCCCCGTCGCCCCAGCTCCCTCCCTCTACTCTACCCCCTTTCTGCCCCACAGCACTTGTATATATTTATATATGTACATGGTATTCTATGCCTTTTATTAATGATGTGTATATTATCTATAATTCTATTTATATTGATGCTATCCACAATTGTTTGCTTGCTTTGTTTTGGTGTCTGTCTGCCCCCTTCTAGACGGTGAGCCCGCTGTTGGGTAGGGATTGTCTTTGTTGGCAAATTGTACTTTCCAAGCGTTTAGTATAGTGCTCTGCACACAGTAAATGCTCAATCAGTACTATCGAATGATTGAATGAATACACTGGAGTCGTCGTGGGCTTCCTCTTCCTGCAGAAAGGGTGTCAGTGTTTCATTTTCCTCTGTCACGTATGGTCTCACATCTGGTTCTGCCCAGAGGTGACGGTTGGAATTGGGTGACTGCTGGCAACCGTTTTCACCCCAGACCCCTTGATGTACGATGCCCACGTCAGAGCCGCACATTAGAATCCCATCACCATTTTTCTTTCGTAGAAATCTGTTCACATTTCCCTTCACACACACGAAAAACGCTGCACTTGAAGAGGTTACAAGAATCCGTTTGATGTGTCAGGCTAGTAATATATTGCATACATTACTGTCTAAAGAGATAATGTGGAGCAAGTAAATGGGATGCATAAATGGGAAGCAAACATTAATTTCACTCCATCGAAACAAAACTTACTCTGAAGTCTCACTGACTGTATCTGGAGTAAACTGAGAGCTGTCCAACATGTGGTTTTTCCACAGAGCCGGGCCAAAATAGTCAAAGCTGTCAAGCCCAAGTTGCCTTCTTTAGAAATTTAGACAAATCAGACAAAGGTTGTTCGTGAGTCAACTATATCCACTTTCATGGCAATATTCTCTACTCAGATCTCCGAGGTGGAGCTAGTCTCAGAAATCCAGCCCCAAGTAACTTATTCTCTCCTTCCCCTGTGGAGTTCCATGGATTTGAAACTCGAGATATTAAATCAGTATTGGAAAGAGATGGTTCTGGCCCATAAGGAGATTCCAAACAGAGCTGAGACCTGTTTTATAAACCACCTCAATGCCAGGCCTAAGTTCAACTCCTGCTATAGTAGAGGACTTGCCACTAAAATTATTTGCTTGGTCGAAATCCTGGGGCAAACATCTCATGTGAATATATTCAAGCAGATAGTAAAGATTTGCCCTTTACCTGTGGGATGACCCGAAATGCCCTTCCAGGCAAAGACCTTCCCATCGTCCCTTCCACCCTCCCACGCACGCTGAACTTTGCCCTTTCGTTCCCTGACAAAGGGAAGAATCACTCCGTCAGTGACATTCAAGCAGTGTGGCCTAATGAAAATAGAACAGGACTGAAAAATCAGGAGACCTGGATTCTAATCCCACCTCTGCCACTGATTGAATGATCGTATTTATTGAGCTCCTACTGTGTGCAGAGCACTGTACTAAGCGTCTGGGAAAGTACAATGCAGCAATAGAGAAAATCCCTGACCACAATGAGTTCACAGTCTAGAGGCAGGGAGACAGAGATCAGTACAAATAAACAGACATCAATATAAATAAATAGAATTACAGATGCATACATAAGTGCTGTGGGTGGGGTAGAGCAAAGGGAGTAAGTCAGGGCGACGTAGAAGGGAGTGGGAAATGAGGAAAAGTGGGGCTTAGTCTGGGAAGGCTCTTGGAGGAGATGTCCCTTCAGTAAGGCTTTGAAGGGGGAGAGAGTAGTTGCCCAGCAGATTTGAGGAGGGAGGGTGTTCCAGGCCAGAGATAATAATGTTAGTATTTGTTAAGCGCTTACTATGTGCAGAGCACTGTTCTAAGCGTTGGGGTGAACACAGGGGAATCAGGTTGTCCCACGTGGGGCTCACAGTCTTCATCCCCATTTTACAGATGAGGGAACTGAGGCACAGAGAAGTGAAGTGACTTGCCCACGGCCACACAGCCGACAAGTGGCAGAGCTGGGATTCGAACTCATGAGCCCTGACTCCAAAGCCCGCGCTCTTTCCACTGCGCCACGCTGCTTCTCGTGACAGAGACAGGCCGTGGGCCAGCGGTCGGCGGTGAGACAGACGAGATGGAGGCACAGTGAGGAGGTTAGCAGCACCAGAGGAGTGAGGTGGGAGGGCTGGGTGGTAGAAAGAGAGAAGCGAGGTGAGGTATGAGAGGATGAGGTGATGGACTGCTTTAAAGCCAATGGCGAGGAAGCGTTGTCTGACACAGAGGCGGAGAGGTAGGATCTCGGATGTCATCATTTCTTTTTGCACCAATTTCCTCAACTCTACAATAGGGATTAAATGCCAGCCCTCCCAACCTCTTAAAACTGTGAGCCCCATCTGAGACAGGGACCATGTAGCCACCAGATTATCTTGGATCTACCCTAATGCTTAATAGAATGCTTGGCACATAGTAACCACTTAATGATTACTGTCACCCCCCCAGACTGAGCTTCGCCTTTCCCCTCTGCTCCTTCTCTGCCCTCCCCCACCTTCACCTCCCCTCAGCTAAGCCCGCTCTCCCCCCCCTTTCCCTCTGCTCCTCCCCTTCTCCCTTCTCCTCCCCTCAGCACTGTGTTCGTCTGCTCATTTGTATATATCTTTATTACCCTATTTATTTTGTTAATGAGATGTACATCCCCTTCATTCTATTCATTGCTATAATTATTATAGTTATTATTATAATCATAATTAGTTATGTATTGCTATTTTTTTTGTCTGTCTGCCTCCCTTGATTAGACTGTAAGGCCGTCAGTGGGCAAGGATGGTCTCTGTCTGCTGCCGAATTGTACATTCCATTCCAAGCGCTTAGTACAGTGCTCTGCACATAGTCAGCGCTCAATAAATACTACTGAATGAATGAACGTTACTATCTACCCTAGTGATTGGCATATTAAGCACTTAATGCTAGTGGGATGATAGTGTCATATATTATAATTGTACAATTATAATTATATAATTATAATATAGAGAAGCAGCGTGGCTCAGTGGAAAGAGCACGGGCTTCGGAGTCAGGGCTCATGAGTTCGAATCCCAGCTCTGCCACTTAGCTGTGTGACCGTGGGCAAGTCACTTCACTTCTCTGTGCCTCAGTTCTCTCATCTGTAAAATGGGGATGAAGACTGTGAGCCCCACGTGGGACAACCTGATTCCCCTGTGTCTACCCCAGCGCTTAGAACAGTGCTCGGCACATAGTAAGGGCTTAACAAATACCAACATTATTATTATTATAATTGTAACTTGCCTGCCGTTTTGAAACTGGAATTTTTTTCCAGTTCTCTCTCTTCCATCACCCTAGTCCCTCTTCCCGTCAAACTGAGTGACAGAGACTAGATTCCACGATGATTTTCATTCTCTATTCCAGTAAATCTCAGCCTTCCATAAAGGAAGTATGTGGGTATAAGACTCCAGAAAAGAAGAGATTTTGAAGCCATCTGGCTCAAGCTATCAGCTCAGAACAGAATAGTACACAGATCTAAAATTCCCTTGCTTTTGATCCACTTGGAGAGTCAGGAAAAATATTCAGTTGTTCCAACACTACTGAAGCAATGTGGCCCCGTGAAAACACCCCTGGCTTAGGAGTCAGAGGTCATGGGTTCTAATCCCGGCCCCGCCACCTGTCAGTTGTGTGACTTTGGGCAAGTCACTTGACTTCTCGGTGCCTCAGTTACCTCATCTGTCAAATGGGGATAAAGACTGTGAGCCTCACGCGGGACAACCTGATTACCCTGTAATAATAATGTCGGTATCTGTTAAGCGCTTACTATGTGCAGAGCACTGTTCTAAGCGCTGGGGGAGATACAGGGTCATCAGGTCGTCCCACGTGAGGCTCACAGTTAACCCCCATGAGGTAACTGAGGCACAGAGAAGTTAAGTGACTCGCCCACAGTCACACAGCTGACGAGTGGCAGAGCCGGGAGTCGAACTCATGACCTCGGACTGCGAAGCCTAGGCTCTTTCCACTGAGCCACGCTGCTTCCCCTGTATCTACCCCAGCGTCTAGAACAGTGCTCGGCACATAGTAAGCGCTTAACAAATACCGACATTATTATCCGAGCAATTAATGGAAAAGATCCAAGGAGAAGAGTGAGGGGCCCGTGGTACTAACAGAGCAAGCTATTTATTTATTGTATTTAATGAGTGCTCACTGTGTGCAGAACACCGTACTAAGTGCCTGGCAGAGAATAACATAAAACTATAAAAGATGCAATCCCTCTCCACAACAAGCTGAGTCTAGAGGGAGAGACAGACATTAATACGAATGGATAAATTATGGATGTGTGCATAAGCGCTGTGGGGCTGAAGAAGAGTAAAAGGAGCAAATCAGGATGACATAGAAGGGAGGGGGAGAAAAAGAAATGAGAGCTTAGAGAAGACCTCTTGGTTGAGATGCGCCTTCAACGAGCGTTTGAAGGTGGGGAAAGTAATTGTCTGTCATATATGAAGAAAGATGGCAAGCCAGGCCAGAGGCAGTAGGTGGGCGAGAGGTCAGCGGCAACTTAGATGAGATCCAGGTACAGCGAGTAGAGACATCACGGATTGTCGTACCATTGTGGTAAATCGCCAAATAACTGCTTATTCATTCAGTAGTATTTATTGAGCGCTTACTGTGCGCAGAGCACTGCACTAAGAGCTTGTTATGTGCCAAGAACGTAGGCCCATGGATAGAGTCAGAAGGAGCCGAGTTCTAATCCCAGGTCTGCTTCTTATCTGCTGTGTGACCTTGAGCGAGTCACTCCACTTCGCGGTGCCTCAGTTACCTCATCAGTAAAGCGGGAATTCAGACGGTGAGGCTCATGTGGAACATGGACTGTGTCCAACTTGATTAGTGAATAATTGTCCCAGTGCCTGGGTCAGTAAATAGTGCTTGCACATAGTAGGCACTTAACAAATATCATAAAAAGTGCTGTGCTAAGCAATCAGGTTGGACAGAGTTCCTGTCCCATACGGAAGAACAATGTTGGCATTTGTTAAGCGCTTACTACGTGCAGAGCACGGTTCTAAGCGTTGGGGTAGATACAGGGTCATCAGGTTGTCCCACGTGAGGCTCGCAATCTTAATATCCATTTTACAGATGGGGTAACTGAGGCCCAGAGAAGTTAAGTGACTTGCCCACAGTCACACAGCTGACAAGTGGCAGGTATTGAATCCCTATCTTACAGATGAGGAAGCTGAAGCGCAGATAAGTTAAGTGAGTTCCCCGAGGTCACACAGCAGGAAAGGGGTGGCAGGATTAGAATCCAGTTCCCTTGATCCTCAGACTTTTACTATCTTCACTAGAGTGCACAAGTAGGCCACATTGCCTCTCTTGGTAACTTGGACTCAGTGGTTTTCTTCTATTTAGCGTAAAAGGGGAAAGGACTAATTCTACAAACTTAAACTTAATTTCAATTTTCCTCAGTAAAGTAGGTGACCAGATGACTAGGGGCAAGAGATGAGGGAGGAGGGGACACAGGGGGCTCTAGGAGGGAGTTAAACGTCTGTAACACCTGGCAAAGGCAGTGGGCATGGGTGTCAATAAGGACAGAAAAATCATTTTGCCAGGCAGAGGAGATGGTAGAGTTAAAGCATGCAAGGATGAACTTGGAGAGGATGAGGTTGGCTTGATATCCGGATTTCCACCGAAAGTGCTCTGTGGCTCGTGCACAGGAGCGAATAAAGCAGCTGGTGGAGGTGATCCAGGGCGATGGGCTAGTGGTACGAGATCGATGAAGGTGTAGGGAAGCGAGAGAGTTGAGTTCACTGAGAGGGTGTAGTGAATGCGCCATTTGCCAATGAACAGAAAGGCCTACCACACCGACGGGCAGGTCAGACGCTAGAAATATAAAGGGAAAACAGAGAAAACGCAAAATACAGCTGCCCATCAGATAGCCCGGGGAGGGGAACATAAAACAGCAATATTCCACGATAGTTCCACTCACTCTTCCCGCTGATCCCGCTGCTTTCTTCCCTCTTCGGACTCCCCGCTTCCGGCACCGGCTGCCTCATTCCTCAGCTCTCCCGGCACCTAGAGGTCCGGAGCCGGGCCTCGCAGGCCCCCACCAATCCCAACAAAAGGCGGTGGTGGGAAGCTTCGCGGTCCTTCGTTCCCTTCTCTTGCACTCACATTCTGCTCCATGCCAGGGCCACCTGTGTCAGTAATTAGGCTTGGGTGTTTGTGTGTTTTGACTGGGCTACTTCACCTTTGGGATACAGTCTGGAGTTGGATTAGCAGCTGCTGGGCAGGGAGGTCAAAGGTTGTTTTCACTGTGGTCATATACCTCCGGGAATTAGGGCTTCAGCAGGTGGGAGGAAGTTCTGTTGAGGAATGAAAGCACATTTCCCGTCTGCCTCAGGGGCTCCCACCTGATTGTTATTTGGAGTCATCCTTAACCCTGGGAGATAAAAACCCAGGCAATGATGCTTCCATTCTAGGTAGATCTTAATGCACACCCCAGGATGCCAAGAAAACACTATATATCAGAGTTGGACTGTTAGAATCTCCTATTACACTAAAGAGAGAGATGTTTTTCACACCGCAAATATTACTACTTGTCCAAGTCGCAGAAGGTTTTTAGTGGATTCTCGCCTCCCTCGCCAGCTACTCAGTTATACAGGATGAGAACAGTGCCAGCAAACAGAAAATAGTCGTAGACCGTTCGTACAGGGAACACCATCGTCGACTGACCTCTTACTTGATGCTTCTTTTAGGACTTTTACTCTTTTAGTGTAGAACAGGAAGTAGGAAAGTTAGTGGAAGAAAACATTTGATCACTGAATTTTTGAAAAGTAGCAGTTCTTCACTTGACATACTTGCATTCTTCTTCCTGCTGCTAATATTTAGAAATTATTTTCTCTTGTCTGTCCACCTCTATAGATTGGCCTGGAGGATCGTGATCATGTGACTTGCTTAGTACTCACATGATATAGAGTAAATGAGATAATAATAATAAAAAAAAAATATCAAAGATTGACCTAACTGCTCCAGGGAAAGTTTGTAAGCTTTGATTAGAACTTCATGGTGGGAAAACAACTCATTAAAATAAAGCATTTGGCCACCAGCACCCTCACGTTTCCTAAAATTGATTCTCTCAGCCTCGCTCCAGTTGAAATAAACTTCTAGCTTTTCTAATAAATCTTGTTCTACTTTTACGGGAATCACCAATTTTTCCCTTGAGAAAATAAATCTATTTGCGTTGATTTTCAAGAAAGCAAGATAGAATGCTCAGTGGTCTTCTTTAGGACCTTTTCAAATATGAACTCTCTATGGTCTGTGAGAGTATTACGTGTAGATTTCAATATCCATTCCAATGTTATAGCTTACTAATTAGATTCATGAAAAACCAAGCTGGACCTGCTTTTGTTCCTTATGCAAGTTGGGTTTCTGGCAAGCGTGGCTGTTTCTCAGACTGCAATGTCTATGAGATTTCATCCAAATAATTAGAGGACGGCTAGCACTTCACATTTTCCATCCTTGATTTATGAAGTGCTCTCTATAAGGATCTTCTTATTCTGAACTCTCTTAGGCTTTAGCAGTTTGTGGTGAAACATGAAAAATATTGGCAATTCAAGATCACTTTTTTGCATTCTAAAGTTAAATCATTTTTCTATCTGTTATGAAGTTCCGCCAGTCCCACTTGTGAAAATGAAGCTATAACGGCCTGGAGATTATATATGATTTTTTAAATATAAACTGTGTTGTGCGTTCTGACCTTAGGGGCCTATTCTTTCCTTTATTGCCCTTAAATAAAGATTAATTCTGTTGAGTTTCACTTCACTGAGAGACCCTACGAAGACTGATTTTGCCAAAGGACCCTGAAATGCAAGCTAATTTTCACTTGAGTCTCTGGGTCTGGAAGGGCTGGAATAAGTCCACTTGGTTTTATGATACCGCTTTCACTTGGGACAGAGATAATAGTCTTATCTGGTTTGGCCAACTCTTCGGAAAAAAAAAAAAATGAGCAGATTACTCCTGGGTCTTAGTGGTTGGGTTTTATTCCTTAGCCAGCCTAATGATAAGGAGATTTGCTGAGAACAACACCGCTGTTTTTCAGGGTGGAGCCCTGAAAAATGATACATGTATTCATACCAACAGCGTGATTTTGTGGTGAGATTGTTCTCATGAGTACTGGCTAATTGGCCTATCAATCCATCAGTCAATGGTATTCATTGAGTACTTGGTCCGTCATGATGACGGCGGTATTTGTTAAGCGCTTACTATGTGCACAGCACTGTTCTAAGCGCTGGGGGAGATACAAGGTCATCAGGTTGTCCCGCGTGAGGCTCACAGTCTTCGTCCCCATTTTACGGATGAGGTCACCGAGGCGCAGAGAAGTGAAGTGACCTGCCCACTCCGTGCAGAGAACTGTACTAAGCACTCCAGAGAGTACGTTACAACAGAGTCGGTAGACGCGTCCCCCGCCCACAGTCACCTTACGGTCTAGAAGGGAAGACAGACATTAAAATAAATACGTTCTATATAGGTCCATAAGTAATAATAATAATAATAATGATGGTATCTGCTAGGCACTTACGGTGTGCCAGGCATTGTTCTAAGCGCTGGGGTAGATACAGGGTAATCACACTGTCCCAAGTGGGGCTCTCGCTTTTAATCCCCCTTTTACGGATGAGGGAACCGAGGCACAGAGAGGTTAAGTGACTTGCCCAAGGTCACACAGCAGACAGTTAGCGGAGGCAGGATTAGAACCCAAGTCCTCTGACTCCCAAGCCGGTGCTCTTTCCGCTAAGTGCTGTGGGGATGAGGGTGGGGTGGTCATCAAGAGGTCTTCCCTGACTAAGCCCTCCTTTCCTCTTCTCCCACTCCCTTCTGCTTCCCCCGATTCCTCTCTTTATTCATCCCCCCACCCAGCCCCACACCACTTACGTCCAGATCTGTCATTTATTTATTTCGATCAACGTCTGCCTTCTCCTCGAGACTGGAAGCTCGTTGTGGACGGGGAATGTGCCCGCTAATGGTTACATCGCGCTCTTCCGAACGCGCGTACGGTGGTCTGCCTGCAGTAAGCGCTCGGTAAATAGGATTGAAGGAACGAAAGTGCCCCAAGGATACAGATTCAAGGGCGTAGTTGCCTCAGAAGGGAGAGGGAGTCGGAGGAACAAAGGATCATTCAGGGAAGACCGCTTGGAGGAGCTGTGACTGGAGTAAGCAGCGCGGCTCAGTGGAAAGAGCCCGGGCTTGGCAGTCCGAGGTCATGGCTTCGAATCCCGGCTCTGCCACTCGGCAGCTGCGTGACTGTGGGCAAGTCCCTTTACTTCTCTGGGCCTCAGTGACCTCATCTGTAAAATGGGGATTAACTGTGAGCCTCACGTGGGACAACCTCATTATCCTGTATCTACCCCATCGCTTAGAACAGTGCTCTGCACATAGTAAGCGCTTAACAAATACCAACATTATTGAAGGGGAGGAGAGCGGTGGTCTGGCATATATCGAGGGGGAGAGAGTTCCAGGTTAGGGGGAGGACGTGTTGAAAGGGTCAGTGGCGCGATTGATGAGACTGGGGCACAGTGAGAAAGCCGGCAGTAGATTAATGAGGTGTGCGGGTTGAGCTATAGTAAGGATCTAATAATAATAATAATAATGTTGGTATTTGTTAAGCGCTCACTACGTGCCGAGCACTGTTCTAAGCGCTGGGGTAGACACAGGGGAATCAGGTTGTCCCACGTGAGGCTCACAGTTAATCCCCATTTTACAGAGGAGGTAACTGAGGCACAGAGAAGTGAAGGGACTTGCCCACAGTCACACCGATGACAGGTGGCAGAGCCGGGATTTGAACTCATGACCTCGGACTCCCAAGCCCGGGCTCTTTCGAAGTAGCCCGATTGACGACTGTTCTTCCAGACTCCCTCCCTGCCTTAACTCAAAGCAGAGTGGCTTAGTGGATAGGGTATGGGTGTGGAAGTCATAATAATGATGTTAACAATGTTGGTATTTGTTAAGCGCTCACTACGTGCCGAGCACTGTTCTAAGCGCTGGGGTAGACACAGGGGAATCAGGTTGTCCCACGTGGGGCTCACGGTCTTCATCCCCATTTTCCAGATGAGGGAACTGAGGCACCGAGAAGTGAAGTGACTGGCCCACGGTCACACAGCCGACAAGTGGCAGGGCTGGGACTCGAACCCATGACCTCTGACTCCCAAGCCCGTGCTCTTTCCACTGAGCCACGCTGCTTCTCCAAGTCAGAAGGACGTGGGTTCTAATTCCGCCTCCGCCACATGTCAGCTGCGTGACTGTGGGCAAGTCACTTAACATCTCAGTGCCTCAGTTCCCTCGCCCGTAAAATGGGGATTAAGACGGTGAGCCCCACGTGGGACAACCTGATTCCCCCGCGTCTACCCCAGCGCTTAGAACAGTGCTCGGAATGTAGTAAGCGCTTAACAAATACCAACATGATTATTGTTATTATTACGTCCGTTGTGTGACCTTAGGCAAGTCATTTCACTTCTCTGGGACTAGTTACCTCATTTGTAAAATGGGGATTGAGACGGTGAGCCCCACATGGGACAGGGCCTGAGTTCGACCTGATTAACTGATATCTACTCCCCTGTGCTTAGAAGAGTGCTTGGCACCTAGTAAGTGCTTAACAGTACAATAATAATAATGCAGTACCAATTACTAACAGTAGCAATAGAGAAGCAGCGTAGCTAAGTGAAAGAGCAAGAGTTTGGGAGTCCGAGGTTGTGGGTTCTAATCCAGTCCACCACTTGTCTGCTGTGTGACTTTGTGCAACTCCTCTGGGGCTCAATTACCTCATCTGGAAAATGGGAATTAAGACTGGGAGCCCCACGTGGGAGAACTTGATTACCTTGTAACTACACCAGCACTTAGAACAGTGTTTGGCCCGTAGTAAGCGCTTAAAAAATACCATAATGATAATGATGATTATATTATCATTGTGAATATAATGATAATATAATAGATAATAATAATAAAATGATAATATATTAGATCTGCTCTTTCCACTGAGCAGCGTGGCTCAGTGGAAAGAGCACGGGCTTGGGAGTCCGAGGTCATGAGTTCGAATGCCGGCTCTGCCACTCGGCAGCTGTGTGACTGTGGGCAAGTCACTTTACTTCTCTGGGCCTCAGTTACCTCATCTGTAAAATGGGGATTACCTGTGGGCCTCACGTGGGACAACCTGATGATCCTTAGAACAGTGCTCTGCACCTAGTAAACGCTTAACAAATACCAACATTATCATTATTATTATCTTTGGGAACTTTTCAGTATTCAAATTCCCCTAAGAATGTAGTGCAGTAAACCCAGTGGGTGCTCAATGAATATCATTCCAGAGATGATTATCAACTACTCTGAAACCAACAGTCGTAGCAAGAGGAAAGTTCCTCGAATCAGTGTCAGCAGGCTCAGGGTGGATTCACCGGCAGGAGTCACGATATCGGACTCTGACAATATCCTCTCTAGCTTCCTCGACTTGTCTCATGCCGTCGAGGTGGGTCGAACCCGTAGCAACGCCGTGGGCACATCTCTCCCAGGACGCCCCACCTCCATCTGCACTTGTTCTGATAGTGGTTCCATGGAGTTTTCTCGGTAAAAATCCGGAAGTGGTTTACCATCGCTTCCTTCCACGCCGTCAACTTGAGTCTCCGCCCTCGACTCTCTCCCGTGCCGCTGCTGCCCGGCCCGGGTGAGCTTCGACTTGTAGCCGGTGGCCTGCCGCTCGCCAGCCGCTGCCCAAGCTAGGAGTGGAACGGAGAGGCCCCTGCTTGACTCTCCCTCCCACAGTCGAGACTGGCAGAGGACTGGAAACTCTCCAGGTGAGACCCTGAGAGGGGACCTAGCTTCTTAGCCCAAACCAAAAAGCGTTGGTGTTTATTATTATTATTATTTTTACTACTAATCGTAATAATAGTGTGTGTCAAATGCTCGCTAAGTTCCAAGCCCTTTCTTGACCACTGGGGCAGATACAAGATAATGAGATCGGCCATAATTTCTGTCCCACGTGGGGGAGGGAGAACAGGTATTGAATCGTCATGATAAGGTGAGAAAGACACCGAGAAGTTAGGTGACTTGTCCAAGGTCACACAGCACGCATGTGGTGGAGCCAAGATTTGACCCCAGTCCCCTGCTTCCCAGGCCCACGCTCTTTCCACTAGGCCACAGTGTTCAACGTTTGGCTTATACAAGGCAGGTTTAGATCAAAAATGATTTTTTCCAACGAAAAAGTATCTTAAGACACATTTTCTCTCTGCAGACATGGACACTTGTAATCTTTCAGGCAGTTGAAAATGTTAAAATATCAAATCTCAAAATATATTTAAATCTTAAATATTAAAACGTAAGCCCTATTAGCTCCTTTTCCAGACCGTAGGCTCCTTGTGGGCAGGGAATGTGTCTTCTGACTGTTGCATCGTGCTCTCCCAAGTATTTAGTACAGTGCTCTGCACACAGGAAGCACCACTGATTGATTAATAGCAAGATGCTACATCGGCTTAGGGATGGATGCAATGATTTTCTCAGGCCACGTTTATTCCATGAATGAGGTAGAGCTTTAAACATTCAACAGGGAACATGAGGGCTGAATTGCCACAATGGCCAAGCCAGATAAACCAGACAAAGATGGATTACTCGGCCCCCGCTATCCAGATAAAGTATTAGGCAGGCGCATATTCCCCAGATAATTGGCCATTTTGTTTATGCAAAAAACCTGCTTCTTGAATTCAACTGCTCCGAATCATTCTTCGAAGCAAAGTAATGGTACGTAGGCATGACCGTTCACAGAATGCTGAGTGTGTGCTCAGTTTGTTCCCGGTTTTCTTGAATCTAAAACCCTTTCGGCATTGTCCGTGATTTTGGAAACGGGCTGTGTGAATTTGGGTTTGATGATACTTCTCCGACATCTGACATTTTGGGTCAGTATCTCATCCAAGGTAACTCCCCACTCATAGCTCAGAATTGCACGGGGAAAGAGGAATCGTCCTCTGGAGAATCATTGCTGAAAAAAAGACTTGCTATTTATCTTCTTTCCGATTTGAATGCCATTTTTCATTAAAACTGAAAAACCAATAAATGCAGCATAAACACCCTTACCCTTTCCTGATCTTTTAATTCAGCCCAGAAACTTCGGGACAATAACTGTAATACGAAACACTGTCGCTTTGGCAATCTGAACCTCGGCATTACAGGAATTCTAATAGTAAAAATGTCTACTACTGGGAATGATTAATTCACAGTCCTCGCTTGTGTTAATAAGCATTATGAATTATTTCAGACTCCACAAACATAGAGAGTTCAGCAAAAAGGATCTTGGACCAAAAGCCAGACTTCTGTGCGAAGCTGAGTTATGTTTTTTCAAAGAATGAGAAACAAGCATTTTCCTAGTGACAGCAATAAAAAACTGAGATCATTTTCAAAAGAAATGCAAGAACAAAACTCTCTGTGATTTAAGCAAGTTTAACAAACGTCCGCTTTAAACGAGCAGGATGGCTCTTTTAATTGCCAGGTGGCTGGAATTGCTGGCCAACGAGGAAGAAATATTGTAAGGTAAGCTTCCGGTTTTTAATTGCTTTCATAATTCATGGACACCACTCGTCTGCTCAACTGTATATATTTTCATCACCCTATTCATTTTGTTAATTTTGTTAATGAAATGTACATCGCCTCGATTCTATTTAGTCGCCACTGTTTTTACGAGATATTCTTCCCCTCGACTCTCTCTATCGCCATCGTTCTCGTCTGTCCGTCTCCCCCGATCAGACCGTGAGCCCGTCAAAGGGCAGGGACCGTCTCTATCTGTTGCCGACTTGTTCATTCCAAGCGTTTAGTACAGTGCTCTGCACATAGTAAGCGCTCAATAGATACTATTGAATGAATGAATGAATTTAAAGACCAGATTTGGTGGGGGCGGTTTCCAGCGGCAGATCAGTTTTCCAGGAAGAAAATATCATCCTATATATTGCAACAGAGATTCAGTGGATCCTGTTTTGCGGGAAACGTTCAGCAGACCACGCAAGATAACGGTAAGAGCTGTGATATTTGTCAGACTCTCCAGTGTTGGAGTAGAGATAGGATAATCAGTTCAGACACGGGTCCTGACCCCCAGGAGGGGGACGGTCACAGTAGAAGGGAAAGGGAGATTTGCAGATGAGAAAACCGAGGCACAGAGAAGTTCATTCATTCACTCAATAGTATTTATGGAGCACTTACTGTGTGCAGAGCACTGTACTAAGCGCTTGGAATGGACAAGCATTGGACAAGCATGTAGAAGCAGCGTGGCTCAGTGGAAAGAGAAGCGGCGTGGCTCGGTGGAAAGAGCAGGGGCTTTGGAGTCAGAGGTCATGAGTTCGAATCCCAGCTCTGCCGCTGGTCAGCTGCGTGACTGTGGGCAAGGCACTTCACTTCTCTGTACCTCAGTTCCCTCATCTGTAAAATGGGGATGAAGACTGTGAGCCCCACGTGGGACAACTTGATTCCCCTGTGCCTACCCCAGCGCTCAGAACAGTGCTCTGCACATAGTAAGCGCTTAACAAATACCAACATTATTATTATTACAATTCGGCAACAGAGAGAGACGATCCCTGCCCACTGAGGGGCTCACAGTCTAATCGGGGGATACAGACAGACAAAAACAATAGCAATAAATAGAATCAAGGGGATGTACATCTCATTAAAACAATAGCAATAAATAAAATCAAGGGGACGTACATCCCATTAACAAAATAAAAAGGGTAATAAAAATATATACAAACGAGCGGACGAGCGCGGTGCCGAGGGGAGGGGAAGGGAGAGGGGAAGGAGCAGAGGGAAACGGGGGGCAAAGGGGGCTTAGCTGAGGGGAGGTGAAGTGGGGGGTCGGAGACGGAGCAGAGGGAAAAGGGGAAGCTCAGTCTGGGAAGGCCTCTTGGAGGAGGTGAGCTCTCAGTAGGAGAATTTAGGTGACTTGCCCAACGTCACCCAGCTTGCATGGGGCAGAACTGGGATTAGAATCCAGATCTCCTAGCTCCCAATCCTGTGCACTTTCTAGTAGGTCAATAAACCCAATCTACAGTTAGTAGAAACATTCCCCGCCCATAAGGAACAGACGGCCTAGAGGAGGAGCTGATAGGGTTTCCATTTCAATATTTGAGATTTAACTATATTTGCCTATTTAATATTGCTATCTAATTGATATTTCACAATCGTATTTTTTGAAAGCTTGCTGTGTGCAGAGTACTTTGTTCAGCACTTCTTAAAGTACAATAGAAAAGCGTTGACAGACAGGTTCCCTGGCTGAGCAGTCTAACATCACGCTTGAGAATCAGAACCCCTGAATCCCTTTCATTCATTCATTCATTCAATAGTATTTATTGAGCGCTTACTCTGTGCAGAGCACTGTACTAAGCGCTCTGCGCCTTGGCAGTTCATCACCCAGGGCATATTTTGCTACACTCCCACGGAGTTAGGAAATCCACATTGCAATCCAAACTCGGCCACTGGCCTGCTTTGTGACCTTGGGCAAGCTACTCAACCTCTCTGGGTCTCAGTGCCTCATCTGTACAATGGGGGCAGATAATCTGCTCTTGTCTCTTAGACTGAGCCCCAGATGGGAAAGGGAATGTGTAGAGTCTGACTTTCTTACATCAACAACAATGATAATAACGTTGGCGTTGGTTAAGCGCTTACTCTGTGCAGAGCACTGTTCTGAGCGCCGGGGGAGATACGGTTTGTCAGTATCAGTTCGTCCCATGTGAGGCTCGCCATCTGCATCCCCATTTTACAGATGAGGGAACTGAGGCCCAGAGAAGTGAAGTGACTCGCCCACGGTCACACAGCTGACAAGTGGCGGAGCCCGGATTAGACCCGGGCTCTTTCCACCGAGCCGCGCCGCTTCGGTATTTGTTGAACGGTTACTACGGGCAGCATACCATACTAAGCGCTTGGGAAAGTACGATATAGTCAGTAGACCTGATTCTACTCTCGACTAGCTTCCGATCTAGCCAGGGAGACCAACATTCAGACAAACTACAGGCATATATTTGTACTTTATTTACTGCATAATAATAATGTTGGTATTCGTTAAGCGCTCACTATGTGCCGAGCACCGTTCTGAGCGCTGGGGGGGACCCAGGGGAATCAGGTCGTCCCACGTGGGGCTCACGGTCTTCATCCCCATTTTACAGATGAGGGAACTGAGGCACCGAGAAGTGACTTGCCCACGGTCACCCAGCTGACAAATGGCAGAGCCGGGATTCGAACTCGTGACCTCGGACTCCAAAGCCCGGGCTCTTTCCACCGAGCCACGCTGCCACCGCATCAAGCACGCGTCTTGATTGACCACTTCATCTAAGCAGAGCATAAGCATGGGAAAAGTACAATGAAGCTGACAAGAAGAAGAAGAATCGATTCGCGGCATTTGTGACTAGGTGCCACGGATGTCGGTTCATCTGTACTGATGCCTGTCTGCCCCCGCCCCTCTAGACCGTGAGCTCACCGTGGGCCGAGATTGTCACTACTGCTGCATTGTACTTTCCCGAGCGCTTAGTACAGTGCCCTGCACGGGGTAAGCGCTTCTTAAATAGGATTGATTGAATGAATGAATGAAAACTAAAAATCGGGTTAGAGGCAAGACGATCTCATTGGACACCGTCCCTATCCCACATGGGGCTCAGAGTCTTAATCCCCATTTTACGGATGAGGCATCTGAGGCACGGAGGAGTTAAGTGACTTGCCCAGGGTCACACAGCAGAGAAGTGTGGGAAGCAGCATGGCCTGGTGGATAGAGCACGGGTGCGGGGGGTCAGAAGGACCTAGTTCTAATCCCAGCTCAACCACTTAATAATGATGGCGGTATTTGTTAAGCGCTTACCATGTGCCAAGCACTGTTCTAAGTGCCGGGAAAGATAGGAGGTAATCAGGTTGTCCCAGGTGGGGCGCACCATCTCAAGCCCCATTTGACAGACGAGGTCACCGAGGCCCAGAGAAGTGAAGTGATTTGCCCAAAGTCACCCAGCTGACAAGTGGCAGAGCTGGGATTAGAACCCACGACCTCTGACTCCCAAGGCCGGGCTCTTCCCAGCACCTGTCCGCTGGGCGACTGTCGGCAAGTCACTCCACTTCTCTGGGCCTCGGTTCCCTCATCTGTCAAATGGGGATTAAGACCGCGAGGCCCGTGCGGGATAGGGTCCGTGCGTCCGACCTGACTAGCTCGTATCTACCCCACCGCTTAGGACGGTGCTTGACACACGGTAAGAGCCTAACGGGTGCCACCATTTATTTTTTTTATATTGGTATTGAAGTGGCAAAGCCGGGATCAGAACGCAGGCCCTTCTGATTCCCAGGCCCGTGCTCTACCCACTAGTGGCTCAGTGGAAAGAGCCCGGGCTTCGGAGTCAGAGGTCATGGGTTCGACTCCCGGCTCTGCCCCTTGTCAGCTGGGTGACCGTGGGCAGGTCGCTTCCCTTCTCTGTGCCTCGGTTACCTCATCCGTAAAATGAAGATTAACTGTGAACCTCACGTGGGACAACCTGATGACCCTGAATCTCCCCCGGCGCTTAGGAACAGTGCTCTGCACATAGTAAGCGCTTAATGAATACCAACATTATTATTACCTGGAACATACTGACTACATATCCACCTAGAGAAGCAGCATGGCCTAGTGGCCAGAGCACGGGCTTGGGGGTCTGAGGTCTTGGGTTCCGATCCCGGAACCGTCACTCGTCTGCTGTGGGACCTTGGGCAGATCACTTCCTTCTCTGTGCCTCGGTTCTCTCGTCTGTAAAATGGGGGTTGAGACTGTGAGCCCCATGTGGGACAATCGGCTTACCTTGTATCTACCCCAGTGCTTAGAACATTGCTTGGCACGTAGTAAGTGCTTAACAAACACCATCATTATATTCACCTAGATCAATCAGTGGTTTGTATTGCACTATCTATAGCTTTGTGCATTTATATGTATGTATATTCATTCATTCATTCATTTAGTAGCATTCATTGAGCGCTTACTATGTGCAGGGCACTGTACTAAGCGCTTGGAATGTACAAATCGGTAACAGATAGAGACGGTCCCTGCCCTGTGAGGGTTTTACAGTCTAATCTATGTACGTATACATTAAATATCAATGCAATAATAATAATGTTGGTATTTGTTAAGCGCTTACTATGGACCGAGCACTGTTCTAAGCGCTGGGGGAGACACAGGGGAATCAGGTTGTCCCACGTGGGGCTCACAGGCTTAATCCCCATTTTATTCATTCAATTCAATAGTATTTATTGAGCGCTTACTATGTGCAGAGCACTGTACTAAGCGCTTGGGATGAACAAGTCGGCAACAGATAGAGACGGTCCCTGCCGTCTGACGGGCTTACGGTCTGATCGGGGGAGACGGACAGACGAGAACGATGGCACTAAACAGCGTCGAGGGGAAGAACATCTCGTAAAAACCGATGGCGACTAAATAGAATCGAGGCGATGTACAATTCATTAACAAAATAAATAGGGTAACGAAAATATATACAGTCGAGCGGACGAGTACGGTGCCGTGGGGATGGGAAGGGAGAGGTGGAGGAGCAGAGGGAAAAGGGGAAAATGAGGCTTTAGCTGCGGAGAGGTAAAGGGGGGATGGCAGAGGGAGTAGAGGGGGAAGAGGAGCTCAGTCTGGGAAGGCCTCTTGGAGGAGGTGATTTTTAAGTAAGGTTTTGAAGAGGGAAAGAGAATCAGTTTGGCGGAGGTGAGGAGGGAGGGCGTTCCGGGACCGCGGGAGGACGCGACCCGGGGGTCGACGGCGGGATAGGCGAGACCGAGGGACGGCGAGGAGGTGGGCGGTGGAGGAGCGGAGCGTGCGGGGTGGGCGGTGGAAAGAGAGAAGGGAGGAGAGGTAGGAAGGGGCGAGGTGATGGAGAGCCTCGAAGCCTAGAGTGAGGAGTTTTTGTTTGGAGCGGAGGTCGATAGGCAACCACTGGAGTTGTTTAAGAAGGGGAGTGACACGCCCAGATCGTTTCTGCGGGAAGATGAGCCGGGCAGCGGAGTGAAGAATAGACCGGAGCGGGGCGAGAGAGGAGGAAGGGAGGTCAGAGAGAAGGCCGACACGGTAGTCTAGCCGGGATATAACGAGAACCCGTAATAGTAAAGGTAGCCGTTTGGGTGGAGAGGAAAGGGCGAATCTTGGCGATATCGTAGAGGTGAAACCGGCAGGTCTCGGTAACGGATAGGATGCGTGGGGTGAACGAGAGGGACGAGTCAAGGATGACACCGAGATTGCGGGCCTGCGGGACGGGAAGGACGGTCGTGCCATCCACGGTGATAGAGAAGTCTGGGAGCGGACCGGGCTTGGGAGGGAAGATGAGGAGCTCAGTCTCGCTCACGTTGAGTTTTAGGCGGCGGGCCGACATCCAGGTGGAGACGTCCCGGAGGCGGGAGGAGATGCGAGCCCGAAGGGAGGGGGAGAGGACGGGGGCGGAGATGTAGATCTGCGTGTCATCTGCGTAGAGATGGTAGTCGAAGCCGTGAGAGCGGATGAGTTCACCGAGGGAGTGAGTGAAAATGGAGAACGGAAGAGGGCCGAGAACTGACCCTCGAGGAACTCCAACAGTTAAAGGATGGGAGGGGGAGGAGGCTCCGGCGTAGGAGACCGAGAATGATCGGCCAGAGAGGTGAGAGGAGAACCGGGAGAGGACAGAGTCCGTGAAGCCGAGGTGAGATAAGGTATGGAGGAGGAGGGGATGGTCGACAGTGTCAAAGGCAACAGAGAGGTCGAGGAGGATCAGAATGGAGTAGGAGCCATTGGATTTGGCAAGAAGGAGGTCACGGGTGACCTTAGAGAGAGCAGTCTCGGTAGAGCGGAGGGGACGGAAGCCAGATCGGAGGGGGTCTAGGAGAGAATGGGAGTTAAGGAATTCTAGGCATCGATTGTAGACGACTCGTTCTAAGATTTTGGAAAGGAAGGGTAGTAGGGAGATAGGACGATAACTGGAGGGGGAAGTGGGGTCGAGAGCGGGTTTTTTTAGGATGAGGTAACTGAGGCCCAGAGAAGTTAAGTGATTTGCCCACAGTCACACAGCTGACAAGTGGCGGAGCCGGGATTCGAACCCATGACCTCGGACTCCAAAGCCCCGGCTCTTTCCACTGAGCCACGCTGCTTATTAACAGTTAATAATTAACACGTAGCTACCTCATCCCTATTGACTTGTAACTACCCCAGTGCTTACAACAGGGCCTGACAACTAATGAATGTCTAACAAATACCGTTAAAAAAAGATTAAAGCGACAAGACGCAGCACGGCCTACTGGAAGAGCACGGGCCTGGGAGTCAGAGGACTTGGGTTCTAATCCCGACTCTACCCATTGCTTGCTGAGTGACCTTGGGCAACTCACTTCACTTCTCTCTGCCCAGTTCTCCTGTTCTCCAAACTACTTAGATGGTGACCCCCATGCGGGAAAGGATCTGTGTCCGATCTAATTGGCATGCACCTGGCACGGGCTTTGGAGTCAGAGGTGATGGGTTCGAATGCCGGCTCGGCCACTTGTCAGCTGTGTGACTTTGGACAAGTCACTTAACTTCTCGGTGCCTCAGTTACCTCCTCTGTAAAATGGGGATTAAGACCGTGAGCCCCACGTGGGGCAACCTGATTCCCCTGTGTCTACCCCAGCGCTTAGAACAGCGCTCGGCACATAGTAAGCGCTTAACAGATACCAACATTATTATTATTACCCTAGCTCTTGGAATAGTGTTCGACACATAGTAGACACTTAACAAATACCATTTAAAATATATATGCAATGGCAAGTACCAGCCTGGGCTTAGGAGTCAGAGGTCATGGGTTCGACTCCCGGCTCTGCCACTTGTCAGCTGTGTGACTGTGGGCGAGTCACTTCACTTCTCTGGGCCTCAGTTACCTCATCTGTCCAATGGGGATTGACTGTGAGCCTCACCTGGGACAACCCGATTACCCTCTACCTACCCCAGCGCTTAGAACAGTGCTCTGCACCTAGTAAGCGCTTAACAAATACCAACATTATCATTATTATTCTAGGACTTCACTTCTACTGATCTGAATGCATCTTCATTCCGACCACCTCCTCAGAAATCCCTAACTATTATTCTCCCAGCTATCATTTGTTAAGCCCGGTTCTGCAAAGCCTACGGGGGTGTGTGGTTGTGTGTTTGCGTGTTTGCGTGTGTATGAGTGTGTATAACTTCCACGGTCCTTCACAGCGGGCAAAAGTCATTAAACCTTTCAAGTATCGACCAAGATGCAGAGATAGTTATTTCGTTACTGATGAAAACATTCTAGGCTTCTGTCTTGATGAGTATCAGGATGTATCGTTGCTTCCAAAAAGTAAACACTGTGGGGCCTTCCCTTTGTTTAACACTGGCTTTAATGTGAATAAATCTTCACTTCCTCAGAAGTCACTTTCATTTCTCAGAAATTAAGACCAGGCATGTTTAATTAGCCCCAGTAACTTTAAACAACCAATTAAAAAATGAGGCACCAAAGATTTTATGACCAGAATAATTATCCTGCCCAGAGATATTCTCAATGATCAATTATGCGTCAAAGTTTGTATGTTTTTTCAATGAGGGGCTCTGATTAGATACGTTACTTGTTATCCGGATAGCCAAGACATGGTTTATGAGTTTCCCCGTGCATGGCAGTGTAGACCTCTGGTCATTATTAGGCTGTTTTTTGTCAGTGGCCTTGAAATGTGTCACTTATTATAAACACAAATGATGAATGAGTGTTATGGTTTTCCAAAGAATTCAGCAATCCCAGTTCATGCCGTGAAAGTAGCAAACTGGCCGATAAAATAAATGGACGCGCAATTATCTACTGCAAGTGAGGTTTCCATTGCCATTAGGTGTTTCGTGCATCATTTATAATAAGATTTGGGCGGTAAGATGTCAGTCGTGACTCATGCATGCCACACATTTATTTTAAAATCGCAGTATGATGAAACGTGTCCTCCTAACGTGGTCACGAGTGGAATTTTCCGTCTATTTTATAACTTACGGTTTGACGATGCTCCCATACGGTCTGTGGGTTTGGTGCCAGAATTGAGAACAACGGAAAAGCCACGGTCACTTCTTTAATCTCCTCGTGCCTCAGTAAGAAGTAGGCTCAGTGAGTGGGAAATTATCCAGTGCACTCCTTGTGTGCCGGGCACTGTACTAAACGCCGAAGTGGATACAAGCAAATCGAGCAAATCCCCGTTCTACACAGGGCTCACAGTTTCAATCCCTGTTTTAAAGTTACAGGTAACTGAGGCATAGAGAAGTGCGGTGACTTGCCCAAGGTCACACAACCCCCAAGGGGCAGAGCCAGGATGGGAACCCGTGACCTCCTGCCTACCAGGCTTAGGCTCTACCCACTAGGCTCTACCCACTACCCCATGCTGCTTCTCGGTCACAAACACCCTATGGGATTCAGAGACTGTTGCTGAACCCAGGTCTCCCAGGGGCAGCTCCGGGGAATCTTTTCAGCAATAATAACAATCACCGTGGTATTTGTTCAGCGCTTACTATATGCCAGACACTGTTTTAAGCACTGGGGTGGATTCAAGAAAATTGGGTGGGCCACAGACCTGACCCATATGGGCCTCGCAGTCTCGATCCCCATTTAACCGATGAGGTAACTGAAGCACGGAGAAGTGAAGCGAGTTACCCAAGACCACACAGCCGACAAGCGGCAGAGGCAGCATTAGAACCCATGACCTTCTGACTCCCGGGGCCATGTTTTATCCGCTATGCCATCCTGCTTCCCCACCACTCCGTAAATTTCCCCAAAGTAGGAAATGGCCTCTTTGAGTCCTTTGAGCCAGAAGGACCCGGGTTCTATTTCCAACTCTGCCATTCGTCTATGTGACCTCAGGAAAGTCACTTAACTTCTTTGTGCCTCAGTTACCTCATCTCTTAAAATGGGGAATGAGGATGTGAGCCCCATGTGGGACAGACACTGTCCAACCTGATTAGTTTGTATCTACCCAAGCACTTAGTACAGTGTTTGGCAAATAGTAAGCACTTAACCGATACCTTAAGACACAAACAAACCCAGCTCTTGTCTCTTCAGGCTTCTGGGGAAGCAGCGTGGCTCAGTGGAAAGAGCCTGGGCTTCGGAGTCGGAGGTCATGGGTTCGATTCCCAGCTCCGCCGCTTGTCAGCTGTGTGACTGTGGGCGGGTCACTTCACTTCGCTGGGCCTCGGTTGCCTCATCTGTAAAAATGGGGATTAACTGTGAGCCTCACGTGGGACGACCTGATGACCCTGTATGTACCCCAGTGCTTAGAACAGTGCTCTGCACATAGTAAGCGCTTAACAAATACCAACATTATTATTATCCCCCATCACAAGGGAGTTTGGAGACTTTGGGCCCTGCTCAATGCTAATGACCCATCGCAGAAGGTACCCGATTGTCCTTGGAGGAGAGTGATCAATCCAACAGTGATATTTATCGAGCTCATACTGTGTGCGGAAAACTGTGCTAAGTTTACCGTGTGCAGAACACTGTGCTAAGACCTTGGGAGAGTACAGTACAACAGTTCGGTAGACATTGTTCCTTGCCAAGAAGGAGCGCACAGTCTAGAGGAGGAGATAAATATTGAAATACATTACGGGTATGTACGTAAGTGTTGTGAGGGCTGGGGGGGGGTGGATTGTCTCGTCTTAGGCTATTGAGTCGTCTCCGACCCATGGCGATTCCATGGAAAGCTGTTGCCGACTTGTTCATTCCAAGCGCTCAGTACAGTGCTCTGCACATAGTAAGCGCTCAATAAATACTGTTGAATGAATGAATGAATGAATGAATGAATGAATCTCTCCCGGATCGCCCCGCTTCCACCTGCAACTGTGGATCCATAGAGTTGTCTTGGTAAAAATACCAAAATGCTTTACCGCTGCTTTCTTCCACGCAGTAAACCCGGGTCTCTGCCCTCGACTCTCTCCCATGCCACTCACTGCGGCCCAGCGCAGATGAGCTTTGACTCGTAGCAGACTGCCTGCCACTCGCTAGCCACTGCCCAAGCTAGGAATGGAATGGACAGGCCTCGGCTTGACTCGCCCTCCCGTAGCCGAGACTGGCAGAGGATTGGAAACTCTCCAGGTGCCATCCTCTGATGCGGAGTAGTGAGGTGGATAGCGAGCGCTTGACCCCTCTGCCCATTCTTCAGTGATGCCGGGTGCGAGAAGGAGCCTGCCATGCCCATGAAGAATGTTTAGGACCCCGAGGCCTGGCGGAGCGTGGGAGCGGATCCCATTGTGGAGGCCAGCTCCCATGACTTATTCCCGGTCGGCCCCTGTAGCTGTCCTTCATTTTTGAAGCTGGTGCTACTGACATCATCCTAGCCAGCCTTAGGAGTTGGCCTGAGAAGAGCAACGTATCATTCGTTCATTTAATCATCAGTCGTATTTACTGAGCACTCACGGTGTGCAGAGCGCCGTATTAAGTACTTGGGAGAGTACAGTCTAACAACAGACGGACACATTCCCGGCCCACAGCGGGCTCACGGTCTAGAGGGGGAGACAGGCATCAGTCAGTCAGTCGCCGGATGCTATTTACTGAGCATTTACTATGTGCACAGCACTGTTCTGAGAACCTGGGAGAGGACGGTGCAACGGAATTACTAGATCCATTCCCTGCCCATAATGAGCTGACTGACTAGAGGAGGAGACAGATGTTAACATGAATAAATGATGCATAATATATCATTTGAAGATATGTACGTAAGTGCCGTGGGGTTGGGGTGGGGTGAATAGCAAATGTCCAAAGGCCACAGAACAAATAATAATAACTTTATTAATAATAATAATAATGATTGTGGTAACTGTGAGAAGCAGCATAGGCTCAGTGGAAAGAGCACGGGCTTCGGAGTCAGAGGTCATGGGTTCGAATCCCAGCTCCGCCACTTGTCAGCTGTGTGACTGTGGGCAAGTCGCTTAACTTCTCCGGGCCTCAGTTACCTCATCTGTAAAATAGGGATTAAGACTGTGAGCCCCATGTGGGACAACCCGATTCCCCTGTGTCTACCTCAGCGCTTAGAACAGTGCTCTGCACATAGTAAGCGCTTAACAAATACCAACATTATTATTATTATTATTATTATTATTATTAACTGTGAAGTGCTTACCAAGTGCCAGGCACTGTATTAATCGCGTTTGCTAGAGTCCCTGGCCCACATAAGGTTCACAATCTTCATCCCCATTTTTCAGATGAGGTAACTGAGACACGGAGAAGTGAAGCGGGTTGCCCGAGGCCCCACAGCAGATGATCGTTAGAATCCATGATCCTCTTACTTCCAGGCCCATGCTCTATCTACTACGCCTTGCTGTACAGTGCTCCGCGCCCAGTAAGCGCTCAATAGATACGACGGAAGGCGACTGACACGTGGCTCTATCTCCCGTCCCTGCCTTTTCCCTTCTCATTCTCTCCAACCGTCCATATTTGAACCACTGGCCTTGCCCCCCTCTTCTTTGACCCGAGGCAGTCCACCCACTCGATCTCGATCGATCGGACACCGCTATTATTTGAACGAAGAGTCACGGCTATTTTTCAATCGCCGTCGCCCGTTTAGTTCCGGCAGTGCAGAGGGGTGACCTACTATTCCAAGATGTAGAATCAAGAGCGGCAACTCTCTTCCTTCTCATTCTTTTTATTTTCATCATGAGGCGAGAATTCGAATCAGACCCCCAGAGAGGTAACGACTGGGGAAATTTCTAAGGCAGTTCAAACGTATTTTCAGACAAAGGATTGTTTCAACGTTTGAAGTGGAAAATCGAAACCGGGGGGCCCTGCCCATTGAAATCGCCCGTGGCTTGCGGAAGCGAAGGGAGGTCGCCGCCCCTCCCAGGCATTCATAGGACAGCCAGCCAAGCGGCGGGGAACTTTTTCGGAAGTTCTCATTGTTGTGTGGCCGACCTAGTTTACCCAGCCACGTGGAATAATAATGTTGGTATTTGTCAAGCACTTACTATGTGCAGAGCACTGTTCTAAGCGCTGGGGGAGATACAGGGTCATCAGGTTGTCCCACGTGAGGCTCACAGTTCATCCCCGTTTTACAGAGGAGGTAACTGAGGCACAGAGAAGTGAAGTGGAATGCTTCCATCATTCACGTACTCCCACCTCATCTCCTCCGGTCTCCCATGGACGCTCACCTGTCAGTCGCTCAGTCGTATTTACTGAGCGCTTACCGTACACAGAGCGCTGTACTAAGTGCTTGAGAGAGCAGGCTTCAACAATAATAATGATAATCTTGGTATTGGTTAAGCGCTTACTATGTGCAGAGCGCTGTTCTAAGCGCTGGGGTAGATACAGGGTAATCAGGTTGTCCCACGTGAGGCTCACAGTCTTCATCCCCATTTTACAGATGAGGGAACTGAGGCACAGAGCAGTGAAGTGACTTGCCCACGGTCACACAGCTGACAAGCGGCAGAGCCGAGATTCGAACCCATGACCTCTGACTCCCAAGCCCGGGCTCTTTCCACTGAGCCGCCCTGCTGCTCACATTCCCTGCCCACAACGAGCTTACAGTCTAGAGAGAATTTTTCTGCAGTCGCCTGATAGGTGGCTGGAGAAAAAAGGGAACGGGAAGTTGTGCGGATTGCCCAGTGGATAAACGCTGAGAAAATCCAAGCTACGCAACTGCTGGGTGTAACAAATGGACCCAGAGACTTGGAGAATAACAATAATTTTTGTGGTATTTGTCAAGTTTTTACTTACGAGCACTTAGAGAAACAGCATGCGGTAGTGGATAGAACACGGGGCCTAGGAGTCAGAAGGTCATGGGTTCTAATCCCGGCTCCGCCGTCTGTCTGCATTGTGACTTGGGACAAGTCACTTCACTTCTCTGAGCCTCAGGTACCTCATCTGTAAAATGGGGATTAAGTGTGAGCCCCTTGAGGGACAGGAAGTATGTCCAACCCGATTCGCTTATATCCATCCCTGCCCTTAATACAGTCCCTGACCCATAAAAAGCGCTTAACAAATACCACAGTTATCAGTATCATGATTATTATTAGACTTGGGAAATCATGCACGTCGATCTGATATTGACACTGGTTCCTCTCTGAACCTCCTCCTTCCCAACTCTTCAAAAAACGGGATGTCAGCTCACCTACTTGTGGAAACAAAATTTAGATTTTTCATCCTCCTAACCTTGACTTACAACCCTAAAATGAAGGACGTGAAGACGGTTTTCTGATGAAAACGGGCTAGGGTTGGATTAAGGGAGGGATACAAGGTTGCAAAAATGACACAGGCAGCAGCTATCAATCATTTAGCGTCCTAGGCCAATCAGAAATACTACTCTGAGGAAGAGCCCATGGAAGGGTTATCCTGTCTCCATCAGCTCAACCTAATCCTCCCCTTCCCCTCCCGCCGCAACATCCCGTCTTCTAGACCATAAACTCGTTATAGGCAGAGAACGTGTCGTTGTTTTGCTGTACTGTCCTCTCCCAACTGTCTAGTTTAGTGTTCCGCACGCAGCCAGCGCTCAATAAAAAAATGGAATAAATTGAATGAATGATTCTTTTCCGGTTCCTCTATGCTGAAACACAACAGACACGGTTGAATATGACCTTGGGCAAGTCACTGTGACCTTGGTCAAGTCACTTAACTTCCCTGTGCTTCAGTTCCTCATCTGTAAAATGGGGATTCAATACCTGTTCTCCTTCCTACTTAGACTGTGAGCCCACGTGGGACCTGGTTATCCCATATAATAATAATAACAATAATGTTGGTATTCGTTAAGCGCTTACTATGTGCGGAGCGCTGTCCTAAGCGCTGGGGTAGATACAGGGTCATCGGGTTGTCCCACGTGAGGCTCACGGTCTTCATCTCCATTTTCCAAATGAGGTAACGGAGGCACAGAGAAGTGAAGTGACTTGCCCACGGTGGCACAGCTGCCGAGTGGCAGAGGCGGGACTCGAACGCAAGACCTCTGCCTCCCAGGCCCGGGCTCTTTCCACTGAGCCACGCTGCTTCCCTACCATCTCGACGGTGGAGCAGTGTGAGAACTAGGGGTTGAAGCCCCTAAAGCTCGGAGGGGTAGTTAAAATAGCTATTTCTCAGAACCAGCCACGCCTAAGCCACGTGGCGTGTATCCGGTCACAGAACTAGAAATAGGCCAGGATTTTCGGGATCGCGGCCCCCGTAAAGTCCGTCTGCAGCAGCGAAACGATGCAGCGTAAGTCTGTCGGCCGACTCCCGGCGAGTTAGGGTGAGACGTTCAAAGTGAAGCTGAGCGATGCCAGGGCCCGCTAACGCGGAGGAAAGCAGCCGAGGGAAACGGAGACAAATTACCCTGAGATGCGTAATGGCCATTAATCACGGCCAAGGCTTGAAGACGGCCCTGTTAGCTTTTATAAACCTTTAATGGGCTGCAGGTCGGTGCCGCCGAAAGCTTTTCCGAGCTCAGTCGGTGCTACGTCGGTACCCCTCGCCGAGGGGCGAGCCTGAGGAGAGTGGGTAAGGGATGGGAAGCGGTATGGGCCTGGGACTCAGAGGATCTGGGTTCTAACCCCACCTCTGCCACCTGTCTGCTGCAGGACCGCGAGCAAGTCTCTTCACTCCCCCGTGCCTCAGTCGCCTCATTTGGAAAATGGGGATAAAGAATCGGAGCCCCGATGTGGGTCACGGACCGCGTCCCGGCTGATCGCCTTTATTCACCCCGGCCTCGTCGGCAGGGAACGTGTCTACCGGCCTTTAGACCGTTACCCCCCCCCACGTGCTTAGTGATGTGTTCCGAGCACGGTAAGCACTCAATAGATGTGATCGATCAGTTGCTTACGACAGCGCTTGGCACGCGGTGAGCGTGTAATAGACGCCCTAACGATCATTAGAATTCGAGGCCCGAGTAAGATGGGTGAGCAGATGAAACACAGACGGCAGGAGTGGGTGGCGGGGCGAAAAGTGCGTCTGACACTCTCCTCAGCAGGCCAAGGTCCATCCGTGCCTTCCTTAAAGCAGACCCGCGTCTGCCGAACTGACGCAGACTTCTAGACGTCTGGTGAATAAATGTAACTTATTGATTGATTGATCGATTGGAAGGCAGCTGGATCTCCCGGCCCCAACGCTGACAGGATTTCTGAGGACGGCCCTGGAGCCGACCCAACATCTGGGGTTGGCCTGAGGAGATTTGTGGCGAGGCTCCATTCATCTGCACGCTTTCCTGTTCCTTCCAGCCATCCATACTAATGATAATGTTGGTATTCGTTAAGCGCTTACTATGTGCGGAGCACTGTTCTGAGCGCTGGGGTCCATACGGGGTAATCAGGTTGTCCCACTTGAGGCTCACAGTTAATCCCCATTTTACAGAGGAGGGAACTGAGGCACAGGGAAGTGAAGTGTCTTGCCCGCGGTCACGCGGCTGTCAGGTGGCGGAGCCGGGATTCGAACCCATGACCTCTGGCTCCCGAGCCCGGGCTCTTTCCACTGAGCCACGATACTAATGATCACTGCTTACTGTATGCATAGCACTGTACTAATCACTGGGGTAGATACCGGTTAACAAGATCAAATAATAATAATAATAGTGGTATTTGTTAGGCACTTACTATGTGCAAAGCACTATTCTAAGTGCTGGGGGGGGGGGGGATACAAGGGGATCAGGTTGTCCCACGTGGGGCTCACAGTTTTCATCCCCATTTTACATGGCGGAGATACGGGGTGATCAGGTTGTTCATTCAATAGTATTTATCGAGCGCTTACTATGTGCAGGGCACTGTACTAAGCGCTTGAAATGTACAAATCGGTAACAGATGGAGACGGTCCCTGCCCTTTGACGGGCTCACGGTCTAATCGGGGGAGACGTGAGGCTACGTGAGGCTCACGGTTAATCCCCACTTTCCAGATGAGGTAACTGAGGCACAGAGAAGTGAAGTGACTAGCCCACGGTCACACAGCCGACAAGTGGCGGAGCCGGGATTCGAACCCACGGCCGCTGACTTCCAAACCCGGGCTCTTCCCACCGAGCCAGGCTGCCTCCCCGTAAGACGATAGGTTCTCTGAGGGCAGGAAACGTGTCTACCAACAGAGTCGGTATTGCGATCTTTGCAATTGTGTTGTACTGCACTCTTTCAAGTGCTTAGCACAGTGCTCGTCGCATTGTAAGTACTCAATAAATACCACTGATTGATGGATTGATTGTGCCACTATTGGACACCGATTCAGTCAGTTTCCTATAATGGAAGGTTTTCTCAGATATGTTACATTAAATGTTATTGGGAAATTAGGACGCATACTACTGACAACAGGCATCTAGGTCAGAAGAATGCACGACCTGGGTCCCGATCACGCCTCTGTCAAGTTCTTGCTGCAGGACCTCGGGTAAGTCATTTCACTTTTCCGGGCCTCAGTTTCCCCATCTTTAAAGTGGGGATTCAATGCCTGCTCTCCCTCTAACTTAAAATGTTTCTCCATGTGGGACAGGGATGGTGTCCGATCTGATTATTTAGCATCTACCTCAGGGCTAAGTAATAATAATAATAATAATGTTGGTATTTGTTAAGCGCTCACTATGTGCCGAGCGCTGTTCTAAGCGCTGGGGTAGACACAGGGGAATCAGGTTGGCCCACGTGGGGCTCACGGTCTTCATCCCCATTTTACAGATGAGGGAACTGAGGCACCGAGAAGTGAAGTGACTTGCCCGAAGTCACACAGCTGACAAGTGGCACATAGTAAACACTTAACAGATATCATAATTAGAATTAGAATTATGGTGATGCTGGAAGAAAAGGTTGTATATGTGTTGTCGGTCAAGGCACGTGCAATATAAAATGCGTTTTCCTTAATGATAGTTTCTTTAAGAAGCAGCGTGGCTCAGTGGAAAGAGCCCGGGCTTGGGAGTCAGAGGTCATGGGTTCGAATCCAGGCTCTGCCACTCGTCAGCTGGGTGACTTTGGGCAAGTCACTTAACTTCTCTGGGCCTCAGTTATCTCATCTGTAAAATGGGGATGAAGACTGTGAGCCCCATGAGGGGCAACCTAATAATAATAATAATAATAATAATAATAATGTTGGTATTTGTTAAGCGCTTACTATGGGCCGAGCACTGTTCTAAGCGCTGGGGGAGACACAGGGGAATCAGGTTGTCCCACGTGGGGCTCACAGTCTTAATCCCCATTTTACAGATGAGGGAACTGAGGCACAGAGAAGTGAAGTGACTCGCCCACAGTCACACAGCCGACAAGTGGCAGAGCTGGGATTCGAACTCACGAGCCCTGACTCCAAAGCCCGTGCTCTTTCCACTGAGCCCCGACCTGATCACCTTGTATCTATCCCAGTGCTTAGAACAGTGCTCTGCACATAGTAAGCGCTTAACAAATACTTAACAAATACCGACATTATTATTATATCATAACATTTTGAGTACAAATGATAATTTTAAGATCTAGAGTTTTGTGAGACAAAGAAAAGCAGTAAGGCCGGAAAAAGCATGGGTGTGGGAGTCAGAGGACCTGGCTTCTAATCCTGGCTGAGCCACTTATCTCCTGTGTGTCCTCAGTTAAGTCACTTTACTTCTCCGAGCCTCAGTTTCGTAATCTGCAAAATGGGGGCTAAATCCCTGTTCTCCGGCCTAGTTAGGCAGCGAGGCCCATGTGAGACGGGGATTGAGTCCAAACTGATTAACCTGCCTCGGTCCGGCACATAGTACGATGCTAGCGTGGCTCAGCGGAAAGAGCCCGGGCTTTGGGGTCAGAGGTCATGGGTTCGAATCCCGGCTCGGCCACTCGTCAGCTGTGTGACTTTGGGCAAGTCACTTAACTTCTCGGTGCCTCAGTTACCTCATCTGTAAAATGGGGATGAAGACTGTGAGCCCCACGTGGGACAACCTGATTCCCCTGTGTCTACCTCAGCGCTTAGAACAGTGCTCGGCACATAGTAAGCGCTTAACAAATACCCACATTATTATTATTATTTTGAATGCTATTTGCTAAGCACTCACTGTGTGCCAGGCACAGTATTAAGCCTTGGGGTAGTCACAAGGTAATCAGTTTGATGCAGTCTGTGTCCCACAGCGGGCTCAAAGTCATAATCCCCATTTTACAGATGAGGTAACCGAGCCACGGAGGAATGAAGCGACTTGCCTCAGGTCACCCAGAAGACAATAATAATGACGATAAGAATGATTGCATCTGTTGAGTTCCTACTCCGTACCAGGCACCGTACTAAGCGCTGGGGTGGACACAAGCAAATCGGGTCGGACACAGTCCCTGAGGCTGTGGCGCTCAGGGTCTCAATTCCCATTTAACAGGTGAGGTTACTGAGGCGCAGAGAAGTGAGGTGACTAGCCCAGGGTCACACAGCGGACAAGTGGCGGAGCCCCGATTAGAAGCCAGATGTGTCTGACTGCCAGGTCCATGCTCTAGCCACTAGGCAACCCGACTGACACATACCACAGTGGACTTCTCCGGATGCTCAGTCTGACCCTCCGCCTGACGCTCCGAATGGCTTCCGGGAAGTCCGGAGTCCAAACGGATCAGAAGCGGGGTGAGGGGAGCCCGGTAATTCTCCCTCCGTTCCCTTCAACCTCCCCAGACCGGCCCTGGGCTGGTGAGGAGGCCACCCGAAACGATAACGTCGCCTGGGGAATTCCCAAACACTTTACCTCGACAAGATCCTTGAGGATACGGGGGTGGGTCTGTTCACTCTTTTGCAGAGGGGAGCTGCTCTCTGCACAGAGTAAGCGCTCAATAAATACGATGGAATGAACGAATAAATGAGGTGCAGGGAATAGACCACGCACCAGGGAGTCAGAAGGTCATGGGTTCGGATGCCCATCCTCTGCTCGTCTGCTGTGTGACCTTGGGCAAATCACCTCACTTCTCTCTGCCTCGGTCACCTCGTCTGTAAAATGAGGATGAAGACTGTGAACGCTCCGCGGGACGGGGACTCTATCAAACCCGATTTGCTCGTATCCAACCTGGCACTTAGTAAGCTGCGCGGCACATAGTAGGAGCTTAACAAATACTATTGTTATTGTTGTTATTATTTTCTTCAATTTTTAGTGCAGTGTTCCGTCCTTAGTAGCCGCTTGTTAAATACAACTGGATGATGATTGCCCTCGGCTTAATGAGTTTCTTTCCTTTGATGCTCCCTGGCAACAGATGGTACCTCCAACAGATAGAATAATAACAATTCATTCATTCATCCAATAGTATTTATTGAGCGCTTACTATGTGCAGAGCACTGTACTAAGCGCTTGGAATGGACAAATCGGCAACAGATACAGTCCCTGCCCTTTGACGGGCTCACGGTCTAATCGGGGGAGACGGACAGACGAGAACAATGGCGATGAATAGAATCGAGGGGATGAACCACTCATGAAAACAATAGCAAATAAATAGAATCAAGGCGATGTACATTTCATTAACAAAATAAATAGGGTAATGATATTTGTTAAGCACTTACTATGCTCCAAGCGCTATTCTAAATATCTCACCCTAAGCAGAGTCCTTAAGAAGCAAATGGATTCAGCAAACAGTTTCCCGAAGTAGCAAGAGCATTTTCTGTTCGGGATAAGTCTCTGTGTACTTCAAGCTGCGAGATTTCTCTTCTGCTTATCTAGAGTTTGGCTAAAAGGGGTGCTTGTTGGAGCATAATCAACTATAAATAATCCTCTTAATAAACCCTCGTTATGGGTTGTGTCTGTTAGGAGGTGATGTCCGTGACTGCAGAATAGTAGGTGATGTTTTCTTTTTTGAGAAAGTTATCACAGGGTCACAGAATGTTACTTACCCCAAGAAATGAAGCAATAAAATGTTCGTGTAATTTATGTGTGTCTTGCTAAGTGACCTACACTTATCTGTAAAAGGAGGGAAACAGAAATGCGAAAATAAATTCTGTGGTCAGGCTTGGGACTAGGAAGTAGGTTGGAAATATCACTTTTTTTATTTATGTGGCAGCTTTCTCACCAAGATTTTTTTAAACCTCATTTGTGAATCCTAACAGATCCTAGGAAGGCATTAGAAACTGTCTTTATTCAATCAAACCATCGCGTGGTACTGTGCACCTACTGGGTGCAGAGCACGGTTTTAAGTGCTTGGAAGGGTACAATAGAAGAAAAAACAAAACAGAACATAAAACCCAACCAGAAAACTTGTTCCCGCTCTCTAGACGTTTCCATTCTTTTTCAGACAAGGATGGGAGAAACTAAAGCTTTTGCAACTTCAAGACAAATGCTCTGTGATGCTGATGGGGTCTTGAGTTGTGGAAAGAAGAACTGAAAGGAGAGTTTAATTTGTAAAATCGACCTTTATCTTATTTGAAAAATACCTTGGATTCCAAAATTAGGAGATAAAAGGAGACTATCAGAGAAGGATTCTGAGACAGCGCTGGTCAGATATTCACTAGTTTAAGTCTTATTTCATTCATTTTTGAAAACTCCCCTGTACCCGGCAGCAGAGGAATGGGAGAGGGTCGAGGGCAGACACTCAAGTTTGCTATGTGGAAGGAGGCAGTGGTAAACCACTTCTGGATTTTTACCAAGAAAACGCTATGGATTCATTACCAGGACAATGGCAGATAGAGGTGGGACGTTCTGGGAGAGATGCGTCCATGGTGTCGCTCTGGGTCGGAGACGACCCGGTCGCGTAAGACAATGCAGATGGCATTCGTAAAGCACTTACTATGGTGTCCAACCCTGTAATAAGCTCTGGAGTGGATACAAGTTAATCACGTCTAAAGAACATGTATTTAATCCCCGTTTTACGGTTGAGGAAACTGAGGAACAGATAAGTTAAGTGACTTGCCCAAGGCCACACATCAAGCAATTGGCAGGGCTGGTATTAGAACCCAGGTCCTCTGATTCCTAAACCCGAGCTCTTCTCATTATTTTTGCTATTTTTCAATTTCGAGGAACAGAGAGTGCTCGGGATGGGGGTCAGAAGAGTTAAAAAGAATCTAAGCAGAATGGTCATAGGAACTCAGATTATCCCAAAAAGAGAAGACAGCAGAGAGAAGTGTGAATTGAGGATTTGGGTTGGACAGAAGAATTACCGGTAAGTAGCGGATGAGTTTCAAGCTCTCATCTGGCTAAGAGTGTAAGCTTCTTGTGAGGAGGGAAATGATGATGATCATCATCGTCGATAACGTTTATTGAGCACGTACTATGTGCAGAGAGCTTTGAAGAACACAGTATAAAAGAGTTGGAAGACACATTGCCTGCCCACAACGAGGTTACAGTCCCGAGAGGGTGACAGGTAATAATATGAGTAAATAATTTATAAATATAATTTACAGATCTGAACGTAAGGGCTGTGGGGTCGAGGGTGGGGTAAATATCAAAGTCCTAAGGTCAGAGTTCCAAGTGCTAAGACGACGCAGAAAGGGGAGGGAGATGGGAGAAAAGTAGGCTTAATGACGAAAGCCCTCTTGGAGGTGACGTGGCCTTAATAATGTTGGTATTTGTTGAGCGCTTACTATGTGCAAAGCACCGTTCTAAGCACTGGGGGGATACAAGGTGATCACTTTGTCCCTCTTGGGACGCCCAGTTTTCATCCCCATTTTACAGATGAGGTAACTGAGGCACAGAGAAGTGACTTGCCCAAAGTCACCCAGCTGGCAAGCGGCGGAGCCGGGATTAGAACCCATGACCTCTGACTCCGAAGCCCGGGCTCTTTCCGCTGAACCACGCTGCTTCTCATGATGAGTCTTTGAAGGTGGGGAGAGGGCTGGCTTGGAGTATAAAGAAGAAAGAGAGTTCCAAATTAGAGGAAGGATGCGGAAAAGAGGCCACCGGGGAATTAGAGGAGGTCGGGGGACAGTGAGGGAGCTGACTCTAGAGGAGCGATTGCCACTGCTCTTATCTGTCCGTCCCCCCCGATCAGACCGTAAGCCCGTCAAACGGCAGGGACCGTCTCTATCCGTTGCCGACTTGTTCATTCCAAGCGCTTAGTACAGTGCTCTGCACACAGTAAGCGCTCAGTAAATACTATTGAATATTGAATGAAAGGAGCGAAGGGTGCAATTAGAGGGAGAAAGCGGGAAAGAGGCCATAGCGGAAATAGAGGAGATCGGGGGACTGTGAGGAAGCTGACTCTAGAGGAATGAAGGGCGCGGGCTGAGCTGCATTCGGAGATCGGTGAGGTCAGATACAGAGCGGTGGAGCTGATGGCGTGTTTTAAAATCCACGGGAAAGAGTTTCTGTTAGAGGTGGAGGTGGGTGGGAAACCAGTGGAGGCTCTTGAGGAGTGGGGAAGAGATGGACCGTCTAGACTGTAAGCCTGTTGTGGGCAGGGATGGTCTCTTTTGTTGAATTGTACTTTCTAAGCGTTCAGTAAAGTCTTCTGCACACAATAAGCGCTCAATGAATGAATACGATTGATTGAATGAATCATTTAACTTCATTTAGATAAAAGATCTGGGCGACCGAGTGAAGTAAGGACGAGAGAGAGACAGGAGGCCGGGGGTCTGGTCAGTGAGGAGACAGATGCGGTAGTCAAGGCAGCAATAGCGCTCGAATCAGCATGAGAGCAGTTTGGAGGGGAGAGGGCAGATTTTAATAATAATAATAATTCATTCAATAGTATTTATTGGGCACTTACTATGTGCAAAGCACCGTACTAAGTGCTTGGAATGTACAAATTGGCAACAGATACAGTCCCTGCCCACTGACGGGCTTAGAGTCTAATCGTACTTACAGTAGGCTTACAGTCTAATAATAATAATAATAATAATGATGTTGGTATTTGTTAAGCGCTATGTGCAGAGCACTGTTCTAAGCGCTGGGGTAGATACAGGGTAATCAGGTTGTGCCACCTGAGGCTCACAGTTAATCCCCATTTTACAGATGAGGTAACTGAGGCCCAGAGAAGTGAAGTGACGCGCCCACAGTCACACAGCGGACAAGTGGCCGAGCCGGAATTCAAACCCACGACCTCTGACTCCCAAGCCCGGGTTCTTTCCACTGAGCCACGCTGCTTCCCTATCCTCAAAGAACACACACAATTTTAGCAGTGTTGTGAAGATAGAACCGATACGATGTGGTGACAGACTGACTATGTAGGCTGTAGGAAGACATGGGGAGGACAGGGTTTGGGTGGGATGATAATAATAATAATAATGTTGGTATTTGTTAAGCGCTTACTATGTGCAGAGCACTGTTCTAAGCGCTGGGTTAGATACAGGGTAATCAGGTTGTCCCACGGGAGGCTCACAGTCTTAATCCCCATTTTACAGATGAGGTCACTGAGGCACAGAGAAGTGAAGCGACTCGCCCACAGTCACACAGCGGACAAGTGGCAGAGCCGGGAGTCGAACCCATGACCTCTGACTCCGAAGCCCAGGCTCTTTCCACTGAGCCACGCTGGATGACGAGAAGCTCCGTTTGGAACACGTTTAGTTTGAGGTGTTGGCGGGTCATCCGGGTAGAGATGTCCTGAAGAGAGGAGGGAAAGCAAGATTGCAGAGAAGGAGAGGGGTCAGAGCCGGAGATGTAGATTTGGGAATCATCTGCAAAGAGATGGTAGTTGAAGCCACTGAAGTGAATGAGTCTTCCAAGGGAGTGGGAGTAAATGGACCATAGAAGGGGGCCCAGGATTGAGGCTCGAGGGACCCCCCCCCCCCCAAAGACAGAGCACGGGAGGCGGAGGAGGAGTCCGAAAAAGAGATCGAGAAGGAGCTGTCGGAGAGACGGGAGTCCCAAGAGGCGACTGGGTCGGGGGAGGCGAGGTTGGATAGAGTTTCAAGGACATGGGGGTGGCCTTCCGTGAAGGCGGCTGAATATTACAAGAGGATTCGTAAAAAAGAGTGGAGGCCATCAGATTTACTGAGAAGAGGGTCATTCATTTCTTCAGAGAGGGAGAGGAACGCGTCTCCTGCTTGCCTCGTAATCTCTTCAGGTGGAGGCCAGCAGATTTAGTTGCCATTGTTTTTACGAGATGTTCTTCCCCTTAACTCTATTTATTGCCATCGTTCTTCTCTGTCCATCTCCCCCGATCAGACCGTAAAGCCCGTCAAAGGGCAGGGACCGTCTCTATCTGTTGCCGACTTGTTCATCCCAAGCGCTTAGTACAGTGCTCTGCACATAGTGAGCGCTCAATAAATACTATTGAATGAATGAATGAAAGATTTCCTGAGGGTCATTTGTTTTGTTAGAGAGGCAGAGGAACACGTCTCGTGCCTGCCTTGTAATCTCTTCAGAACTCAGTATAGTGCCTAACAGCCAGTGGGCTCCCATATACATTCATTCATTCATTCATTCAATCGCATTTATTGAGCGCTTACTACGTGCGGAGCGCTCTAAGCGCTTGGAAGAAACGATTACCACTGCTATATGAGGTGGATTTGCATCTCTCAAAAGCAGCGTGGCTGAGTGGGAAGAGCCAGGCCTTGGGAGTCAGAGGTCGTGGGTCCTAATCCCGGCTCTGCCACTTGTCTGCTGTGTGACCTCGGGTAAGTCACTTCACTTCTCTGTGCCTCAGATACCTCTTCTGTAAAATGGGGATTAGGACTGTGAGCCCTACATGGGACAATCTGATTACTTTGCAGCTACCCCAGTGCTTAAAACAGTAATTGGCACATCGTAAGCACTTAAATATTATTATTATTATTAGAGAAGCAGCGTGGTTTAGTGGTAACAGCACGGGCTTGGGAGTCAGAGGATGTGGGTCCTAATCCCGGCCCTGCCACTTGCCTGCTGTGTGACTTTGGGCAAGTCACTTCACTTCTCTGTGCCTCAGTGACCTCATCTGTAAAATGGGGATGAAGACTGTGAGCCCCACGTGGGACAATCTGATTACCCTCGCAGCTACCCCAGTGCTTAGAATTCCAGTGCTGGTCACATAGTAAGAGCTTAACTGATTTCTTTTTTATTATTATTACTCTTCCTATCAATCAATCGGTAGTATTTATTGAGGCCTTACTGTGTGCAGAGCACTGTGCTAAATGCTTAGGAGAGGACAACACAACAGCAGCGTGGCTCACTGGAAAGAGCACGGGCTTTGGAGTCAGAGGTCATGGGTTCAAACCCCGGCTCTGCCACTTGCCAGCTGTGTGACTTTGGGCAAGTCACTTAACTTCTCGGTGCCTCAGTTCCCTCATCTGTAAAATGGGGATTAAGACTGTGAGCCCCACGTGGGACAACCTGATTCCCCTGTGTCTACCCCAGCGCTTAGAACAGTGCTCGGCACATAGTAAGCGCTTAACAAATACCAACATTATTAACAGAGTTGGGACATTCCTACCTACAGGGGACCGTCTAAAGGGGAAGAAAGATATTAAAATAGATGAGGAAAATGTATATAAGTGATTTTTATCTAAGTTGAATAGTCTCAGAATCATGAAAAGCAACATGGCTTAGTGGATAGAGCACAGGTCTGGGAGTCAGAAGGACCTGAGTTCTAATCTTCACTCCACCCTTTGTCTGCTGTGTGACCTTGGGCACGTCGCTTCACTTCTCTGGGCCTCAGTTCCCTCATCTGGATAATGTGGGGCAGGAACTGTTATAACCCGATTAACTTGTTTCTAATCCAGTGTTTAGAACAGTGCTCGGTTCATAGTAAGCACTTTATAAATGTCATTATTACTATTAGGACAAAGGAGTTGTTCCTTAGCTGTGTGTTGGTGCCTGTGTTCGGTTTAATGCACAATGGTACCTCATACCATTAGAGAAGCAATGTTTCCTAGTGGAAGGAACACGGGCCGGGGAGTCAGAGGACGTGGGTTCTAATGCCGGCTCTGCCGCTTATCAGCTGTGTGACTTTGGGTAAGTCACTTAACTTCTCTGTGCCTCAGGTACCTCATTTGTAAAATGGGGAGTACGTCTGTGAGCCCCATGGAGCACAACCTGATTACCCCAGTGCTTAGAACAGTGCTCGGCCCATAGTAAGCACTTAAATTTCAAACTATGCTTATTATTATACCACAGGCTGTCTACAGGCTCCACTTTGGGCCCTGGTACTGCCTATCTGCCCTAAAAAGAGAGAGATCCAGAATTTATTCCATTTCAGTTGCTGCTGTATTCACACTATATTGTTAAAATTGGAAATTGGAGTAGAAAGTAGGGACCAATACTATATGTGTATTATATATACAGATATGTATATATATATACAGAGAAGCAGCGTGGCTCAGTGGAAAGAGCATGGGCTTGGGAGTCAGAGGTCATGGGTTCGAATCCCGGCTCTGCCACTCGTCAGCTGTGTGACTTTGGGCAAGTCACTTGACTTCTCGGTGCCTCAGTGACCTCATCTGTAAAATGGGGATTAAGACTGTGAGCCCCACGTGGGACAACTTGATTACCCTGTGTCTACCCCAGTGCTTAGAACAGTGCTTGGCACATAGTAAGTGCTTAACAAATGCCAACATTATTATATATATATATATATATATAAATACCACTCTATATCTATCTATCTCTCTCTCTTTCTATCTACCTATCCGTCTATCATCTATACGCACACACACATAGATATGTATACATATATACATACCTATACCTATACATACATATATATGTACATTGGTATATGGGTATATATGTATATATTTATTTATTGACTTTATATATATGTGTATATATATTGTATAAAGTCAATAAATAAATAAATGATATATACATATATAAATAATGTCAAACTTGACTGTAATCACTTCTGACATGTTTCTAAAACAGCCAACTAAAGATGCTTGCCTAAGGCTCAAATCTCCTCTTACTGCAGACGTGGTTTATCTGTCTGAGCGTGGGTGTTCTTGTATGTGGTTTTAATGGTGAAGCGCAGGTGTGACGGAGCTGCTGTTAAAGCCGGGTTGCAATTTTAGATCGCAATCTCCCCACATTTTTCCTGGAAAGAACATTTTGGGCATTACAACACGCTCCTGTCCAAAAAAGCCCAAGAAAGAAACAACCGGACAATTGTCAGCGACGATAAAAATAGCCCTCCGCTACATCAATTATGTAAATATTAGTAAGTTTGAGGTTACGTGACATTAAACCACAAGGGACAAGTCATATTTTACTGTTTGTCATATAAATTAATTGCCACGGATTGAACAGTTTAGATGAAACTGATATTAAGCAGCTTTGAATTTAGTTCTCCTGTAGTTTATGTAAACTGAATGCTAACGAAACATGACCTGCCCTTTATTCATTCGTTCGTTCAATCCTATTTATTGGGCTCTCACTGCGTGCAGAGCATTGTACTAAGCGAACCACTTTCTATTTGGCTATTAATGATAGTGATACGGTGTGGTGGATAGAGCAGGGGCCTGGGAGTCAGGAGGTCGTGGGTTCTAATCCTGACTCCTGCACTCGTCTGCCGTGTGACCTCGGTCAAATCGCTTCACTTCTCTGGGCCTCAGTGACCTCATCTGTAAAATGGGGATCGAGACGGTGAGCCCCATGGGGGACGGGGACCGTGTCCAACCTGATTTACTTGTGGCCACCTGGGACAAAATAAGCACTCAAATACCATAATGATAATAATTATTATTATATTTGTGAAACCCTCACTATACGCCAAACACTGTGCTAAGCCCTGGGGTATATACCGTCCCAGTCTTTGTCCCAGGTGGGGATCATAGTGTCCCTTGGGCAGAGGAGGAACCTGAGGCCCAGCGCGGTTAAGCGATTGCCCTAACGGCACACGGTGGGCAAGTGGAAGAACGGGTTCTAATCTCAACTCTGCCATCGCTCTGCTACGTGTCCTTGGGTAGGTCACTTAACTTCTCTGTGCCTCAGTCGACTCATCTGTAAAATGGGGATTGAGACTATGAGAGCTATTTGGGACAGGGACTGTGTCCAACCTGATTAGCTTTTATAATAATAATAATCATAATTATGGTATTTGTGAAGCGCTTACTATGTGCCAAGCACTGTCCTAAGCCGTGGGGTAGATACAGGGTAATCGGGTTGTCCCCCGTGGGGCTCACACTTTTAATCCCCATTTTACAGGTGAGGTAACTGAGGCACGGAGAAGTCAAGTGATTTGTCCAAGGTCACGCAGCAGACAATTGGCGGAGCTGGAATTAGAACCCACATCCTCCGATTCCCGAGCTCGTGTTCTTTCCATGCCTTGCTGCTTCGGCTTCTAAGTCGCGCTGCTTTTATCGTTCTCAGCACTTAGTACAGTGCCTGGCACATAGTAAGAGCTTAACAAATGTCATTAATTAAAAAAAAACAAACAAACAGGACTCAAACCCAGCCCACTTGCCTCCCACTCCTGTGTTGAAAAGCAGCAAGACTCGGTGGAAAAAGTGCAGGACTGGGAGGCAAAGGAGCTGGGTTCTGATCCTACATCTGCCAATTCCCTGCTGTGGAAAGAGCCCGGGCCTGGGAGTCAAAGGTCATGGGTTTGAATCCCGGCTCTGCCACCTGTCAGCTGTGTAACTGTGGTCAAGTCACTTCACTTCTCTGTGACTCAGTTACCTCATCTGTAAAATGGGGATTAAGACTGTGAGCCCCGCGTGGGACAACCTCATTACCCTGTATCTACTCCAGTGCTTAGAACAGTGCTCTGCACGTAGTGAGCGCTTAACAAATACCAACGTTATTATTATGCCTTCGGGAAAGTCATGTAACTTCTCCGGGCCTCGGTTTCCTAATCTTTAAAATGGAGGTGCGACACCCATTCTCTGGGATTGTGTGAAGAGGTTAAGCCCTGCTTCTCTCCTTTAACTCTCTCTTTCTACACTTCACCCAGGATTCACTTCGAAACGAGGTTCTGGAAATTATTCTACTTTAAACCCACACACACCCAGGCCCCATCTGTCCCCTCCTTGCCCACTCCCCTTGTCCGTCTCCCGTGTGCATGCCCTTAAAAAGATAATTATCTTTTATCATTCTCTCCAAATTCATCTGCATCCACTAGCCCAATCCTGGAAGGCATCCTGAGGACATTTATAGCCTTCCAGTTGGAGGAAGAATATTTTAAACTATTTCCTGACCTCCAGCTTCGGAGTAGATTGTATCGTTTTATGTTTGATTTCCTTTTGCTCTTACTGAAATCAGGCAAATGGCCTTCCTGGCCGATGGTCCCAGAAGCAGGGATTGTTTCTGTCAGTGCTGCAGGAGCATTTTGAGTGTCCCTCGGGAACAAGGCGACGGCCCTCGGTGACCCTGGCCCTGCAGATGGGGAATAATAATAACGTTGGTATTTGTTAAGCGCTTACTAGGTGCAGAGCACTGTTCTAAGCGCTGGGGTAGAAACAGGGCGATCACATTGTCCCACATGAGGCTCACGGTCTCAATCCCCCTTGTACAGATGAGGGAACTGAGGCACAGAGAAGTGACTTCCCCACAGACACACAGCTGACAAGTGGCAGAGCCAGGAATCGAACACATGACCCCTGACTCCCAAGCAAGGGCTCGTTCCACTGAATGAGCGTTGGTCTGGGAGTCAGAATCACGGGGATGAAATCTCAGTTCTGCCATTGGCCCACTTCAATGTCGTGAGCAGATCGTGGAATTAACAATCCGGGATTTGTAAAATTCTTACTAGTTGCGAGCACTGTACTAAGTCCTGGGGTAGATGATAACAATAAGCCCGGCATACCCAGCCCGCACACGTCGCTCCTGTCGCGCTATCCTTCTCACTGTGCTTCCATCTCACCTGTCTCGTCCATGTCCTTGCCCGGCCAACCCCCTGCCCACGTCCTGCCTCTGTCCCGGAACGCCCTCCCTCCCTCCTCAAATCTGACACGGGGAAGCACGGGGCTCAGTGGAAAGAGCGCGGCTCTAGGAGCCGCAGGTCATGGGTTCTGATCCCGGCTCCGCCACCTGTCAGCTGCGTGACTTTGGGCAAGTCACTTCACCTCTCGCTGCCTCGGCTACTTCATCTGTAAAATAGGGATTAAGACTGTGAGCCTCATGGGGGACAACCCGATTCCCCTGTACCTACCCCAGCGCTTAGAACGGTGCTCGGCACATAGTAAGTGCTTAACAAATACCAACTTTATCAGGGGAAGCAGCGTGGCTCAATGGAAAGAGCCCGGGCTTGGGAGTCAGAGGTCATGGGTTCGAATGCCGGCTCGGCCACTTGTCAGCTGGGTGACTGTGGGCAGGTCACTTCACTTCTCTGGGCCTCAGTGACCTCGTCTGTAAAATCGGGATGTAGACTGTGAGCCCCACGTGGGACAACCTGGTTTCCCTGTGTCTACCCCAGCGCTTCGAACATTGCTCTGCACATAGTAAGCGCTTAACAAATACCAACATTAATTAATTAATTAACAAAGAATTTCTCTCCGACCCCTTCCAAGTCTTGAAGGCACATCTCCAAGAGGCCTTCCCAGACTAAGCCCCACTTTTCCTCAACTCCCACTCCCTTCTGCATCACCTTGACTTGCTCCCTTTGCTCTTCCCTGCCTCCTTGCCCCACAGCGCTTACGCATATATTTGTAATTTTATTTATTTATATTGATGTCTGTTCATTTGTACTGATGTCTGTCTCCCCTCCTCTGATAATAATAATGTTGGTATTTGTTAAGCGCTTACTATGTGCAGAGCACTGTTCTAAGCGTTGGAGGAGATACAGGGTCATCAGGTTGTCCCACCTGGGGCTCACACACTTTTAATCCCCATTTTCCAGATGAGGGAACTGAGGCCCAGAGAAGTGAAGCGACTTGCCCACGGTCACACAGCTGACAAGTGGCAGAGCCCCGGGAGTCGAACTCGTGACCTCTGACTCCGAAGCCCAGGCTCTTTCCACTGAGCCACGCTGCTTCTCCAGACCGTCCTCTAGACCGTAAGCTCACTGTGGCAGGGAATGTCACTGTTTATTGTTATATTGTACTTTCTCAAGTGTTTAGTGAAGCGCTCTGCACACAGTCGGCACTCAATAAATATGAATGAATGAATGAATGAATGAATGAATGAATGAATATTTCTGAGAAGCAGCGAGGCTCAATGGAAAGATCCCGGGCTTGGGAGTCAGAGGTCATGGGTTCGAATCCCTGCTTTGCCACTTGTCAGCTGTGTGACTGTGGGCAAGTTATTTAACTTCTCTGTACCTCAGTCACCTCATCTGTAAAATGAGGATGAAGACTGTGAGCCTCACGTGGGACAATCTGATTACCCTGTATCTCCCCCCCAGCGCTTAGAACAGTGCTCTGCACATAGTAAGAGCTTAAAAAATACCAACATTATTATTAGTATTATTATTAAGTGCTTTGTTCTAAGTGCTGGTATAGCCACGAGGTAATCGGATTGGACACAGTCCCTGTCCCGCATGGGGTTTACAGTCTTCATTCTCATTTTACAGATGAGAAAACTGAGGCACAGGGAAGTGAAGTGACTTCCCCAAGGTCACAAAACAGACACATGGCAGAGCTGGGATTAGAACCCATGACCTGTGACTCCCAGGCCCGTGCTCCTTCATCCATTCATTCGATCATATTTATTGAGCAGTTACTGTGCGCAGAGCACACTGTATTAAGCACTTAGAAAGCATAATTCAGCGAAAGAGAGAGACGATACCTGCTCACACCAGGTTTGTAATCTAGAAGGGGGAAGAGAGACATCAAAACAAGTAAACGGGCATCGATATAAATCAACAGAATTATAGACTCATACATATATTCATAAGTGTTGTGGGGCAGGGAGGGAGAGAAGAGGAAAGGGAGCAGGGTCGAGTGATGCGGAAGGGTGGGGGAGCTGAGCAAAAAGGGGGGTTAATCTGAGAAGACCTCTTGGAGGAGGTGTGCCTTCAGTAGAGGTTTGTAGGGAGGAAGAGTGATTGTTCGGCAGATTTGAGGAGGGAAAGAGTTCCAGGCTACAGAAGCGGCGTGGGTCAGTGGGAAGAGCACGGGCTTTGGAGTCACAGGTGATGGGTTCGAATCCCCACTCCGCCACTTAGCTGTGGGACTGTGGGCAAATCACTTCACTTCTCTGTGCCTCAGTGACCTCATCTGTAAAATGGGGATGAAGGCTGTGAGCCCCACCGTGGGGCAACCTGATTCCCTTGTGTCTCCCCCAGCGCTTAGAACAGTGCATATAGTAAGGGCTTAACAAATACCAACATTTTTATTATTATTACTTGGGCCAGGGCTCAACGGCGAGACAGGAGAGATGGAGGCCCAGTGAGGAGATTCGCGGCGGAGGAGCAGAGTGTGTGGGCTGTAGAAGGAGAGAAGGGAGTTGAGGTAGGAGGGGGCAAGGTGATAGAGAGCTTTGAGGCCAATAGTGAGGAGTTTTTGTTTGATACAGAGGTTGATAGGCAACCACTGGAGATTTTTGAGGAGGGGGGTGTCATGTCCAGAATGTTTCTCTAGAAAGATAATCCGGAGAGCGGAGGGAAGTGCCGACTGAAGTGGGGAGAGGCAGGAGGTTGGGCGGTCAGAAAGGTTGCCGAATTGTATTTTCATTCATTCATTCAGTAGTATTTATTGAGCGCTTACTATGTTCAGAGCACTGTACTAAGCGCTTGGACTGTACAAATCGGTAATAGAGACAGTCCCTGCCCTTTGACGGGCTTACAGTCTACTTTCCAAGCACTTAGTACAGTGCTCTGCACACAGTCGGTGCTCAATAAATTCAAGTGAATGATTGAGTCTTATTCATTCAATAGTATTTATTGAGCGCTTACTATGTGCAGAGCACTGTACTAAGCGCTTGGGATGAACAAGTCGGCAACAGATAGAGACAGTCCCTGCCCTCTGACGGGCTCACGGTCTCATCGGGGGAGACGGACGGACGAGAACGATGGCGATAGATAGAGTCGAGGGGAAGAACATCTCGTAAAAACAATGGCGACTGAATAGAATCGAGGCGATGTACAATTCATTAACAAAAGAAATAGGGTAACGAAAATGTATACAGTTGAGCGGACGAGTACAGTGCCGAGGGGAAGGGAGAGGGGGAGGAGCAGAGGGAAATGGGGGGAAAAGAGGGTTAAGCTGCGGAGAGGTGAAGGAGGGGTGGTGGAGGGAGTAGAGGGAGAAGGGAGTCTTATGCAGTAATCCATTTGGGATAGGATGAGTGACTGCATCAGTGTGGTAGTCATTTGGATGGAGAGGAAAGGGCGGATCTTGGCGATGTTGTGAAGGTGAGAATGACAGGATTTAGTGAGATATTGGATATGTGGGGTGAATGAAACACCACTTCCCTAGATGAAAGAAATTGAGGATGTGCACAGACCCTGTCCCACGTGGGGTTTAGAGACTAAACTCTTCTCCTCTTCAAAACCCTACTGAGAGCTCACCTCCTTCAGGGGGCCTTCACAGACTGAGCCCCCCTTTCCCTCTGCTCCTCCTCCCCTCCCCATTCTCCCTTCCCCACCCCACAGCACTGTGCATACTTGTATATATTCTTTTTTACTCTATTTTGTTAATGATGTGTATGCATCTATGATTCTATTTATCTTGATGATATCTACGCCAGACTACTTGTTTTGTTCCGTTCTGCTTTGCCGTCTCCCCCATTTAGACTGTGAGCCTGTTCTTGGGCAGGGATTGTCTCTATCTGTTGCCTAATAGTACATTACAAGCACTTAGTACAGTGTTCTGCACATAGTAAGCGCTCAATAAATACTATTGAATGAAGGAATGAATGAACAGCTCTCTCACCCTCCTCCAGTATGGCCCAGTGATCGGAGCATGGGCCTGGGAATCAGGAGACCTGGGTTCTAGTCCCAGCTCTACCGGTTTCCTCTTTTGTCACCTTAGGTTGGTCACCTTCTCTGTGTTTCATTTTCCCCATCTGTAAATCTGAGGGTTAAATGGGCCCAAGTGATTGGCAAGCCCTAATGGACAGAGCAGAGATTGGAAGTCAGAGGACCCGGATTCTAATTCCGACACCTCCACTTGCCTACTGTGTGGCCTTGAGCAAGTCCCATAACTTCTGCGTGACTCAGTTTCATCATCTGTAAGATGGGGATTCAACACCTGTTCTCTCTCCTGCTTAGTCTGTTAGCTCCTTGTTGGACTGGGATTGGGTCTGACCTGACTGACACGTAACTACCCCAGTGCTTAGAACAGTGCTTGACAAATAGTGAGTGTTTAACAAAAATAATCATTATTATTATCACCGTCTTCATTATTATTATCCCTCCCCGTTACACCGCATGTTCCAAGTGAGAGAGCGATTGTGTCTAATCCCATTTTATTGTGCTTTAACAAGGTCCTTGGCAATTAGTTAGCAGTAACAAACCACAATTATTATTATTATTACTAACAAAAATGCCTCTCTCTGTCTTACAGAGATACTAGGGCAATGTAGGATGAGAAATTTCTCCGAGTTTCATAGCCTTTTATCTCTGTGATCAGAGCCCACGGTAATTTTTCTCTAAATTACCTCGTCCCCGCAGCAAATTCTGAGGGAGTCATCTTCCTAATCAGGCAGTATGAGGACTGCAGGAAGGGTGGGAGTTTGTGGTGATCTATCTTTGGTCGCCGTGAAAGAACGGGAAAACCCTGTAAATAGTGAATTGTCAGGTCTGATAACCTCTGTAAAACTCAAGGAATGTTTCCGGCTCTCAAGCTTGAAATACAGAGCTTGAGAGTAGAGAGTTCAGATTTCTTCAACAGAGAAGCTTTCCTGAAGGCCCATCTCCTCCATGAGGCCTTCCCTGACTAAGTCTTCATTTCCTCTTGCCCCACTCCCTTCTGCATCACATTTGTATTCGGGTTTTCTCTCTTTATTCGCACCTCCCTCGGCCCCACAGCGCTTACCTGTATATCTATGATTTATTTATTTATATTAATGACAGTCTCCCCCACTAGACTGCGAGCTCACTGTGGGCAGGGGATGTGACCACCGATTCTACCATAGTGGGCTTTCCCAAGCACTTAGTACAGCACTCTGCACAAAATAAGTGTTCAGTACATACAACTGATTGACTGATTGCTTATTTCAGTGGGAACCCAATGAGTTTTATACTGAATACAGTATAACAGAGTTGGTAGACACCTCTGCCCAGAAGAAGTTTTTCTCTTTTATCCTATTCAAGCACTCTCCCTAACTCTGCACACAGTTAGCACTCAATCCCGACTCTGCCCCTTGTCAGCTGTGTGACTGTGGGCAAGTCACTTCACTTCTCTGGGCCTCAGTTCCCTCATCTGTAAAATGGGGATGAAGACTGTGAGCCTCACGTGGGACAACCTGATTACCCTGTATCTACCCCAGCGCTTAGAACAGTGCTCTACACGTAGTAAGCGCTTAACAAATACCAACATTATTATTACTCAATAAATGCCGCGGATAGCAGGTCAATCTATTCAGTTTATTCTTGCCTCATCCATACAATTGTCACCCCTGGGCATTTCCAAAAGGCTAACGATTGTTTCAAGGACCCCATGTTGCACCTCAGATTTCAGTCTCCCCAAAGAGGGATGTTAGATTCAGGAAGTGCTCCACACCGAGGTCATTCCTGCTGACCTCTGGACTTCAAGTGGCACTGGATGATTAGCCCGGAGTGTGGTGTAAGCTCAATAATAATAATACATTATGGTATCTGTTAAGCGTTTATTACGTCAGGCACTATATTAAGCACCGGGGTGGATACAAGCAAATCTGGTTGGACACAAGTTCTGTCCCGCGTGAGGCTTACAGTCTTCATCCCCATTTTACACATGAGGTAACTGAGGCCCAGAGGAGATAAGTGACTTGCCCACAAGATCACCCAGCAGACAAGTGGTGGAGCAGAATTAGAAGCCAGGCCCACGCTCTATCCACTTCGCCATGCTGCTTCCCTCAAGCATCGGAATACAATAGACATCGCTTTCCCTCCGCTTCCTTGATTAACGGTCAGAGGATACGATCAGGGCAGTATGAGGGGTATTATCCTGGAAGCGTGACCCTCATTAATAACAAAAGACACTGCAAAGCTGCCCTGAGTCCTTTAGCAAGTACAGTGATTGAGAGAAAAAATATTCATTTGTAAGAAAAAAAAATAAAATAAAAGGTAAAGTCCACCAGCGAGAATGGTGCCCTTGAGACTGGAGTTTTCCCTTTATAATCACATCTCTCTCCTTAAATAGCAACCTTCTCCTGATGAGTAAAGGAAACCTTCCTTGTTTCGTCTCCTCTTACAATTGCTCTTGAATTAAGTAGCGGGGGAAGCCAGACAAAGAAAGTCTAAGTGATTTCCTGAGGATGAGAACGGGAGATTTCCAGCAAGCCCCTACTCTACCTCTGACCCTGATCCTAATTTTCACTGGATCACCTGACAATTTCACTTCAGGGCTCTCTTTTTTAGTTAGTTCTCTTGAGAAAGGCATAGACCAAGTGCAAGATCCATGAGGAGAAGCAGTGTCGCCTAGCGGAAAGAGCACGGGCAAGGGAGTCAGAGGACCTGGGTTCTAATCCAGACTCTGCCACTTGTCTGCTGTGTGACCTTGGGCCAGTCACTTCACTTGTCTGTTCCTCAGTTTTGTTATCTGTAAAATGGGGGTTAAATCCTTCTCCTGCCAATTTAGACTGTTAGCCCCTTTTGGGACACAGAGGGGGTCCAACCTGACTATCTTGTATCTACTCCAGTGCTTAAAATAGTGCTTGACACATAGTGAGGCCTTAACAAATACCATAAAAAGACCAAAACAACCAGACAAACGAAAAGCAAGATTGACAAAGAAACTCCTTCCCATAAACCCAAGTGTTACTTTCCCCAAAGCCTCATTATGGTTGGATTTTCTGCGCCTAGTGACATTCCTATCTAGCGTCTATAGAGTCTGAAAACATTTTTAGCCACTCACCCAAGAACACGGGGCTGAGAATCCGGGAACCCGGGTTGTAATCCCGTCTCTGCCATTTGCCTGTTGTCACCCAAGTCACCCAACTTCTCTGGGCCTCATTTTCCTCAGCTGTTATCCCTCCAGTGTAGGCTGTGAGCCCCAGGAGGGATAGGGTCTCTGAAAGGGTTATATTATATCTACTTCCCTGCTTAATACAGTGCTTGGCACAAAACATGTGCTTAACAAATCCCACAATCATCATTACTATCATTATTAATAATAGCAAAGGAACATAACCGATGTCATTATTCCGTCTTTGGTAGTAGCAACTGAATGCTTGGATCATGGATACAATCCCTTGATCGTATATTAATATGTTGGTATTTGTTAAGCGTTTACTTAGTGCCAAGCACTGTCCCAAGCACTGGGGTAGATATAAGGTAAGCAGGTTGTCCCACATGGGGCTCACATTTGTAATCCCCATTTTGCAGATGAGGTAACAGAGGCACAGAGAAGTTAAGTGACTTGCCCAAGGTCACACTGCAGACAAGCTGCAGAGGCTGCATTAGAACCCACATCCTCCGACTCCCAAACCCACACTCTTTCTGCTAAACCATGGTACCGTGCTCTACCCACAGTAAGTGCTCAATAAATATGACTAACTTATTATGAACTAAGCGCTTGAGGGTCCTCAAACCTGTTCATATTGCTGGCCTGCACAGCCTCCCCTGGGAAACAAATTCCATATAGCAGCCACAACTCACAGGTTGTCGAAAGTGTTTCCTCTCTCAGGTTCTCTCTTTCCAGACTGGAATATTTCCTCCGTATCTCCTACTTTCATTATCATCATTAAGTTCACGTGCCCTTATCCAGTGGGCATTCAGGCATTCATCTGCTTCCAGACGATTTCCAACCTCTCCCAGTTGCCCTGTTACCCTTCAAGTAGCTGAAATAAGGTGAGTTTGGTAATCCATTAAGGAGAAACTGGGGACAGAGTCAGTAGGAGACAACTCTCCTGCCCCATTTTCACTTCACTTCCCAGTCCACCATGGGGAAAATCTGCCCATCAATTAATATAATCTAAATATAATCGGTATAAATTATTGAACACCTACTAAAGACTGTAAACTCCTCTCACAGGCGGCAAGGGACTTGTGAATGGGGATTGTGTCTAACAACTCTACTGTGGCATACTTTCCCAAGTGCTCAGGACAGTTCTGGGCACTCAGGAAGTGCTCAATAAATACGCCATTGTTTGGTTGTTTAATAATGTTGGTATTTGTTAAGCGCTTACTATGTGCAGAGGACTGTTCTAAGTGGTGGGGAGGATACAGGGTAATCAGGTTGTCCCATGTGAGGCTCACAGTTAATCCCCATTTTACAGATGAGGGAACTGAGGCCCAGAGAAGTGACGTGACTTGCCCACAGTCACCCAGCTGCCAAGTGGCAGGGGCGGAATTCGAACCCATGACCCCTGACTCCCAAGCCCGGTCTCTTTCCACTGAGCCACGCTGCTTCCCATTGTTTACTGTGTGCTGAGCATTGCACTGATTCATAATAATAATAATAATAATGGTAGCTGTTAAGCAACTACTATGTGCCAAGCACTGTTCAAAGCACTAGGGTACATACAAGCAGCATGGCTTAGCGGAAAGAGCACCGGCTTGGGAGTCAGAGGTCGTGGGCTCTAATCCCAGCTCTGCCACTTGTCAACTGTGTGACTTTGGGCGAGTCACTTCACTTCTCTGTGCCTCAGTTCCCTCATCTGCAAAATGGGGATTAAGACTGTGAGCCCCAGGTGGGACAACCTAATTACCTTGTATCTACCCCACCACTTAGAACGGTGCTTGGCACATAGCGCTTAACAAATACCATCACTATTATTATTACAAGGTAATGGGGTTGTCCCACGTGAGGCTCACAGTCCTAATCCCCATTTTGCAGATGAAGTAACTGAGGCACAGAGAAGTGAAGTGACATGCCCAAAGTCCCACAGCTGACACGTGGCAGAGCTGGGATTAGAAGCCACCACCTCTGACTCCCGAGCCCGGGCTCTTTCCACCAAGACACACCGCTTCACTGGTTACTTGAGAGAGTACAATAGAAGTAAAAGACACAATCCTTGCCCGCAAGAAGATGTTAAATTGCATGAGGACAGGTGAGAAACCCAGACTCATTTACAGTTAAGAGAAAATGGAAAGATGAATAGACAAATAATTAGGGGCTGGAGAGTTTATAAATTAATAGGAGCAACAGCACCACATACAGCTGTGAGTGCATAAGTATCGAGGTGTTAATTGGCAGGATACGAGACAGGAGATGGAATTTCGGGAGCTTTTTGAAAATGAGAAGAACTGTGTTAAGAGACTAGAAGTATATACACCCAAATATTTGTAGTTGCACATAAATTCCCATAAAAAGCACATTTAGATAATAGAAAGGGGTTGACGTCACGCTAAGGGGTCTGGCTGGCAAAGCGATGAGAAGAATTGAGGAGATGATGTTTGCACGTCGTTCTTACTGACTTGGAGAATGGCATGAGTAAAATATTAATAGCTCAATGGAAATATTTATAGAGCAATATCTGGAATGTAACAAATGTTTTCAGGAGTGATTTGGGGCCTGGAATTTATATTTTTATGTCTACATCCCACATCCCTTCATTCTCTGCATTCTTAAAGTTTAAATTTGAACAATTCCCCAGTTCAGTACAGTGAGGCTGAAATATGGAAATTCAAATGTGAAAGCAGATTCTCATGTTTCTTCAGGTTCATTCAATCCACCCAGTGTGGTTCACGGCATTTAGCCCGAAAGCCCCGTGTTTCTTAATTTACTATATGGTGTTCCTTGTAGTGGTGCAGATCGTAATTTTTTGGTATTATTATGCACATCATGTGTTTCCCATAGAAGCTTGGTTGTAATTCAAAACAGGATTTCTTCAATGCCCCTGTGTTATATCATTGGCTACACAGAGGGAACGCATCAACTCTAACTTAACACTCTCTGAGGGAATCTAGCATCGAGTAGGGAACTCATACAGCTTCGGATCACTTCAAATCTTTCCAGTTCAAGAAAAATGAACCAAAATAACCACGTCGCGTTTAAGTGCACATCAGTTTTACCAGGTTTCAATGAAAACAGGGAACGCTTGAGCATGAATGCGGTATTTGAGGTGCCACTGAGCTTAACGTTATTCAACTCCAGAAAGAGGCAGGAGAAGGCAGATTTCGCTTCGCTTTAAATCCCAATATTTGTCCTGCCAAGTCCTTCTGTCTTTGTGTGCCCTCTTCTCTATTTTTCTGATTTTCAAGATGGGAAGTGACAAAATTTTAGGCAAATTTCTGAATCTGGTTTTTGAGATGCCTTTCCAGGCAGTAGGAGCAGAAAAACAACACATTCAATAAACATTATTTATTATTTATTGAGCGTAGTGCTCAGAGATGGTGCTCTGGGGACATGAGCATTGTTTGGTTTCCTGGTTTCATTTTTCAACAAATCCTTCAATGGTATTTATTGAGCACCCACTGAGTGCTAGGGAAGCAACACGGCCTAGCGGATAGAGCCCGGGCCTGGGAGTCAGAAGGATCTGGCTTCTAATCCTGACTCCGTCACTTGTCTGTTGGGTGACCTTGGGCATGTCACTCAACTTCTTTGTGCCTCAGTTGCCTCATCTGTAAAATGGGAATTAAGACTGTGAGCCCCATAAGGGACTGTGAATGGGTCCAATCTGATTTGCTTGTATCTACCCCAGTGCTCGATACAGTGCCTGGCACATAGTGTTTAACAAGTAATAATAATTATAACTGAAGCACTTACTATGTGCCAGAAACTGTCCTAAGTCCCGGGGTGGATACAAGCAAATCGGGTTGGGCACGGTCCCTGACCCACATGGGGCTTACAGTTTTCATCTCAATTTTACAGACGAGCTAACTGAGACCCAGAGAAGTGAAGTGACTTGCTCAAGCTCTCACAGCAGACGAGTAACAGAGCCAGGTTTAGAACCCAAGCCCTTCTAACTCCCAGGCCTGTGCTCTATCAATTAGGCCATGGCTTAGATATGATGCAAAGTACTTGGGAGCACAAACAGTAGAGAAGAATTATAAAGTTAAAACAACATTCTTTTTTTTTGGAAAAAAAAGAACAAAATCGGAAGTAATTGGTATTGTCTTTAGAATTCAAAAGAAATACTGGAAAAATACGTAGAAATAGAAAGCCAATAGAATAGAACACCATGAACATATAGTAGTTAGTGGCATTTTCTCTTAGAAACGCCTCATTAAAAGCTATCCAATGGGTTGAGCGGTCTGAAAGTCTGTCTTAGAATCCCAGAGAAGAAATGCCAAAAACTCAGCCATATGGATTTTCATCACATTTCTTCCCACCATTGCTCAAATACGCCACAAAGTCTCTTTTGTATATTTTCTCACTTGCTTGAGCAGTTTTAACACCCAGATGAAACCACTTCCCATTTTCCTGACATGGTTTTCTTTCAGTTTTTTTTTTTTTTTTTTTTTTTTTTCTTTTTCCAGTGCCATAAAGGCCCAAATTCACCAGTTAACTTTTGGGGTTTTGGAAAAGAGGGGGGCAAATGGAAGGTTATTTAAATAGGAGTATTCACCACTGCCGAAGCAAAATAGGTACTTGGAGGAAAACCTGAGACAGGGAATTGAGGCTCCTCTGTCAGAGTTGATTATGGAATCTGCAGATTAAAAACCTTGCGGTAAATTCTTCAGCACAAAACCCCCAAATATTTCCTTACCTAGGAGTCCACGAAAGTCAGAAGTATCTGATAATGTCGGCAATCCTTTGCCTCCGTTAAAGAGTTCAGTTTCCTCTCTCTGGGCTCAAGAAGGGTTAGTGGAGACGAAAGAGGGACAACTTTATAATTCTGGGCCGATAGACCAGGGTCCAGAATAATTATAATGATATAATAATGTGTATTTTTAAGGGCTTACTATGTGCTAAGTCCTGGGGTAGATTCACCTATTCATTTAATTATTTATATTAACGTCTGTCTCCTCTAGACTGTGAACTCACTGTGGGCAGGAATGCGTCTGTTTTTTGTTATATTATACTTTCCCAAGCACTTAGTATAGCATGAGCAGCATACTGAGAAACATCATGGCCTAGTAGATAGAGCATGGGCCTGGGAGTCAGAAGGTCATGGGTTCTAATCCTAGTTCCCCCACTTGTCTGCTTGTGGCCTTGTGCAAGTCATTTCACTTCTCTGTGCCTCAGTTACCTCATCTGTAAAATGGGAATGAAGACTGTGAACCCTTTGCGGGACAGACTCTGTACCCAATCCGATTTGCTCGTATCCACCCCAGCGCTTAGTAGAGTGCCTGGAACATAGTAAGTGCTTAATAAATACCATAATCATTATTATTATTACAGTGAGTTGCACACAGTAGACACACAATAAATGTGATTGAATAATAAATGAATGAATTCACTCCCATCAGATCAGGCAGAGTTCCTGTCACATAGTGGGCTAACAGTCTCAGGTGATTTTACAGCAGCGGAAAGTGAGACCCAGAGATGTTGATGAACGCGCCCTAAAACGTCTCAGCAAGCCTGTGGTGAAGCTGGGATTAGAACCCAGGTCTCCGGATTCCAATTCTCTGCTGTTGCACCAGACCACACTACTTCTCATGTCCTGCCCTAACCGGGACCTTTAACAATTCTATGCCACGTTGACATAGAAGCCAATATATAAAACTGAAAACTGTAAATGCAATAAATTTCTAAATATGTAAAACTGTGGCCAGGTCGTTCAAGCTCCAGAGTGAAAGTCCCTGTTAGGGGTGTTCCAGGAGAGAACAGAATGAGGAAATGTTAGATATACATAGTTTCTCTCTTTCCAATTGAATTACAATCCCTTATTCTACTGTGGTAAGATATTTTTTCTTTTCCACAGGTTTCAGTAGTTATCCTCACATTATCAGAGCTGTGGTATAATTGCATTGGCATTCTCTGTTTGAGCTTATTAGCTTCCCGTCCCCCTTTTTTCCCACCGATTTATAACACACAAACAGGAAAGGGCCTGACTGTATTAACTTTGTGTCACTCACAAGTCGAGACAAGGATAGAACGAAGTATTACCAGCATCTAGAAAGAAGTAACTGGTTCCCTCGCAAGAGTTCGACCGTCCACCGGTTGGGCAAAACCCGGAAAGAGAACTGACAAAAGACGCCGCTGGAACCAGAAGGAGGCTGCTCTTTAAATGAAGTGTTAAAGGGAAAGTTTCAGAATCACGTGGGAAAAGATACAGCTGACGCTTTTAGATGATTGTTCAAAACTAGGAAAGCGGTGTGGCCTTGAGGATATAGCACAGGCCGGGCAGTCAGAGGACCCGGGTTCTAATCTTCCCGCTACGGTTGTTCTGCTGAGTGACTCTGGGCAAGTCACTTAACTTCTCTGTGCTTCACTTATCTCGTCAGCAAAATGGAGATTAAGAATGGGAACCACCTGTGGGGTGTGGGCTGCGTTCCAACCCGATTAACTGATTAATAGTGCCTGCCTCATAGTATGCCCTTTTGTTGGGCAGGGATTGTCTCTCTCTGTTGCCCGAAGGTAATAATAATAATAATGTTGGTATTTGTTAAGCGCTTACTATGTGCAGAGCACTGTTCTAAGAGCTGGGGGAGATACAGGCTCATCAGGTTGTCCCACATGAGGCTCACAGTCTTAATCCCATTTTGAGCCACAGAGAAATTAAGTACCTTGCTAAGTGGCAGAGCTGGGATTCGAACCCATGACCTCTGACTCTCAAGCCCGTGCTCTTTCCACTGATCCACGCTGCTTCTACATTCCAAGCGCTTAGTGCGGTGCTCTGCACACAGTAAGTGCTCAATAAATACGATTGAATGAATGAATAATAAATACCACACCAAAAAGGTCACAACTTTTCTGTGCCTCAGTTACCCCATCTGTAAAATGGGGAATAAAGTTGTATTCTCCATGGAGGACATGGACTATATTTAACCTGATTATCTTGCATCTACCCCAACATTTTGTACAGTGCCCGACATATAGTAATCACCTAAAAAAAACATTAAAATAAACAAATAAAGGTGTTGGGGGTTCAGAGGACTTCCTGTACACTTCTCCCCACTCCTCAAAAACCTCGGATGGATGCCCTTTCGTATCTGCATTAACCAGTAACTCATACTCACTCACGTCTGTCCCTCCTATCTAAACTCTTTCCTCTCTCACTCCAACCCAACCCACAAACCTGTCTTTGCTAACTCCAGCCTACTTACTATACCTCTCGCCATTCATTCACCCATCCAATCATATTTACTGAGCGCTTACCGTGTGCAGAGCACCTTACTAAGTCCTTGGGACCGAACAATTCATTCACTGGTATTTATTGAGTGCCTATTTTGTGCAGAGCACTATACAACAATAAACCGTGACAACTCCTGCCCACCTAAAGCTCCCGGTCTAGAGGATCTGCTCCTTATTTATTAAGCGCTCCCTCTTGCCTGGAATTTCCTCCCATTTCATATTCATCTTCGAAGCCTTATTGCAGACATACCCCAGGAAGCCTTCCCTAACTAAACTCTCTCCTCTCTACCCTAATTTTCCTCCCTTCTGCCTCATTTAAAAGGGAAACTGCTTGGCCTAGTGGCAAGAGTCAGGGGTTGGGAGACAGAGGTCGTGGGTTCTAATCCCTACTCCACCCCCTGCCTGATGTGTGACCTTGGGCAAGTCACTTTACTTCTCTGTGGCTTAATTACTTCATCCGTAAAATGGCGATTAACACCTCCCTTCTCTGCTTCTACAGCTCACCCGGTACACTTCACTCCTCTTCCACTAACCCCCTCATGGTGCCTCGTTCTCACCTGTCCCAACGTCGACCCCTGGCCCACGTCCTACCACTTACCTGGGATGCCCTCCCTGCTCACCTCCGCCAAAAAAACTCTCTTCCCCTCTTCAAAACCCTACTGAGAGCTCACCTCCTCCAGGAAGCCTTCCCAGACTGAGCCCTCCCTTTCCCTCTGCCCCTCCTCCCCTCCCCATTGTCCCTACTCCCTCCTGCTGCTCTACCCTCTTCCCTTCCCCACATCACTTGTGTATATTGGTATATAGCATTGATTACTCTATTTTATTAATGATGTGTATATATCTATGATTCTATTTATCTATTTTGACGGTATCGATGCCTGTCTACTTGTTTGTTTTGCTATCTGTCTCTCCCTTTTAGACTGTGAGCCGATTGTTGAGCAGGGATTTTCTCTATGTGTTTCCGAATTGTCCATTCCAAGCGGTTAGTACAGTACTCTGCACGTAGTAAGCGCTCAATGAATATGATTGAATGAATGAACGACTACTCTCCAAAGCACTTAGTACAGTGCTTTGCACTCAGTAAGTGCTCAATAAAAAGTAGTGCACTCCTGCAGGCTAAAGGGGAGAATCTAGCATTTTATCACCGCACATCAGCTTCCCAGACCATTTCCAAGGGAGGCTAATCCGACCACCTTCAGTTGAACCTGATAAGACCTGGGACGGGAACATCTCGATTCACTCTGATTTGACCTATCTTGGACAGTTGTTGAGGAAATCGACCCCGGAACCAGAGATTTAGGGGGTATAATGTTAGCTTCTCTTCTAGACTGTAAAATCCTTGTGGGTAGGGATCATGTCTACCAACTCTGTTGTATTGCATTCTCCAGATGGTTTAGGATAAGGCTCTGCACATAATAGGTGCTCAGTAAATACCATTAATCCAATTATATACCCAACCTATATGTCAAGCCCCAGGTTCCAGGAACTTGTTCGTTTTATTTATTTATTTATTTTTGGCTATTTGTTAAGTGCTGATTAAGTGCGAGACACTGTACTAAATGGATGGGGTAGATACAAAATCAGGTTGGATACAGTCTACGTCCCACGTGGGGCTCATGCTCTTAATTCCCACTTTACAGATGAGGTAACTGAGACACGGAGAAGTGAAGTGACCCGCCCAATGTCACACAGCAGACAAATGGTGGAGCCGGGACTAGCACCCATCTGAGTCCGAGATCTTTCATGTCTCCCTGGTAATCTGTCCACAGGGAAAATAATTTTCTGGATAGGAATAGGTAGACTGATTATTAATTGTCCAGAAAGTTCCTTTCAGAAGTCACTGAGGCAATATTGGAGTCCCCAAGAGAGAAGTAATTTTCTGAGCTGAGTGTGAAAGCTCTGAGAGGATCTTGTTTGCAGGGGGCTGATTCCCCAGCTTAATCCAAGAAAGGATGATTTTTCCCATCTCCTCTCCCCAGGGACCCCTTTTTGGTCACAACCCCTTCCCTGCCTAAGTTTCTCCCTCCGCAGTCAGTGACTCCGTGACTCGTACATCATCCCCCAAAAGAGCCAACTCCCTGGCCATTGTTCTGTCTTCCCGGTTGTGGCTTATGGCTCCTCTTAATAATAATAATGTGGGTATTTGTTAAGCGCTTACTATGTGCAGAGCACTGTTCTAAGCGCTGGGGTAGATAGAGGGTCATCAGGTTGTCCCAGTTGAGGCTCACAGTCTTCATCCCCATTTTACAGATGAGTAACTGAGGCACAGAGAAGTTAAGTGACTTCCCCACAGACACACAGCTGACAAGTGGCAGAGGTGGGAATCGAACCCATGACTTCTGACTTCCAAGGCCGTGCTCTTTCCACTGAGCCACACTGCTTCTCTTATGCTTTGCCCTAGGAACTGGGTTGAGATTCGTGTGTTGTGAACCTGGAAAACTGGTTTAGACGGCTTTGTGCAGAGAATGTGAGTCTGGACGTCTCCGGGCCAAGTCCCACAGGAAGCTCCTCCCGTTTAAAGTGCCCGATTGAAATTGCCTTCCATCGGCTCCAAACTCCCATTAACCTCACTGAAATAGCTTGTATCCAGGGGAGGACAGGCTTAGAGTGTGCTGCTCCTCTCTCCCTGAGGGGCTGGGAAGGAAGGATATTCTATTTCCTAAGCAAAAGGCTGCGTTCTCCATTAAGGTTGTGAGGCCATATTTGGGAGAAAAAGGACTCTCCTGATGCATCTCTTCATTAGATTCTCTTAGAGAAACAAGGACAAAAGAGGAGTTCTGAGAATGAGTAGTTTCTCGAAACCTTTCGCACAAGCCACAGCTATACGGGGCTAGTCATATTTGGAAAAACCCTTTACACAGAAAATGATCCCGTTGACCCAGATCTTCCCGGGAAAATCAAAACTTCTGCACAAGCCACATTTGCAGAATTTTCCTGGACAAATGCCTAAAGACAATTCTCCCAGTGACATGTATAACTGACATGTCTTGCTGATGATGATTTTGGTTGTTGAATTTTCCCTTGTTTTCACTGTCCAGATGACATTTTGGCTGCTAAATGGGACTGTACCCCCTCACTTAGAGTGTGAGTCCCCTGTGGGCCAGGGAGCAGGTTTTAAACCATTTAATCAGACCAGCGCTTTGCATAATATAAGTGCTTAGTACATATTAATCTATCTCTTTCTGATTATCCTGATGCATGCCAGAGGGAATACTGTTTAATATGAACAGTGACAACTATTTTTTTTTACCCTAATGCCTTTCTTCTATTGTCTTTTGTCGTTTTTTTCAAAGTGCTATGACATCAATTATCTTATTTTATCATTTCACCTCATTTCACAACATCTGAGGTAAAGAGAGATACTTAGAGTTGTCCCCGTTTCCCAAATGGGGTAACTGAGGCCCAAAGAGATTAAGTGCTTTGTGTTAAGTAGTAGTAGTTGAGCTTGAATCTGTATGCTTTACATACTTTATATTCACCCCACCCTCAGCCCCACAGCACATATGTGTCTATTCATTATTTATTAATTCATATTAATATCTGTCTCCCCCTCTAGAATGTGAGCTCCTATTTTATGATATGTGTTAAGGTCTCACTATGTGTCAGTCACTAGACTAAGTGTAGGGTAGATCGAGGTAATCGGGTTGGACCCAATCCACGTCCCACACGGGGCTCACAGTTTTAATCCCCAATTTACAGATGAGGTAACCGAGGCACGGAGAAGTGAAATGGCTTTCCCAAGATCCCACAGAGGGCAAATGGCAGAGTCGGGATTAGAATCCAGGTCCTTCTGACTCCTAGGACAGTGCTCTATCCACTAGGCCACGCTGCTTCCCGTTCTCCCTGAGGGCAGAGGCCAGGCCTATCAACTCTATCATACTTTGTTCTCCCACGGGTCTGTCCACAGTAAGTGCTCAACAAATAACACTGATTAGATTATTGATCAAAGGTCAAGTTATCCAGCTAGGTAGACTCCAAAAGATAACCTCCTACGCCAGGAGCTGGGACTCCTGATTCCATTACACAATATTGGGGTGAATAAAAGTACTAGTATTAACCCCTGTCTAAATTTACTCATCCCAGCTGGCTCTGTGCACAGTAAGAGCTCAAAAGATATGATAGTAGTGATAATAATAATAATAATGTTGGCACTTGTTAGGCACTTACTATGTGCCAAGCACTGTTCTAAGCACTGGGGGAGATACAAGGTAATCAGGTTGTCCCACAGAGGAATCACAGTCTTCATCCCCATTTTATAGAGAAGCAGCGTGGCTCAGTGGAAAGAGCCCGGGCTTGGGAATCAGAGGTCATGAGTTCGAATTCCGGCTCTGCCACTTGTCAGCTGTGTGACTGTGGGAAAGTCACTTAACTTCTCTGTGCCTCAGTTACCTCATCTGTAAAATGGGGATTAACTGTGGACCTCCCGTGGGACAACCTGATGACCCTGTACCTACCCCAGCACTTAGAACGGTGCTCTGCACATAGTAAGCACTTAACAAATACCAACATTATTATTATTATTATTATTGTTATTAGATTAGGTAACAGAAGCCCAGAGAAGTGAAGTGACTTGCCTAAGGTCACACAGCTGACAGGCGGGTGGAGCCGGGATTAGAACCCACTACCTCTGACTCCCAAGCCCGGGCTCTTTCCACTGAGCCACGCTGCTTCTCTACGTGAAGAAGCAGTATGTATTGAACACATTCTCTGTGGAAAGCACTCAGGCAACTGGGATGAACAGAATAAAGAAGTGACGAGTTCCCTGCCTTCAAGAAGATTACATTTAGATGGAATACCGTTTGACTTTGCTCCCTCCTAACATTTCTCACTGCTCTCTCCTACAACTCAGCCCACTCCTCTAATGCTAACTACTCACTGTACCTCGATATCATCTATCTCACCTCCCCGCTCTCGCCCACATCCTGAACCTGGCCTGGAACGTCCCCCTCTTCATATGCAACGGACTATGACTCTCCCCACCTTCAAAGCCTTATTGAAGGCCCATCTCCCCCAAGAGGCCTTCCCTGATTGAGCCCTCATTTCTTCTTCTCCCACTCCCTTCGGCGTCGCCTTTGGACTTGGATTTGCTCCCTCTTTTCACCCCCCTTTCAACCCCCCAGCATTTATGCTCATATCTGTAATGTATTTATATTAACGTCTGTCTCTCCCTTTAGACTGTAAGCTCGTTCAGGGAGGCGAGCGTGTCTCCCAACTCCATTCTATTGTCGTCTCCCGCATCTTAGTACGGTGAGCTGCAGAGAGTAGGTGCTCAATAATTACGACTGATTGATTGAACGCAACAGACCAGAAGCAGAGCAGGACTAGAAGATTCCTGCCCAAAGTCCTCATTTCCCCCACTCCTTTCCCCTTCTGTGTCACTCAGGCACTTAGATCTGTATCCCTTAAGCACTGGCTATTCTCCCCACCTTCAGCCCCACAGCACTTAAGTACATTTCCACAATTTATTTTCATATGTCTATCTCCCCCACCATACCGTAAGATCCTTGTGGACAGGGAACATGTCTTTCAACTCTTGTTTTCTCGTATTCTCCCAAGTTCTAGTACAATGCTCTGCAAACAGTAAATGCTCAATAAATATGATCGAACGACTGATCAGTTGAAAAACCCGGGCCTCAAGACGATGAGCTTGCCGTTAAACCATAATGCCTCTATCTATCTTTGCTGTCTTGTCTGCTCATTCCAATCTATTTTCTGGTGCTTTCAATAAGAATATTAATAAGCAACTCACATGAAAGTCTTTAAAAAAATACCTCCATGGACCAATTTCAAGGATTTCTGCATGTGGGTCAGAGAAGTTGTGGCCTGACAAAATGACAAATTAAAGGGAAAAGATTAGCGAATCTATAAATTCTTTTATATGGAATTTCCTTTCTGGGACCAACATGAAAGGGACGATGGAGCTTTGCACTGAGAAGAAACTTATTTGTAAAAATGTGATAGGAATCGCGGATTTGGCGGGGAGAGGATAAATAAATCAACAGGACACTGGTATAAAGAGCACAGCTGAAGCTATAGGCTGCCAACTCACATAAGCATTCACAGCCGGCCGAAAAGTTAGGCAAAGGAAACAAAACCAGCTCAGCACAAGAGAATGCGATGTTCTGTTCACGTTTTGGATTCTGAAATCAAATCCTTGAAGTCGAACTGCTGACTGGGGTGAAACTTTAAACAAGAGGAAGCAAATAAACGTGTTTCTGTGGATTCAGGAGCCTGTGACAATCTATGCTCCAGCCCCCAGGCAGCCCATTCCTCAGAGTCTGCAACAAAACAAAATAAACACGTTACACATATGGGCGAGCCGACGCTCAGGTCAGGGAGTGGGACGGGGAGGGGTTACCCCTTTCAGATCCACCGGGCGGTCTCCGTCCTATTATTCTTCCTTCCCGACAGGAGACGTTGGCCCGACGGGCTGACCGAACATCGCAGACGAGACCCACCGTGTGGGTTTGGGAAGCAGAATTTGTCCCCGGTGATGAAGAGATGTCTTCGCCCGAGCGACTCGACAAGCATTCCGACCTCTGGCGAATCAAGCCCAGGAGACCCAGACGACTTTCTAAACAAATGAAAATGTCTCTTTCCAGGTGTGGACCCTGTGGGGAAGTACGACGGAGTAGCTGTGGGGAAGATGAGGCTCTGTAACTGAGCGGTAGATTTGCCTAGAGATGACAATTAGAATAATAATAATGATTCTTATTATGGTATTAGATAAGCACTAAGTATGTGCCAAGCTCAATTCCAAGAGCTGGGGTAGATACAAGTTGATCTTTTTTTTTTTTAATGGTATTTGTGAAGCGCGTACTATGTGCCAGGCACATACTAAGCACTGGGGTACATACAACCTAATCAAGTTGGACACAGTCCCTGTTCCATATGAGGCTCACAGTCTGGATCCCCGTTTTCCAGATGAGGTAACTGAGGCGTAGAGAAGTGAAGCGATTTGCCCAAGGTCACACAGCAGACAAGCGGTTGAGCCAGAACTGGAAGCCAGGTCCTTCTGACTCCCAGGATTGTGCTCTATCTACTCAGCCACGCTGCTTCTGGGAAGATCCTGATCGATTCCGGACTCGAATAGAACACTTCTCCCGTGTGGCTTTGTGTGGACTCAGGAAGGCCCGGGGCACTAACAATAGTGAAGTCGATGAGCCATGTCCTGCCTGGACGTACTGGTTAGGGCCCCGTTTGCCCCTGGGGGCTGACCCTCGAGGGCCACTGCTTCTGCAAATCATGGAACTACACTTCCTCTCTTCCCAACCCAGCAACTTGCAGTCAACTGTGCCTGCGTAAACACATCACCCGTGCGCTGTTCCCGTTCTCTCTCAACTGATCTGGGCCTACCTCTCCTGCCTTACCCCACATCTTGCGGGCCCGAGAAGTCACTAGGACTTCAGCCAGGTAAGGCTAAGGGCGTATGTCAAGGGAGGTGAGGTCAAAAATGCCTGGCCCAGGTAGAGATTTCAGGTGACTAGTTATTTTCCTTTTAAAGGACTTTGGCTCTTTTCAAAATCGTTGTCTGTCCTTCATGAAGCAACTTTTTTTTTTTTTTTAATGGTATCTGTTAAGTGCTTACTGTGTGCCAGGAACTGTTCTAACCACTGTGGAACATATAAGGGAAGGCACAGAGATGTAAAGTTACTTGCCCGAGGACACGCAGCAGACAAGTGTCAGAGCCGGGATTAGAAGCCAGATGCAGTGTGCCTTAGTGGTTACATCACCGGCCCAGGAGTCAGAAAGACCCGGATTCTAATCCTGTCCCTGCCACCTGTCTGCTGTGTGACCTTGTGCACATCACTTCACTTCTCCGGTCCTCAGTTTCCCCATAGGTAAAAGGGGAATTAAGAAGTGAGCCCCATGAGAGAGCGACAAGGAGGAGGCGAGCAGGGTGCCACAGATTGCAAGTTGCCTCCAAGGCTGTGGGGATGTGCTGGACCCTAGTATGGCCCAAGCGACCCCAGCCTTGTGTCGATACTCTACCGTGACCCAGCAGGAGTTGTTTTGTAGTGCCCGTGGTCTCCGTTGTCCACACGCTGTCCATGTTACTCGCTGGGCCCGTCCACCACATGGAATGCCCTAAATTGTTATTTAGTCAGAATCGCTCACACTGATGGTTCTGGATACCTGCTGTCCTAGAGCATCTGTAAGGTAGCAGGGTTAGGAATGACGAGCCCTCTTCTGGGTTTGGTAGGGAAAACCTTTTTCCAAGTAACTAGTTATGTGAACCAGAGTAACTTGGAAAATCACCCTTAATACCTTTGCATAGCCACATAAAACTTCGCAGTGCCTTACGTGAGATGGCCAGACACTAAAAAAGCCTCTAATCTGAAATTTCAGTAGCTTGAATTCTCTGTAGTCCCACGTTGAATAGTCATATTTCAAACTTAATTTGGGAACATTTGAATAATGTCCAAAAAAATTCTTCAAGACTTTCCAGTTGCTCCCATTTTGAATTTGAGTATCTGAGCCACCCACCTTACTTTCTCACTCAACCCCTTTGCAGTGGATGGTTATTGTACATAGGGTCTTCCTATTCACATGTTTTGATTTTATTTCCTCCTCAATTCCCCAATTCCCCCCAGCTCTTCTCTCTCAAGTGCAATTCTCTTTACTGTTAATGGAATCTACATTCTCACAGGGTGTGAAGAAAATTGTCCTAATATCCCCATGCCCTGCAGGAGAAAATCAGGTGTACGGAAAGTAATGATCTTTACTCAAGATGGGTAAATCCAAGAGATAATTGGGCCCCAATATTTCAAATTATCCAAGGTTTCTTCTATGAACAAGACATTTCAGAGTGAAAATTGCTGAGGACAATTCCCTACACATCATGGTAAAAGAACTGCACTGAATGTGCTATGTTACAAAATGAGACAATTGACTTTGCTTTTTGACAAATGAGATGAGAGAAATACTGTGCAACCTCCATTTTCAGTTGGAAACTGTTCCCTTGGTTATAATTGTCAGGTTTAACAATGATTCCCATTGTCAATTTAATTCTGTATACAAAGGCGAGCCATAAATTATCAAGAGCTACAAGCTGGTTGAAGTTCTATAGGATTCTGGTGGGGACATTTTACAGATAACATTATGTCTAGGAAGCAATCAGGGCTTCACTCTATGATAGGCATCATGCCAGAAGATCCTAAATCAACTGGTGATATAGTCCCTGAAGTAAAATATGCCTGATTCATGAAGGATCTTTCCAACAACAACTGGCTGCCTTTTAACACATTTTGCCAACCATTGAGTTACAAATGTTTCACATTATATTACAGAATAACATCTACAGCCAGCCATACATCATATGTCACATATGGTTCTCAGGGAAACTCTCTAACGGCAATTCCCTGAGAATGGAGAAAATATTTTGATAAACAAGATTTAAGTGAGCCTCCCCACTGTCCAAGCTGATGATCTTTGAAAGGTGAGAACAACTGTGCGGAGGTGGAACCATGCGCTAAAGGAAATATCCGCAGACTCAAAACAGGTTTGGCTCTATTGATGGGGACAGATTGGTGGTGGGAAAAGAAAACAGGGGGATGTTAGAAAGTACATCTTTAACCCTGAGGATAGGTGTTACCAAGGAAAATGGTGAAACTTCCTTCAAGCTTTATTTAGGACAACTATAAGTGATAGTGTGTACGTATAGGTATGTGCATAATTGTAATTTATTTATTTATATTGATATCTGTCTCTCCCTCTAGACTGTAAGCTCATTGTGGGCAGGGAATGAGTCTGTTATATTGTTACATAGTACTCTCCCAAAAGCTTACTACAGTGCTCTGCACACAGTAAATATTCCATAAATATGAATGATTAATTGCTGGATAGAGACAGAACACTAGACTGATTAGATTAATAATAATAATAATAATGTTGGTATTTGTGAAGCGCTTACTATGTGCAGAGCACTGTTCTAAGCGCTGGGGTAGACATAGGGGAATCAGGTTGTCCCACATGGGGCTCACAGTCTTAATCCCCATTTTACAGATGAGGTAACTGAGGCCCAGAGAAGTTAAGTGACTTGCCCACAGTCACACAGCTGACAAGTGGCAGAGCTGGGATTCGAACTCATGACCTATGACTCCAAAGCCCGTGCTCTTTCCACTGAGCCACGCTGCTTCTCATGGATTATGGATTGGATCTGTATCAAAGAGAGGAATTGAAGGGGAGGGAGTTGGAGACTTTGAAATTGAAGTGAAAGGATGTGGTTTGGACCCCAGTAGCTATGGTTGCTGTCTTAGGCTCTCGAATCATGTCCGACCCATAGTCGCACATCTCTGCCAGAAGGTCTCACCTCCATCTGCAATCGTTCTGGTAGTGGATCCAAGAGTTTTCTTGGTAAAAATATGGATATGGTTTGCCAATGACCCCTTCCATGCAGCAAACCTGAGTCTCCACCCTCGACTCTCTCCCGTTTCGCTGCTGTCCAGCACCGGTGAGTTTTCACTTGTAGCAGATTGCCTGCCACTCGCTAGACACTGGCCAGGCTAGGAATGGAATGGACAGGCCTCTGCTTGACTCTCCCTCCTGTACTTGAGACTGGTAGAGGAGTGGAAATTCTCCAGGTGTGACCCTGAGAGGTTCAGAAGCTTTTACTGTTCCCCAAAAGCTGTTGGGCATAATGGAAAGCTTGCAGACCTGGGTGTAGCTAATCCTGGCTTCACCACTTGCCCGCTGTGTGACCTTGGGCAAGCATTTAACTTCTCTGGGTCTGTTTCCTCCCTGCAAAATGGGGATTCGGTATCTGTTCTCCCTTTTATTTAGACTTTGAGCAATAATGGACAGGGGCTTTGTCCAACCTGATTAACTTGCACTGGGTATTTGACTGGGGTGATATTTGCAAAATGTTTTTTTTGGATAACAATAATAATGTTGGTATTTGTTAAGCGCTTACTATGTGCAGAGCACCGTTCTAAGCGCTGGGGGAGATACAGGGTCATCAGGTTGTCCCACGTGAGGCTCACAGTCTTATTCCCCATTTTACAGATGAGATAACTGAGGCACAGAGAAGTTAAGTGACTTGCCCACAGTCACACAGTTGACAAGTGGTAGAGCTGGGATAAAATGTGTCTGGGTATCTTAACAGATCTAATGATCCTTAGTAGATGGGACTGAATTATGGCCCAACACGGCATTGGGTCACCTCTGTCGTAGGCACTGTTCTAAGTTCTGGGATGGGTATAAGCAAATCAGATGGGACGGGGTTCCCGTCCCACATGGGGCTCACAATCTCAACCCCCATTTTACAGATGAGGAAATTGAGGCTCAGAGAAGTGAAGTGACTTGCCTAAGGTCACACAGCAGACAAGTGGCAGAGCTGGGATTAGAACCCAGGTCCTACTGACACCCGGGTCCATGCTCTGTCCACTAGGCCAGGCCGATTTAGAAAGATGTTCATTTTTCTTCTCATCTACCTGGATAATTCATTAGTATAGTTATGGTTTGACTGTTCTAATAGCAATAACGATGTGCCGGGCACTGTTCTAAACTCTGGGGTAATTACAAGTAAATCGGGTTGGACACCGTCCCCGTCCCACATGGGGCTCATTTTTATCCCCATTTTACAGATGAGGTAACTGAGGCTTAGAAAAGTGAAATGACTTGAGTTCCACCACCAGTTGCCTCTATCTAACACATATAGTAGCTTGGAATGGGATGGACAAGAGGAGAGAGGTTAAGGGAGGAGTCAGGAGGAATAAAAAATGACCGACTTCTTCCCACCCAAGACTTAAGGCTCATTCTTTTCTTCCCCCACCAATCACAGACTCCAGCAGAACCTACAGGCAGAATCACAAGCACGGAACATTTTCCCTAATAAGCAAATCGAGAGGCAGAGGGTGGGGACGAAGACTGAAATATGGGCTTTCCTAAGCGACTTAAAACATATGGCATACATCAGAGCTTGACTTGCAACAAAATACTTCTTAATGTAAGCTTGGTAGATAACAACCAAGCTTTATGGACTATCCAGTGGGACTTATCATTTCATTTCATTCTTAATGAATGCCAACAATGTTCACAAATCACGGGGCACTATCCCTCTTCCAGAGGCTTCCAATCTAAACTTTGGCATTCTTGTACTATAGGCAGGTTCACGGGATATGCCTATTTACTTAGGAGGCCCATGGCTAACTACGTAAGATTTCCAAAATGCTATTCCATAGCTAATCCCTGAGCATTCATGGAATGTAGGGAGGTAGGTCTGTGACACTGTGGCTAATAATAATACCGGTTATAATAGTATTTGTTAGGCTTTTACTACAGGCAAACATTCTGCTAAGAACAGGAGCTAGCATAAATCAGATCACGCTCAGGGCTCACATTAGAAAACAGAGCAAAACAGATATTTGAGCCCCAGTTTACAGATGAGGAAACTGAGGCCCTGAGAAGTTATGTGGACAGGGAAACAGCATGGCGGAGTGGCTAGAGCCCGGGCCTGGGAGTCGGAGGACGTGGGTTCTAATCCCGGCTCTGCCACTTGTCAGCTGTGTGACTTTGGGCAAGTCACTTAACCTCCCTGTACCCCAGTTACCTCATCTGTAAAATGGGGATTAAGACTGTGAGCTCCACGTGGGACAATCTGATCACGTTGTATCTGCCCCAGCACTTTGAACAGTGCTTTGCACATAATAAGTGCTTAACAAATGCCATCATTATTATCATTATTATGTGATTTGCCCAAGTTCACACAATAGTAAAGTGGCAGAACTAGGATTAGAATTCAGGTTCTTTGACTCCCAGGCCCATTTCTACATCACCCTTTATTTAGCCCTCTCTCAGCCCCACAGCACTTATGTACATAGCTGTAATTTATTTATTTGCATTGATGTCAGTCTCCCCTTCACTGTGGACAGGGAACATATCTACCACTTCTGTTATTTTGCACTCTCCCACGAGCTTAGTACAGTGCTTGGCACGCAATCAGCACTTAACAAATATGAATGATTGATTCATTGATTGATAAGAAGCAGGATTAGAGCTCATGAGACTGTTTTCTGCCCTCTACCTCACTCTGGGGGACGTTTAAGGAGATGCATTCCCTTTTTCAGATATCTTCAAACAGTCACTCAACTTATTATTATTATTATTAGCAATGATCACAGTATTTGTTAGTTGCTTACTACTTGCCAATCACTGATCTAAGTGCTGAGGTAGATACAGGGTAATCAGGTTGGACAGAGTCCCTGTCCCACATGGAGCTCACAGTTTTAACCCCATTTTACAAATGAGGTAACAGAGGCACAGATAAATTAAGTGAATTGCCCCAGGTCACAGGGCAGATAAATGGCAGATCCGGGATTGGAATCCATGACCTCTGATTCCCAAGCCCATGATCTTACGACTAAGGGAGTGGCTTAAGATCTAAACAGAATCTTATCCAGACACCTCTCGCTACGGAGCCTCTGAGTTATTATTATTAGTATTATTAGAAGTATTACTATTAGTGTGCTTGTTAAGCACTTACTAGGAGTCAAGCACTGTTCGAAGCCCTGGGGTAGATACCAGTTAATAAGGTGGGACATAGTCCCTGTTCCATGTGAGACTCCGAGATATGACAGCTCCTTGAACCGCCCCATTATACTGCTGTTAGGAACTGGTTAGATTAAAGAACAACTCTTCACCCACCTTAGGTCACAGATCATCACCTCACACTGAAGCCATTTTTTCCCTGATCTTAGGACCATTGAAATAGCAGAGTCGCAGGAGTCAGGAGACCCAGGTTTAATCCCAGCTCTATCACTGGCCTGCTGTGTGACCTTGGACAAGTCACTTGGCCTCTCGGCTTCAATTTCTTTATCTGTAAAATGATGATAAAGTAGAACATGAGCTTGGCGTGGGGCAGGAACAGTGTTCAGTCTGATGATCTTTTAGAGACCTTGGTGTGTAGCACATAGTAAATACTTTATAAATACCGTCATTATTAGTATAGCTAGCGCACATTCTATTTTCAGCTACAAACAGAAGGCTGTAAACTAGAATATCAAAAATAACTTACAAAAGGTTACTCTCAAGAGGGTTCCAGTGCTATTTTACAGACCTAGGAGTTGGGGATAAGTTAAGCAGCAGCAGTCTCTGAACCTTTGAGATTTTACCAATTACGTGTTGCGGGGGAATGCCAGAGAATCCTTGATTTTATTACTCCTATTTAAGTGAAACGTTCATACTGGACATAAGCTAAAATAAATAGCAAAACTTTAATACCTTGAGGATGATATTTGGCAAGATGCTATTCAGCTCTTGCCTTAAGCCAAGCAATGAGCAAAGGATTGAAGGAATTGAATTTTCCTCCGGGATCAGAAATGCTCTAATTTTTTGAACATCTGCGGGTTGTGCCAGTCATGTCGTCATTACCAATTAACCCAGACAAGCATGCTTGCAGCCAGACTCTCTCTCCCAGCTTCTACAAGTGTTCATTCACGCACTGGTTATCAAGAGGTCCCCATCTTTTGCTAAAATCCACATAGAGTTTTCAGGGGTACATGGGCTGACCTGCCAGTTTTGGATTAAGATGCATAGATTTAAGTGTTCTTGAAGCTTGAATTGCTTCCCCAGAGAAGGTAATCCACGGAGGTCAGCGTTAAGGTCGGGAGCGAGGAAAAATGGTGGGGGGAGAAGAAAGTGGAGAAGTTATGTAGTCCCTACCAGAACAGGCCTCTAGTGTCTAGGGACCAGATGCCTAGAAAAGCAACAGAAAGATGTATTTGTCTGATATGGAATCGACATTCGGGATCCTCGTGCTTAGTGAGAAGCATAAAAGCAAATCCAATGGACCATCTCGGATTAGACCGTTGTGCGCAAGGAATGTGTCTGCTTTATTGCTATACTGTACTCTCCCAAACGCTTAGTACAGTGTTCTGCATACTGTAAATGCTCAATACGTACGTTTGAATGAACGAATGAATGACCGACCATCACTATAGCCGAATACGTTCCGTATCTTCATAGATTGTTCTTTCCATTGCCCTTGAAAAACAACCAGATGGTAGTCTGTTCCAGGCCAAATTCCTCGCTTGGAGGGAGAACACCTTTTACCAATGAAGGCTTGAAACTTTGGAAATCTTACTATGCCCACCAGCTTGGTGTGAATTCCACTCGACTCCTCTGAAACCTATTCAAATGTTCAAAGCCAACCCAAGGATGTGTTGATCAATTAATCAATAATTTAATAGTATTATAGAGCACTTACTCAGTGAAGAGCATCGTACTAGACCCTTGGGAGACTGACACAGAGACAGTAGACATGGTCCCTGACCTCAAGGAATGTAGAATTTAATGGAAAATTCAGACCCTAAAATAAATTACAAGGAGGGAGAGGCCACACAATTTTAATATACATACAAGAATGCAGGCTGGGAACCTACGGATCCAGAAGTGTATAGGTGATGGAAAAGTGCTGGGGTATCAATAGGGGGGAGAAATAGGGTGGAGGGGAGAGAGTTTAACAGGAAAGATCTTCTGGAGGAGGTGTGATTTTTGAAGGGCTTTGAAGAGGGGGATAGTGGTCTGCCAGATGTGAAGGGGAAGGAAGATTGGGAGAGAAGGGGGGGGTGTGAGCAAGAGGTTGATGTGAAAAGAAGAAGGCACAGCGAGTAGGTTAGCTTGAGAGTGAATAACAGGAGCTGGGCTCTAGTGGGAGAGGAAAGAGGATAAGTATAGAGACCAGACGAGAGAATTTCCAAGCTCCAAACTCCTCTCCCACTATAATAATAACGTTGGTATTTGTTAAGTGCTTACTATGTGCTGGGCCCTGTTCTAAGCGCTGGGGTAGATACAGGGGAATCAGGTTGTCCTACGTGAGGCTCATAGTGTTAATCCCCATTTTATAATGTTGGTATTTGTTAAGCGCTTACTATGTGCAGAGCACTGTTCTAAGCGCTGGGGTAGACACAAGGGAGTCAGGTTGTCCCACGTGGGGTTCACAGTCTTAATCCTCATTTTACAGATGAGGTAACTGAGGCACAGAGAAGTTAGGTGACTTGCCCACAGTCACACAGCTGACAAGTGGCCGAGCCGGGATTCGAACCCATGACCTCTGACTCCAAAGCCTGGGCTCTTTCCACTGAGCCACGTATTTTACAGATGAGGTCACTGAAGCACTGAGAAGTTAAGTGACTTGCCCAAAGTTACACAGCTGACAGGTGGTGGAGCCGGGATTCGAACCCATGACCTCTGACTCCTAAGCCCGGGCTCTTTCCACTGAGCCAAGCTGCTTCTCGACCAGCTGCTTCTCAGTTATAAACCGGTTCACACACTGCACTCTTCTAATGCCGACCTACTTTCGGTGCCTCTCTCACGTCAAGCCCTGGCTTTCCTCCTCGCTGAAACTCCCTTCCCCTTCACCTCCGGCAGACCAGTGCTAAACAAGTTTTAGGAAAAATGGAACAGGCAGAAACATATGGACTGGAGAAGGGAAAGGCTAGAGGCAGGGAGGTCTGCGAGGAGGTTGATGTAGTAGCCCAGTCAGGATATAATAAGTACTAGGACCAGCACAGTGACAGTTTGACGGGGATGTCTGTGTTTGGAAGAATCCAACCTCATAGTAGACATGAAAGGCATGCGAAAAGACAGATATAGAAAGGCCGTAGCTGTACTCTTGGATTTTTATCTCTATATGAGAACAATAAATCAAAAACAAGGCATGGGAAATGTTCCATTTAGTCTCGAAATGATAAATCACGTAGTCGCAGCCAGACTTATAGGGATCTGGGGGATAGTTTGGCATAAATAGTCACAGTCCCTCACTTACTGCATTCCCAGGACTCTCCGTTCACCATCTTCCTGTACTGTTCGGCCACGGCAGCTTTAGTTTATTTCTTTTTTTTTCATCTTCAGGGACAATCCCGTTAAATGAAAAGGCATAGAGCATCAGCCACTGAGACTAAATAAAGAGGATCAGATCTGAGGAGGTTCAGTCAGTCGGCTGGAAGGCAGCACTCCTTGTAAATGTGGCCCCACAGAAGTATCTTTTTCATTTATTACAGAAATCTTTTAATTTATAAAAGAAATTTATAAATCACCTGCCTCTTTCACAACTTCCTTGTGTAGACTTCTCACGTTGTCTTCCTGCTCAGGATTCTTATTCATCCACCTATCGCTCACCTTTCCCATTTCCCATAGCATTCAGTGGGCTTAATATTAAGTAATAACCTTAGCACGTATGATGATCACACCAGTGTGGCCAATTAAGACTAAAATCTTTAGTATAGCAGTGAAAGGAATGGTATTGATTGAGCTAGTACTAATATCGTTTATTAAGCATTTACTGCGTACAGAGCAATGTACTAAATGTTCTGCAAGTATACGCAGGTGAGAATTAGGCATGGTCCCTGGCTTTCAGGGCCTCAAGATGCAAGCGCGTAATACCGAGCTCTGCACACAGAAAGAACTCGATAAAAACCTTTCATTGATTTTCTGGGTTTCTGTTTCCTCACCTGTAAAATGAGGATTAAATATGTTCTCCTTCCCACTTAGACCATGAGCCCTGTGGGGGACAGGGACTGTGGGTAACTTAATTACCTTGACTATACCCCAGAGCTCAATACAGAGATTGGCCTGTGGTGAGTGCTTAATAAACACCACAGATAGAAGATGGAGCGAGAGGACAGGCAACAGACACATGTGGAGATGAATTATATTATTAAGACAACAAAAAGACAAAAATGGATAATAATAATAATAATGATGGTATTTGTTAAGCACTAACTATGTGCCATGTACTGTTCTAAGCGCTGGGGTAGATACAAGGTTATCAGGTTGTCCCACGTTGGGCTCTCAGTCTTAATCTCCATGTGGACTGTGGGTAACCTAATTGCCTTGAATATACCCCAGAGATCAATACAGAGATTGACCTGTGGTGAGTGCTTAATAAATACCACAAATAGAAGATGGAGCGAGGGGATAGGCAACAGACACATAAGGAGAGATGAAATAAACTACTAAGACAACAGAAAGACAAAAATGGGTAATGATAATGAGAATAATGATGGCATTTATTAAGCACTTACTATGTGCAGAGCACTGTTCTAAGCACTGGGGTAGATACAAGGTTATCAGGTTGTCCCACGTGGGGCTCTCAGTCTGAATCTCCATTTTACAGATAAGATAACTGAGGCACAGAGACGTTAAGTGACTTGACTAATATCACACAGCTGACAAGTGGCAGAGCAAGGATTCGAACCCACAACCTCTGACTCCCAAGCCCAGCCTCCTGCCTCTAAGCCACCGTAGAGGCTGAGGTAAGAGGAGAGAGTTTTGGGCTCCTTGTGGGTCAAAGTACACATATCCCAGCCGGGACCGCGGCCACGGTGAGCATTTCAGCAGCAGCGGCCCAGGTTCCCCGAAATTTATCGGTGGAGGCACCGGGCTGTGGCTGCTTCTCTCCATCTGCCAGAGCGGATTTTTAAAAAAAATTCTTTAAATGGTATTTATTAAGGACTTACTATGTGCTGGGCACCGTTCTAAACACTGGGGTAGACACAAGGTAATGAGGTTGTTGGACAGAGACCCTGTCCCACTTGGGTCTCCCAGTCTTAATCCCCATTTTAGAGATGAGGGAACTGAGGCCCAGGGAACTTAAGCGACTTGCCAAAGGCCACACAGCAGACACAAATGGCAGAGCCAGGACCAGGACTTAGGTTCTCCTGCCTCCCAGTCCCAAGCTCTAGCCACTAGGTCACACTGCGTGGCTCAGTGGAAAGAGCCTGGGCTTGGGAGTCAGAGACCATGGGTTCCAATCCCGGCTCTGCCACTTGTCAGCTGTATGACCGTGGGCAAGTCACTTCACTTCTCTGTGCCTCACTTACCTCATCTGTAAAATGGGGATTAATTGTGAGCCTCACGTGGGACGACCTGATCACCCTGTATCTACCCCAGCGCTTAGAACAGTGGTCCGCACATAGTAAGCGCTTAACAAATACCAACATTATTATTATTATCACTACGGGATGAGGTGGGATGGGTTGGGATGGAGGGTCCTCGGTGACATGGAGCAGAGCAGGGGTGGGGTCTGGGACAGGAGCATGGTGGGCCAGTAGGCGAGGCAGCTAAGAGCCCTGCATGTCAGGGAGGGAGGGGGGCAGCTTCCTCTCATCCATTGCGGGCTGCCCCTACCTCCTCCTCTAGCTGTAGTTCTTTACCTTTCTCCTGCTAGGACTGCATTTATCCTCTTCTTTCTCTGACTCTTCCCCCAACTCTATTCGCTGCCCAGATAGGAACGCAACTGCCAAACTGTACATTCCAAGCGCTTAGTAGAGTGCTCTGCATATAGTAAGCGCTCAATAAATATGATAGAATGAATGAATGAACTAGCAAAGATAAGAGAAGGCAAATGGTCCTCCCAAAAGCACCCACGCTATAACCCATCCCTTTACACAGATTGGGGACGCCCTCATGACTAACAAAAATAATTGCGGTATTCGTTAAGCGCTTACTATATGTCAAGCGCTATACTAAACTCTTGGGGGCATACAAGCTAATTGGGTTAGTCACCGTCCCTGTCTCCACCTGGGGCTCACGGTCTCAATCCCCTTCTTAGAAATGAGGGGACTGAGGCACGAAGAAGTGAAGCGACTTGCTCAGGGTCACACAGCAGATGGTGGTGGAGCCCGGATGAGAACCCGGAACCTTCTGACCCCCAGGTCCATGCTCTATCTGCTACGCCATGCTGTTTCTTCTAACTGGACTGGAATGGACTGAGGCTCAGCCACTATTTCCCATTTTTCCCCAACTCTAACACTCTGCTCTGATCTCAGATCCCTTTCTCAAGTTCTCCCCCTGGCCCGGAACCTCTTCCCCGTGTTTTTACGCCACACCACCACTGTCACCACATTCAAAGTCTTACTAAGGTCACATCTCACGAGGCCTTCCCGACTAAATCCTCTTTTCCCCAGCTCCCTCTCCCTGTGTTTTCTATGTTCTTAGATCTGTACCCTTTGGGTATTTGGCATTCACCACCCTTTGCCCCACATCTCTTACGTACACCTCCAAAACATTTTTTTTAATATTAAAGGTTGTGTGTCCATTTAGACTACAAACTTGTTGTGGTCAGGAAGCACATCTACCAATTCTGTTGTATGGCATTCTCCCAAGTGTTTAGGACAGTGCTCTGAATACAGGAAGTACTCAATAAATACCCCTGATTGATTAAAAATGCTACTGATTGATTATAACGGCAGACATCACCATCACACTTCACGGGATGGAAAAATGAAATAAAAATGGAAGAAGGAAACCAAGGAAGAAACCCAGAATGGACCATCTGAAAGGAACAACCATTCAACATTTCCTTCAAAACTGTCAAAAAATGTGTGACCATCTTTGCAAATTGTATGCAAATGCGCTTGTCGTACCCTGATGTCTTTTATAAACCTGAGCATGGTCTTTAGGAAAATTCTAATGGAAATCACTGGGGAGGACAAAGTGGGAATGGAAGCAGGTGGCTTGTAATGCTAGAATCCATATGAGGGCTTGAACCCCGTGTCGGAAAGAAAAAAAAAACTGGCAGGAGCCCTAAAATGAATAGAAAGTGAGCTCTGGACGTTTAAAACAATCCAGTTCTCGGTGAAAGGAATACAGCTTCTGTCTCCAAAGGGACCTGATCCAGGAGAAGCAATGTATCTTGGGCGGCTAAGAGTCTGAGAGATATCATTTTTGTGCATACCAAAAGCAATAAATAATCTGGGCAGTTAGAAAATGACATCTACTAATACAGGCTGAACATTAACAGAACAAATCAGCTTGTCACCACTTAACACTGACAAGCCGGAGAACAGGCTCTTCATCAAATGTCACTGCCTAGAGTGGCCAAGGCTATAGAGACCAGTAAGTTCTCCCGTCAACAGCTCTCATTCCCACTGCCCCTACACAAATCACCATTGACTCCACTGGATTTTCCTATGAATTTTTTCCCATATCATTCCGCAGTACATTCCCAGAATGACCATTCTCCTTGGGAGGCTGCGTTGGGCAACGGATGAGCACAGTTTTGTCCTCTCAGGGAGAAAATCAGATCCCTTCAAGGTTGAACCTTCATTGACTGTTCTTTTTTGTTTTTCTTGTTGTTTTTATGGTATATGCTTAGTGCTTACTATGTGGCAGGCACTGTAATAAATCCTGGGGTAGATACAAGACAACCGGGTTGGACACAGTCCCTGTCCCACGTGGGGCTCATGGTCTTAATCCCCATTTTTACAGATGAGATAACTGAGACACAGAGAGGTTGAGTGACTCGTCCACCAAGGTCACAGAGCAGACAAGTGGAGGAGCCAGGATTAGAGCACAGGTCCTTCTGACTCTCAGGCCCATGTTCCCTTCACTACGTCGCACTGCTTCTCTTGATTATAGTTGTGCAAAGCAGCTAAATATAAATAATTCTGCTTCCTCAACATTATAACATGTATAACACAATGTATTTTTAAGACCCCTGCTATTTATTTAGTTTCTCTGACAAGTTTATTCCAACCATTTGTGCCCCCAATTCTTCTAATCAGTTTCCCTTTCCTACCTTAGCTCGCTACTCTCCTTAGAGTCTTTCAGGGATTCCCAAATAAACCCTTTTGGTTTGGAGATATTTGTATATTTGGGATATCTTCTCCAATATCACTCTAATTTTTCTACTTTCTTTCTCAGCCCCTTGTTTATCTTCATTTTTTTTCCAAGCGAAGCAGTTTGGCGTAATGGAAAATACACAGGTTGGAAGTCTGAGGACCTGGGTTTCGATTCCGGCTCCACCACTTTCCCGCTGTGTGACCTTGGGCAAGTCATTTGACTTCAGGTTCCACATCTGTGAAATGGAGATTAATATCTATTTACCCTCTTCTCTAAACTGCAAGTCCCCTGTGGGACAGGGACTATACGCAACTGGATTTTCTTGTCTCTATCCCAGGGATTAATGGAGTGTTTCTCAAGGACCTAACAAAAATCTTTTCATTATTATTAGTATTCATTAATTAACTGACCCTGCCAATACTTCTTAAACCAGGCAGTCAGAAAACATTTTTGAGAACCTACCACACGGACCTCTTCTCAGAATCGTACTTGGAGAGTTTCCAGTAATCCACCAGTCTTGACTGTGAGAGGGACAGCCAAGCAGAAGCCTATCCACTCCATTCATAGCTTGGGCAGTGGCTAGAGAGTGGAAGGCCATCTGCTACAAGTCAAAACTCACCTGTGCTGAGAGGCACGGCATGGGAGAGAGACAAGGGCAGAAGTTCAGGTTAACTGTGTGGAAGGAGGGAGTGATAAACAACTGCTGTATTTTTACCAAGAAAACTCTGTGGCTCCACTACCAGAACGATTGCAGATGGAGGCAGGGCGTTTTGGAAGGGATGTGTCCATGGCGTCGCTATGGGTCAGAGATGACTCAACGGCGTAAGACAAGACCACATTGCAGAGAAAAAGTGAAAGAGCAGACACCTTCCTGTCTTTCTATTAGATATAAATTTATTAGATTCATTGTCTTATAGGAGTGATGTCATAATTACACATAGAGTAACAAAATTATTTAAAGAATTAGCTTAAGTGTGAAAGCCAGCCGCTAGTTAATCAATACTGATGCTAACTTCAGTTAAGGTACCAACAGATTGTTGGAACTTTTCGTCTGAAACATCCAGATAAACAAAATCAAATGGTATTTTTAAGCCCAAATAATTATAAATAATAATAATAATAGTATTTGTTAAGGACTTACTACGTGCCAAGCACTGTTCAAAGTGCTGGGGTAGATCCAGCGCTTAGAACAGTGCTCGGCACATAGTAAGCGCTTAACAAATACCAACATTATTATTATTATTACGAGATAATCAGGTTGTCCCACGTGAGGCTCCCAGTCTTAATCCCCATTTTCCAGATGAGGTAAGTGAGGCACAGAGAAGTTAAGTTATCCTTGTTAGCCAGACTATGAGTAGAACCACTGAGGAATTGCATGGTAGAATGGAGTGGAATCAGTCAGTTAATCAATCAAGCATATTTATTGGGTACTTACTGCTTGCAGAGAACCGTACTAAGCCCTAGGAAGAGTACAATATAACAGAGTTGGTAGATACGTTCCCAGCTCCCAGAGAATCTACAGTCTAGAGAGGGCGACAAACATTAATGTAAATAAATTAAATTATGATATGTACCTGAAGTGCAATGGGGTGGAGAGACTGTGAATAAAGGCTGCAGATCCAAGAAGAAGGGTGATGCAGTAGGAAGTGGAAGATGAAAGTGAAGACTTAGGGAAGGCCACTTAGAAGAGATGTGTTTTCAGTGAGTCTCTGAAGGTAGGGAGAAGGAATTTCTGTCAGATATGAAGAGGTAATAATAATAATAATGTTGGTATTTGTTAAGCACTTACTATGTGCAGAGCACTGTTCTAAGCGCTGGGGTAGATACAGGGAAATCAGGTTGTTCCACGTGAGGCTCACAGTTAATCTCCGTTTTACAGATGAGGTAACTGAGGCACAGAGAAGTGAAGTGACTTGCCCACATTCACACAGCTGACAAGTGGCAGAGCCGGGAGTCGAACCCTTGACCCCTGACTCCGACGCCCAGGCTCTTTCCACTGAGCCACGCTGCTTCCCCGAGGTAGAGAGTTCCAGGCCAGAGGCAGGTTGTGGGTGAGGAGTCAGCCATGAGAGAGAAAAGATTCAGTGAGTAGGCTGGTATTGGAGGAGCAAAGCGTGCAGGCTAGGTTGCAGTAGGAAATTGGGGGTAAGGGAGGAAGGGGAAAAGTGAGTGAGTATTTAAAAGCCTATGTTAATGAGTTTCTGTTTGATAAAGAAGTGGATGGGTAACCACTGGAGGTTCTTGAGGAGTGGGGAAACATGGGCCGAATGCTTTTGTAGAAAAAATTATCCAGGCATCAGAGTGAAGTATGGACTCAAGTGGGGAGAGACAGGAGGCAGGTAGTTCAGCAAGAGAGGTTGATGTGTAAATCACAGTGGGAGTAGGATAAGTGCTTGAATTAATGTGCTAAGCAGTGAGGATGAAGTGGAAAGGACAGATTTTCGTGGTACTCTGAAAGTTGAACCAACAGGATTGGGTAACTTTGAATTTGTGATTGGATGATAACGTCAAGGCTATGGCCTGGTGAGACAGGGAGCAGGGTGGTGCTGTGCACAGTACAAAGAGGACAGGCTTTGGATGGGAATATGTGGAATTTGGTTTTGGACATTTTAAACTTGAGGTGTCCATGGGAAATCTAAGTTGAGATGTCCTGAAGGCAAAAGGAAATGCAAGATGCAGAGAAGGAGAGAGATCAAGCCTGGAGATGTAGATTTGGGGAACATCAGTATAGAGATGGTAATCAAAGCCTAGGGAGCAAATGAGTTCTCCAAGGGACTGGGTGTAGATGGAAGACAACAAGAGGAACACAGGATATTTTCAATGAGGCATTTGAGCAGTCGGGAGGGGCTGAAGAAAAGCCCCACTTGGCCTGACTGAAACGGGGAGGACGTGTTGTTGCTCTGGTAACTGCCGCCGGGAGCACAATTGTGTTCTTATGAAAGGAGGAAATGCCTCTTATGCTTTTATTCATTGCAGAAGCAAATAAACATATTATTCAGAGATACAGCCAATTACTAAGGGGTTCCTGGAATGGCCAGAGTAACAGGAGCCAGGTGAGAGCAGCCCATTAATTTCCACATTTCCACTTAATTATCATTTTGGCATTGCATTCTCTCATTCATTCAATCGTATTTATTGAGCGCTTATTATGTGCAGAGCACTGTACTATGAGTTTGGAATGTACAGTTCGGCGACAGATAGAGACAATCCCTGCCCAACAACGGGCCCACGGTCTAAAAGCATTAGCTATGGGCTTACTATGTGTTAAGCATTGTAGTAAGGCTTGGGGTGTATATAAGTTAGTCATGTTGAAAATGGCCCCTGTCCCACATGGGGCTCCCCGTTTAAGAAGTGGGGAGAAAAAATATCGACTCACCATTTTACAGATGAGGTAACTGAGGCATAAAGAAGTTAAGTGACTTACCCAAGGTCACACAGGAGGAAAATGGCAGGGTTGGGATTAGAACCCAAGTCCTGTGACTCCCAGGCCCAGCCTCTTTCCACTCGGGTATAATGCTCCACTTAAAAAGACCTGCTGAGACAACTAGAAGAGATGGGAGCTAGAATCTGGGAAGCCAATCCCCATGCAAGCAAGTTTTCCAGTCACATGTGGTAGATTCAAAGATCTATGGAAGCTTTTGACAGAGAGCCAATACTAGCTGAGTGAAATCTACCACTTTAGGATCTCTCAATCACAACAGAATTATCATTCCCTGGAAACAGAGCTTACGCATTTTGAGACATGAAGACAACCTGAAAGCCCAGTAAGAAAACGTTTCTTTAGGAATCCCTCCCTTCTGCTGCTTCCCTTTCCCCTTCCATTCTCTGGATCCTGACCTGCAACCAAAGGATTTTTCACAAGGAACGATCCACTTATCAATGCAAGTTTTATCTTTTTTTTTGCAATCACTTCTCGCCGTGCCTTCTCCCCACGCCTTCTCCCCACAATCCTCAATGTAGCTTTTCGACGTCTCTCTGATTTACACACCACTGGAGACCTGTGAACTGAGCCAAGAGATCAGCACCGGTAGTGGATTTTTGCCTCTTTGTCTATTAGCACGGCCTTACGATACCATCCAGGGCTAGATCCCTGAAGCCTGGACAGCCAATCCAAGGCTACTGGGTCCTCGGTGCATTGATTTTATAAAATTCCAGGGTGAAATGTCCAGAGATGACTAATGCATTCATACTGGGCACTATTCCCTGGCTTTGTCCTATTTTTATATTCTTAAAACACATGTTCGGCCCATTGCAACGCTGATGCTTTAAGCCGAGGTATTCCTTTTTAAGCAGCAATATCCTCGTACTTAACGGGGCCCAAGTTTTACCCAAATCTCATGGCATAATCGGATTTTTTGAAACTGATTAAATAAAGCTGTTTGGGTTAATTTCAAACTTTATTTTGTTGTTGTTGGCTAGATTTGAGAACTCTGAGGTAAAGTATTTCACAACAGGAGACAGGAAAAAACATAAATAAAACAAACGCTCAAAACTGTTGCAAAAATCTAAGGGTGATAAAGCACGTGGTATCAAAAGCGTACGCGGTTTTGGACGCATGTTGCTACTGACTTCTAAAAGGCAGATGACGTCCAGAAGAAAAGCCCGGTACAAGTATTTTCCATCTGTTATACCTTGCGTTTTTTCTTAAAACCCAGTGCTTCCACAATCATTCACTCGATCAGTGGTATTTATTGAGGGCATACAAATAATTGTGGAATTTGTTAAGCACTTACTGCCAGGCACTGTACTTAGCAGTGGGGTGAACACACCAAATCGGGTTGGACACAGTCGCCGTCCCACGAGGGGATCGCCATCTCAATCCCCATTTTATAGATGAGGTGACTGAGGCACAGAGAAGTGCCCAAGATCAAATAGCAGACAAGTGGCGGAGCCGGGATTAGAACCCATGACATTTTGACTCCCAGGTGTGCTCTATCCACTATGCTATGATGCTTACTCTGTGTAGACCACTCTATGAGAAGCAGTGTGGCTTAGTGAAAAGAGCACAGCTTGGGAGTCAGAGGTCGTGGGTTCTAATCCCAGCTCTGCCACTTAGCTGTGTGACTTTGGGCAAGTCACTTCACTTCTCTGTGCCTCAGTCACCTCATGTGTAAAATGGGGATTAAGACTGTGAGCCCCATGTGGGACAACCTGGTTCCCTTATATCTACCCCAGTGCTTGGTACATAGTGAGTGCTTAACAAATGCCATTATTATTATTATTATTCATTCAATAGTAATTATTGAGCTCTTACTATGTTCAGAGCATATTAGTAAGCATTCTGGAGAGTACAATACAATGAGAAGAGAATTCAAAGTATTCTGCTATTTGTTTTTCCAATGGGATATGGAATAGGGTGGAATAAGAACTAGGAATGGGTCTCTATTGGTCCCTGGAGTTACGAGCTCTGGCTCCAAAAACATTGGGTTTTAGCCAATGGGACTTGGGAGACGCCAAACCCAGTTCACGGCAGAGAGGCCTGATTAATAATGTTGGTATTTGTTAAGCGCTTACTATGCGCAGAGCACTGTTCTAAGCGCCGGGCTAGATACAGGGTTATCGGGTTGTCCCACATCAGGTTCACAGTCTTAATCCCCATTTTACAGATGAGGGAACTGAGGCACAGAGAAGTGAAGTGACTTGCCCACAGTCACACAGCTGCCAAGTGGCACAGCCGGGATTAGAACCCATGACATCTGACTTCCAAGCCCGGGCTCTTTCCACTGAGCCGCGCTGCTGTGTAGATGACTCAGGAGGACTTCTTGGGATCTAAGAAGATCACCAGAATGTCATTTGAGATAGATGAGAAACAGCATGTCCCCAGTAGGAAGAGCAAGATCGGGAGTCATGAGACCCAAGCTAAAATCCCAGCTCCGTCACTTTCTCGCCGTGCGACCTAGGGCAAGTCACCTACCTCCTCTGTGTCCCCATGTCCTCACCTTTAAAATGGAGATTAAATACCTATTCCCCCTCCCGTTTAGACTGGGAGCCCCATAAACAAACTGCTCATATTGTATCTTTACCAGTACTTAATAATAATAGTAATAATCATTATTATTATCATGGTATTTGCTAAGCACTTACTATGTGTCAAGCGCTGTTCTAAGCAATGGGGTAGATACAAGATAAACAGGTTGGTCACAGTCCCTGTCCCACATTAGGCTCACAGTCTTCATTCTCATTTTACAGTGGTTGGCACGTAGTACAGTGTTTAGAGAAGGAGTCTGGCATAGTAGAGAAGCGGCATGGCATAGTGGATGGAGTCCAGGCCTGGGAGTTAGAAGGTCATGAGTTCTAATTCTGGTTCTGCCACTCGTTTGCCGTGTGACCTTAGACGAGTCACTTCACTTCTCTAGTACAGTGCCATGCACGTAGTAAGTTTTTAACAAATACCACCATGATTAATATTACTGGCACAGAGAAAACACTTAACAAATACTCCTGTAGATCAGGTAATTCGACTGGGTGATCATTATTGTTCAGTAAACCGGGGGTGAAAAATATTTTTCATGATCCTCTGACCAGCTTGCAGACTATTGGACCTGTGTTTGGAGAAAGCGTGACTTTTAACACCTAAAGATCGGAGCCTGCTATTAGGTGTCAGCGGGGGGGGGAAAATTGGGCAAAAGGGAAATCAAAAGAACAGAAGGAATAGAGTGAACTGAGTAAACAGTTTCGTCACATTCGGAGAGAGGAAAGAAAGCTTCATGCATCCCACTGAGACTCCGGACCACCAAAAGGGTTAGGAAGTTATGAAAGGATTGGGTCAAGTGCTGCTATGGACATTTCTATTCCAAAGGCACAGGAAATAGGAATGCTTTCTTGTCAGAGATTTAGTCTCCAAGGAGGAAACGATGGAGAAATTTGAGATATGCAGGTGCGAGACATCCCCACGATTAGACGGCATTTATGGAAATATAAAATGTGAAATAATGGCAGCTCTGTGTAGGATGTGCTTTTTTTTTTTCATCAGTTCTACATTTGTTAGGAGGGAGGGGGCGAGGGGGAGAGGCACAGGGTGAGAGGTGGATGATCTTGGAAAGTTCTCATCTGTCCCTGACAAGAGCCAGCGAGAGGAGGAGAGGAGCTTTCAGCTGTTACGTGCTGCGGACGCTGGCAGTCGTGTTGTTAGGTTCGACGATCTTCCTTCCACCCGCTACCTCCTCCTTGCTCTGTCTTGCCTTCCGATCTCTTTGGGGGTGGGGTGAGGGGGTGCCCCGCCCGACAGGGGCACAAACTGGAGGAGACTCGGTGAGTCGACAGGCCAAAGATGAACAGAAATCCCAGGTATTGCAAATGGTGAACCCACCAGCACAATAAAATAGAGTCCTTGTGGGTGTGTGGTGCAGTACAGAATAATAATAATGTTGGTATTTGTTAAGCGCTTACTATGCGCAGAGCACTGTTCTAAGCGCTGGGAGAGATACAGGGTGATCGGATTGTCTCACGTGAGGCTCACAGTCTTCATCCCCATTTTACAGATGAGGTAACTGAGGCACAGAGAAGTTGTGACTTGCCCACAGTCACACAGCTGACAAGTGGCAGAGCTAGGATTTGAACTCATGGCCTCTGACTCCCAAGCCCGGGATCTTTCCACCGAGCCACGCTGCTTTCTGCATCGGCTCTTACAGTTACAGCTTGCCCAGTGTGTGGGGGGGGAATTCCCCAATCGCTGCTGTACTTTAGATATGAAAGACGGCGTTTAATACACTACACTGCCCAGAATAAGCACTCAATATATGCCACTGATTGGTTGATCTATCTAGACCATCTACCAACTCTGTTATATCATACTTTTCCAAGCACCTAGTAGTCAGTCAGTCAGTCGATCGCATTTACTGAGCGCTCACTATGTGCAGAGCGTTGTAATAAGCGCTTGGGAGAGTACAATATAGTAGTAAACAGGCACATTCCCTGCCCACAACGAATGCTCTGCATACAGTAAGCTTTCAGGAAATACAGCTGATTGATTTAATCCACCTCTTTCAACAGAAAATCCCTCATTAATTCTCAACGGCCCATGGCGTATTAACCCAACTTCCACTTCCGTGGCGTAGTGGGTAGAGCACAGGCCTAGGTCATGGGTTCTAATCCCAGCCCCGCCACTTTTCTATTGTGTGACCGTGGGCAAGTCATTTCACTTCTCTGGGCCTTATTTAGCTCATCTGTAAAACAGGGATTAAGACTGTGAGCCCCATGCGGGACAGGGACTGTGTCCGACCTGATCTGCTCAAATCCACCCCAGCGCTTAATACAGTGCCTGGCACATAGTAAGCACTTAACAGTACCATAATCATTATTATTATCATGATGATTATTATGAGTTCCATAAATAAATACGCAAACATGTACATATGTGTATTATTTATTCTGAATTTATTTATTCACTTTTTTCTGAATCAGCTTATGCCCGTCTCCTTGTCACAGTGTAGGTTCTTTTTGGACAGGGAACCTGTCTTGTACACCTGTAGGGCTTTCCTAAACACTTAGTAAAATAAATAAATAAATGGTGGTATTTGTTAAGCGCTTACTATGTGCAAAGCACTGTTCTAAGCGCTGGGGGATACAAGGTAATCAGGTTGTCCCACATGGGGCTCACAGTTTTAATCCACATTTTACAGATGAGGTAACTGAGGCACAGAGAAGTTAAGTGACTTGCCCAAAGTCACACAGCTGGCAAGTGGCGGAGCCGGGATTCGAACCCATGAACTCTGACTCCCAAGCCCGTGCTCTTTCCACTGTACCACGCTGCTTCTCTAAGTACACTGTTAGTACACTGTTATATCCTCAATAGATGATCAGTGAATATCATCACTGCTGCTACTGTCGTCTTTCTGTCCTTCAAAGATAAATCTAAATCTAAAGACCTTTATCCCACAAATTTGTCAATTTACAACTTGTAGATTGGATAGGAAGAAATTATCTGTCAAAATGTAAAACAATGAGAATAACATATAATGGGACTAATATCATTTCAGCTTAATAATGATAATAATGATGGCATTTCTTAAGCGCTTCCTATGTGCAAAGCACTTTTCTAAGCACTGGGGGGATACAAGGTGATCAGATTGTCCCACGTGGGGCTTACAGTCTTAATCCCAACTTTGCAGATGAGGGAACTGAGAGCACAGAGAAGTTAAATGACTTGCCCAAAGTCACACAACTGACAAGCGGCGGAGTCGGGATTAGAACGCATGACCTCTGATTCCCAAGCCCGGGCTCTTTCCACTGAACCACGCTGCTACTCACTGAGCCACGCTACTTATCTCAAGTCTAACCTTCTTGATTCAAAGACACCCAGTTGCTGTCCCAGTTCACTCTAGTATCACTTTATTTTTAATGGTATTTATTAAGTGCTTACTATGTGCCAGGGACTGAACTAAGCAATGAGATAGAGGCAAGCTAATCAGGTTGAATACAGTCCCTATCCCACATAAGGCTTACAGTCTCAATCTCCATTTTACCAATGAGGTAACTGAGGCACAGAGAGGTTAAATAATAACATCGGTATTTGTCAAGCACTTACTACGTGCAGAGTACTGTTCTAAGCACTGGGGTAGATACAGGGGAATGAGGTTGTCCCACGTGAGGCTCACAGTCTTCATCCCATTTTACAGATGAGGGAACTGAGGCACAGTGAAGTGAAGTGACTTGCCCACAGTCACACAGCTGACAAGGGGCAGAGTCGGGATTCGAACCCATGACCTCTGACTCCCAAGCCCGAGCTCTTTCCACTGAGCTACGCTGCTTCTCCAAATTGCTCACGCCCAGTGACTTGACTAAGGTCACACAGCCAGTAAGTGGCAGAGCCTGCAACTGAACCTAGGTCTGGCACTTTGGCAGAGTCCTTTGAAAATCCAGCACTTAGAACAGTGCTTAGCACAGAGTAAGGGCTTAACAGAAGTAAACAGGCACATTCGCTGCCCACAACGAATGCTCTGCATACAGTAGGCATGCAATAAATACAACAGATTGATCTAATCCACCTCTTTCAACAGAAAATCCCTCATTAATTCTCAACAGCCCCCGGCGTACTAACCCAACTTCTACTTCCATGGCATCATTGTGGCCTCATCATGTGTCATCAACATTATTATTATTATCATCATTATTATTAAAGCGGTTGATACATTCCGAGATTTGGTAGGAAGGGAAAGGGAGAGTTTATTTCACTGGTTAAAATGATTCATTCAAATAGCCCCCTAGCCCATATCCTATATCCTACCGAAGGAGTCAAGAAGAGAGACACGATGTGCTGGTTGAGGTGTGAAATGCCAGCAACTGAAAGTCTTCCCTCAACTTTTGTTCTCCTAAAAGTTATCAAGGCTTTTTAAAATACCCAGACCTGTTTTTAGAGCCGGTCAGATCATTTGACTCAGTATCTCCTTTTGGAGAGTCTGACACTTCATAATTAGTTAACACTTATGCAGCACTTGCAACTTTTGAAAAGTTATTTCACTCCTAAGGCATCTGGTTACTATTATCAACCCCACTTTACAGATAGAGCAACTGAGAAGTCAAGTACCATGCCTAGAGTCACTCAGTATTCCAAGTCACAGAGGACAGATTTCCTAATCCTCTAATCCCCTACCCTCACTGTAGACTGGGGAACTAGACAAGTACAAGTAATAGCGTAGTAGAAGTTACTGGGATATTTACTGAGCTCCCACTGGGTGTAATAGGTGTTCTAAGCACCTGGGAAAATACAAAACAGAGAAGAAATGTTGATCATAATAGTAGAGAAGCAGTGTAGCTCAATGGAAAGAGCCCGGGCTTGGGAGTCAGAGGTCATGGGTTCGAATCCCGCCTCCGCCACTTGTCGGCTGTGTGACTGTGGGCAAGTCACTTCACTTCTCTGTCCCTCAGTTCCCTCATCTGTAAAATGACGATGAAGACTGTGAGACTCACGTGGGACAACCTGATTACCCTGTATCTACTCCAGTGCTTAGAACAGTGCTCTGCACATAGTAAGCGCTAAACAAATACCAACATTATTAATATTATTATGGTACTGCTTAAGCACTTATTATGGGCACCGTTCTAAGCGCTAAGGTAGATACAAGTTAATCAGGTTGGACCCAATTCCTGTCCCTTAAGGGGCTGATGCGCTTAATCCCTATTTTACAGTTGAGGTAACTGAGGCACGGACAAGTGAAGTAACTTGCCCAAGGCCACACAACATGCAGATGGCGGAGCTGGGATTCGGGCCCAGGTCCTTCTGACTCATTCATTCATTCAATCTTATTTATTGATTGCCTACTGTGTGCAAAGTGCTGTACTAAGCTCTTGGGAGAGTACAGCGTAACAAGAAACAGACACATTCCTTGCCATTGCTGCTTCTTGTACTCTCCCAAGCTTTTATTACAATGTTCTGCACACAGCAAGTGCTCTATAAATATGATTGAATGAATGAATGAATGAATGAATGAATGAATTGACTGACCGACTGACTCCTTGCCTACAAGAACCTTCCACTACAATAGGGGAAATGGTATTCATAGTACTGGTATAAGGCATGTAGTTTTTTGTGTTTTTATCTTTAGCTGAGGCAGGAATAGAAAGTCTAGTTTCACAGCACAGTCAGATAGCAGAGGGATCAGCCCCCGGAAAAGAGATTAAAAGCTGGAGGAGAGACTGAGGGCAGGAAATAAAAATGGTGGGGAAAAAAAAGGAGAGGAGAGACAAAAACAAAATGGGATTCATGAGAGAAAAAGCAATCCAGACCAAACGGGGAAAGCTACGGGAAGAAAAAAATATACACAGGAGAATAAAGCCAAGGGAAAGATGCCAGTAAAAATGAGAAAGAAGAAATAAATCCCAAGAGGACAAGTAAAAATGTAAACAGCAACAGGTATCAAAGAACTAGGAGGGAATATTTGGGAGGCAGTTTTGTGGTCTAAGAAGTAGAAGACTGGAAAGGGGAAACAATTGGATAAAGCGGGAGAAACGATGTAGTCCGCTTTGTGGATTAGACTTGTTTTTTTCCTCTGAATTTAAAAAATCCAGCCTTCATCCGGCTCTTCGTACAGTGCCTCAGAGCTTAGTACAGTGCCTGGCACATAGTAAGTACTTAATAAATACCATTATTATTATTATCTTTCATCTTGGCATTATTCCTGCCGGGAGGCCTGTGACTGTTCCGTCCTCGTGACCCACCTTAATAACTCCCTGGACCTTTTGAAGGAAAGACAGAACCATTATCTCTGAACTCCCCTAAGAGGCAAAGTGTCTCAGTGAATGGGGCTCAGACTAGGCGCTGGGAGAGATGTCTCTCTCCTCACACCATCACTGATCCTTCAATTGGCCTGATTATCACTTTGTCCTTTTCTGAAGACATACCACCTGGGCCTCTTCGGAGCAAGTGTAAGGGAAACGATTAACAACCATGAGATCTTTGGCCAATTTTAAGAATATTTAAAAGCAGCCTCGCCTAGAGGAAAGAGCCTGGGAGTCAGAGAACCTGGGTTGTAATCCTCCTCTGCCACTTGCCTGTTGTGTTGCCTTGGACAAGTCACTTTACTTCCCTCAGCTTGTTTCCTCATCTTTAAAAATGGGGACCTAATACCCATTCTCCCTCCTACTTACAGTGGGAGCCCCATATCGGACAGGGACCGTATCGAATCTGATTATCTTGGATCACTCCCAGTGCTTAGTACAGTGCTTGGCACATAATGAAACCTTAATGCATATCACAAGGTTCTTGAGAGATAAGCAACCACAGCCTTAATATTTTATGCTGGAGGCAATTATTTTTAGGCTAATCCTTCTCCCAGTTCACAGACAGAATTGTCTGAAATAGTGAGGTTATCCTGGCTTCAGGTCATATTCCATTTTTGTCCTCGCCCTGGGGAAGCTCCTTGTCCTTGATTGTTTTGTACAAACACATCCCAAAATGGATTTTGTTGTCAGCCGCTCTTGAGCTTTTTTAATTTCCTGCCTTTGCTGGTGACTGGCAGTCCCGCTCTGATAGGAATCCAGACAAAATCATTTGTCTTCTGAGCCACGGCTTCGTAATCGGCCCGATCTCCAAACCGGCCTGATGACTGTGTAGCCAGGCGGTTTGCGTCTTTGCCTGGGAGACAGGAAATCAGATATCTGATCCCCGCTTGGACACTGACTTGCTGAATGGCCTTGGACTCACCAAGTGAACTTTCCCTGTGTTTCACTCCCTCCTGGGTCACGGTTTTAGTGTCTTCTTTCTTCTGGGTGGGTTCTGGTGAGATGTGTCCATTGTAAGGCACTTCAAGGTCTGGGATAAAAATGACAATAAATGCCATGTGTTATTGCCAGTAGCAGGGGATGTCAAAGATCCCACTTCCTCTCTACCCTAGTTTCACTTTTTGGAATGGCTGCCTTTTTCATTATTGTTCTGGTAATTAGTAGTTGGGCAGACTTAGTTTGCATGTGTAAGTGTTTTACAATCATGCATTAGCAGGTTTTCCTTTTTGTGAGAGGATAAGAATCAATGAAATGGAAGCATTTGGATCTCCTGCTCTGTAAAATGGGAGTAAAATTCCTGTTCTTCCCCCTTAAATAGTAGTGTCTGTGTTGGGCAAGGGACGGCTTTGCATCTTCCCCAGTACTTAGCGTAATGTCTGATGCATAGTAAGCTCTTAACAAATACCACAGTTACTGATATTCTCATCATCACTATACCCTCTCAGAATCGCAACTGGAGGGTTTCCGTATTCTCCCTGTCTCGGCTACGTGAGGGAGAGTCAAGCAGAGGTATTCCCATTCCATTCCTAGACTGGGCAGTGTCAAGCTGGTGGAAGACAATCTGCTACAAGTCAAAACTCACCTGTGCTGGGCAGCCGCGGCATAGGAGGGAGCTGAGGGTGGACACTCAGGTTTACTGCACGGAAGGCGGCAATGGTAAAACGTTTCCATTTTTTTACCAAGAAAACTCTATGGATCCATTACCAGAAAGATTGTAGATGGAAATGGGGCATTCTGGGAGAGATGGGTCCATGGAGTCGCTATGGGTGATGCAGCATGAAGCAGCATGGCTTAGTGGAAAGAGTAGGGATGTGGGAGTCAGAGGTCATCGGTTCTAATCCCAGCTTGCCCCTTATCAGGTGTGTGATTTTGGGTAAGTCACTTAACTGCACTCTTCCTCAGTTACCTCATCTGCAAAATGGGGATTAAAATTGTGAGCCCCACGAAGAACAACCTGATTACCTTGTATCTACCCCAGGGCTTAGAACAGTACTTGGCAGATAGCAAGTGCTTAACAAATACCATTATTATTATTATGGGTCAGAGACGACTCGACTGCATAAGACAAGACAATCATCATTATCATTATTATTGAGAATACAGGTCATAATTTTCATGATGCTGTTCATGTTGAATATTTCATTAAGAGGATCGGGGGGCCAGGTTTCAGATATATTCTGTCCTGTGACCATAGACTTCATTTATTCTCCTTACTAGTTACCTATTATTATCATTATTATGAATATTAATGATAGTAATGATAACAACATTGACACAAATGATATATGTGGGATTTTTAAAGTATTTTCTATGTATTAAGCCCTGTCCTAAACTCTGGGGCTGATACAAGACAATCAGGTTGTACACAATCCCTGTCCCACACCACTGGGCATAGGAAGAAGAGGCAAGGGAATGTGGATGGCTCGGTGCCAACCATCACCACTGTTGAATTAAGGGTACGTTCTACTCTCTGAGCAATGTTCATTCCAAAAGGGTGATGGGCCAGTCAAGGTACACTAGTGTATTTTCATGGGAAAGCATTTTAAGAGAGTCTCTCTCAAAGGCCCCTACTGTCATGGATAGACCCTCTATACCAGCAGGGTCATCCCCGAAAAGAAGATCGACTCAACCGAACGTTAACTACCTTAGAGAGCTGAGTGTTTTCTCCACTCTCTGCTCAGTGGATTTCACTAGTCATATCGAGTTAACGTAAACCGGTAAAAGGTGAAAAGAGCAATCGATAGTCCTCAGTATTTTTATAGTTTTTGTCCCATTTTTCAGGTGAAAAACGTCACAGATGAAGTTCCTAAAGCCACCAACTATACAGGAAATGCATCTAACATGAAACTGAGATTCCCGTCTCCAAGTTCTTTGTCAGATTTCACGGAATCACACTAACTTCCTGAGGACAATTTAGTTCCCGTTCTGCCTACCCCAGAACAAAATTCTACATACATCCCATGAGATCAAATCTACAGCAGGGAAGAGACAAAATCACTATTTTTCCACCAAACTACATAATCTTGTTTGGATTCACATTTCTCTGTGAATGCATCTGTGAGGCTATATAATATTGTCAGATCTATTTATCAATAAATATAGGGGTTTGAGCTGCACTCAAGTGAATGTGGCTTCAGGGCTTTCTAACATACTTCAGATTTGCAGGTTCTCACAGGGGACACGGCCTGTACTCTTCATACCTCACGAATATACATTTCAGTCAACAAATCAAGGGGATATCAGGAGGAAAAATCTCTCCAATTTTCCTATCAGTTTAGAAAGGAGATAATTTATACGAGTCAAAAACAGCAGGAGAGGAAAGAAAATAAGAGTCTCCATTTTCCATTACATTAGGAGAAAATCTCCAATCTGGGATGGATCCAAGGCAATTTCAGACTTGAATCCCCCACCTCTGATTTTTCAAGCAGTTGTAAAGAGAGGCTGGGGTTGAGTCGCTCAAAATGGGGAGGAGCAGTCAAACTTGTCGAAGGATCATTTCTGATAATGGTGGAAACTCAGGTATGTTTGGCATTCCAATTTTAAGGAGAGGGGGTGAAAAAAATGATATTAAAACTCTGGAGTCACACTTTTACCTCGGCTAAACATATGTGGTGTGGAACTCCTTGCTAGGTGGAATTATTATTTGCGCCGGGTGGATTGTTAGCAGTCACCTCTGGCACGAGACACAACAGCTCCTTCGTCGTTTCTGAACTGATGTATTTCAAGCTGCCTTCTACGTAAGGTCTTGGATAAAGAGCAACCTAATTAGAATGACCTTGACTAGCTCTATTTAAACAAGAATCTAATTACGACTTGATCTCCCAGTGGCCTTGAAGGCCAAGAACAAATAAATGAACTCGTTTTCATTTTTGCAGGTGGAAATTAAATGAGTACTTTAGCAATTCTCCAGCACCTCTCACTCGGGGTTCTCAGACGGCTTTATAAACATTACTGTGTTAACCCTCACTGCACCCCTGAGAGGTAGTGAGAGTAAGTGTTAAAAACGTTTTCTGACAGCAGGGGAAACTGAGGCACATAAAGCGCATTTCAAAGGCAAAAAGAAGTAGAGCTGTGATCAAAGTAGAGGGTTCTTGAGGTCAGGGGTAACAGCAACGTGGAGTTCTGAAAGCTGATGACCTCCTAGGCCTCAGCCTTTGGGAATTATCAACAGGTAGTATGAACAAATATGGAAATCTCACAGAAATGTATTAGGCTCTTTCTGTGAGCTTCCCTGCAGGGTCTCTTTCCAGAGCCATGAAAGGGGAGTGAATCTTTGGATGCAGAGACCCCAACTTCTCCTTGAGCCTGATTCTTGCTAAACCTGGTCAAACCTAGAAATATGAATTTTCAATCAATAGCAGTTATTCAGTGAACATTAGTGTTCATGATTCCTGCCAACAGGAAGCTTAAAATTCTAGTGGGAAAAATAAATACAAATACATCAGAAATAGGAGGAAGTAATAGAACATATAAGATGTGAATATAAGTGCTTACAAGCAGAGAGGATGAAGTGGCATGAGAAATTCAGTGGGAAAGGCATCTTAGGGGAGATAATAATTATAATAATAATAATAATAATTGTGATATTTGTTATGCACTTACTATGTGCCACACACTGTACTAAGCTCTGGGGTGAGTACGAGTTAATCGGATTGGACACAATCCCTGTCCCACATGGGACTCACGATCTTCATCCCCAATTTTCAGATGAGGTACCTGAGGCCCAGAGAAGGGAAATGACTTGTCCAAGATCACACAACAGACAGGTGACCAAGCCGTGATTGGAACCCAGGTCCCTCTGACTCCCAGGCCTATACTCTATCCACTAGGTCACGTGATATGGTTTCAGAAGAGCTCTGAAGAAGGGGCGAACTGTAATTTGTTTGATGTGCCTTTTTCCCAAGACTTGACGTTTCTCCTCAACAAAAGGATTCATTAGCCTTTATTTTCCCTAGGGAACTTCATTCGTCTCTGCTAGACCTCACCTCTCCCTACATTCAAGACCTGCTTAGAATCAATTAATCAGTGGTGTGTACTGAGTCTTTACTGTTTACAGAGCTCTGTACTAAGCACGGAAAAAGTACACTGTAATAGATCAGTAGACACGATCCCTGCCCAAAAAGAGTTTACAGCATATAGAGGGAAACAGATGCTAAAATAAATTACAGATAGGAGAAAGACTAGAGTATAAAAATATGTACATAAGTGCCGTGGTGATGAGGTGAGTGATTGAGGGGTATAGAGCCAGATACATAGGTGATACACAGAGAAGGAGAAATGAGGGCTTAGGGACGGCTTATTGGAGAAAACTTGATTTTCAGAGAGTTTGTACTCTCCCATGTTCAATTAATCAATCGATGGTATTTATTGAATGTTTACTGTGTACATAGCACTATATTAAGCATTTGGGAGAGTACAATATAATCGAGTTGGTCAACATGTTCCTTGCCTATAGGGAGCTCACAGTCTAGAGAGGGAGACTGATATTAAGAGAAATAAATAAATTGCACATATGTACATAAGTGTTGCGGGGCTGAGGGTGGGGTGAATATCAAGAGTTTAAAGGGTACAGATCCAAATGCATAGGTGATTCATTCATTCAATCATATTTACTAAGCACGTACTGTGTGCAGAGCACAGAACTAACTGCTTGGAAAGTACAATTCAGCAGTAAAGAGAGACAATTCCTGACCAGACCAGGTTTACAGTCTACAAGAGGGGAGACAGACATCAAAACAAGTAAACAGGCCTCAATATAAATAAATAGAATTATAGACATATAATACATTATATATACATATATATACAAGTGCTGTGGGGCAGGGAGAGGGGAGTAGAGCAAAGGGAGCAAGTCGGGGCAATATTCATTCTTTCAGTAGTATTTATTGAGCGCTTACTATGTGCAGAGCACTGTACTAAGTGCTTGGAATGTACAAATCGGTAACAGACAGAGACAGTCCCTGCCCTTTGACGGGCTTACAGTCTAATCGGGGGAGACGGACAGACAAGAACAATGGCAATAAATAGAATCGAGGGGAAGAACATCTCATTAAGACAATAGCAAATAAATAGAATCAGGGTGATGTACATCTCATTAACAAAATAAATAGGGTAATGAAGATTTATACTGTTGAACGGACGAGTACAGTGCTGAAGGGAGGAGAAGGGAGAGGGGGAGGAGCAGAGGGAAAGGGGGGAAAAGAGGGCTTAGCTGCAGAGAGGTGAAGGAGGGAGTAGAGGGAGCAGAGGGAAAAGGGGAGCTCAGTCTGGGAAGGCCTCTTGGAGGAGGTGAGCCTTCAGTAGGTCTTTGAAGAGGGGAAGAGACCTTCGGTAGGGCTTTGAAGAGGGGAAGAGAGGTAGTTTGGCAGAGGTGAGAAGGGAGGGCATTCCAGGCCAGTGGTAGGACGCGTGTCGGGGGTGACGGCGGGACAGGCAAGAACGAGGCCCAGTGAAGAGATTAGCAGCAGAGGAGCAGGGTGTGCGGGCTGAGCTGGAGAAGGAGAGAAGGGAGGTGAGGAAGGAGGGGGCAAGGAGATGGACAGTTTTGAAGACAATAGTGAGTGTTTGTTTGATATGGAGGTTGATAGGCAGCCACTGGAGATTTTTAAGGAGGGGGGTGACATGCCCAGAGCGTTCCGGTAGAAAGATAATCCTGGTAGCAGAGTGAAGTGGGGAAAGACAGGAGGTTGGGAGATCGGAAAGGAGGTTGATGCAGTCATCCAGTCAGGATATGATGAGAGATTCTTCCAACAAGGTAGTGGTTTGGATGGAGAGGAAAGGGTGGATCTTGATGATGTTGAAGGTTGAGCACGTAGGGGAAAAGATGGATAAATAAAGGATTATAAGGGGGAGGGACTATCAGGTCGGCGGGAGTAACGTGGGCAAGGATCATCAGGGAAATAGATGAGATCGAGGTACAGTGAGTAGGTTGGTGTTAGAGGATTGAAGTGTGAAGGTGAGGCGGTAGTAGGAGAGCATCAAGATAATGTAGGAAGGAGAGAGCTGATTGAGTACCAGTGGTATGGACTTTCTGTTTTATGTGGAGATGGATGCGCAACTAATGGATATTTTTGAGTGGGGAGTTATGGACTGAATGATTTTTCAGAAAAAATAATCCGGGCAGCAGAGTGGAAAATGGAAGTCTGATGCAGCTGTCAAGGTGGGCAGTGATCAGTGGTTGGGTCAGGATGGCAAAGGTTGGACGGAGCATAAGCCCGGATTCTAGAGATAATAATGTTGGTATTTGTTAAGCGCTTAACTATGTGCCGAGCACTGTTCTAGGCGCTGGGGGAGATACACGGTAATCAGGTTGTCCCACGTGAGGCTCACAGTCTTAATCCCCATTTTACAGATGAGGTGACTGGGGCCCAGAGAAGTGAAGTGATTTGCCCACAGTCACACAGCTGCCGAGTGGCAGAGCCTGGATTCGAACCCATGACCTCTGACTCCCAAGCCCGGGCTCTTTCCACTGAGCCACGTTCTGTGATAATGGAATGAATAGGATTTGGTGACAGAGAGAGCTGAATCTCACATAGAATTCCACCTCCTCCCCAAAGACTTCCACAGTTAATTCCCAGCAACCTGCATCATATCAACCCAATAGCCACTTGAAACAAGCAATCAATCAGTACTACTTTGTTCTTCACTGATACCCATCTTCAGTATTTGTGCACATTCATAATTTCAATTATAGTTTAATAATTTAATACAATTTCCCTATTCACACAGAACTTTATTTCAGCCTCTACCATTAGAATGTAAACTCTCTGAGTCCAGGGATTAATTCTGGTGCTTCTGTTTTACTTTCTTAAGTAGTTAAGACAATGTGTGGTAGTTACTACCGGCTCAGTAGGTACCCTAATTACTATGGCTATTATTCAACGCTCACTACATTCCACCTTACATGATGTATCAATCAATCATATTTATTGAGTGCTTACTGTGAGAGCACCTTACTAAGTACTTGGGAGAGTATGATTTAAAAGAGTTGGTAGTCACGTCCCCTGCCCACAGTGAGCTTCCAGTCTAATACTGTTCTGACGTCTGAATCTCCATTTAAGACAGCTCCAAACTATGTGGATGCTAATTTGTGAGATCCTGACCCAAGAATGAAATGCTGCTGATCCAAGATCAGCCTGAAGCAGCAAGGAAATGGGGCTTACTACCGGGCAAACTATTAGGAGAACAAAGTGGTTGATTGGGCTTTTGATTGTATTGCACTCTTCCAAATGTCTAGTACAGTACTCTGCATGAAGTAGGCGCTCAATAAATGCGATTGAATGAATGAACAAATCGGTCAATCATGTGTGCGTACTGCAACCAAACACTGCATTCACCCAACTCCAACTTACTCGCCTTGATTTTGTCCATGTCACCCCCTACCCCGGCCCATGTCCTCCCTCTGGCTTAGAACCCCATCCACAGACCACCACTCTACCCACCTTCAAATCCTTTTTAAAAATTGCATCTCCTCCAAGAGGCCTCCCCTGATTCGGCCATCTTTCCCCCTACTCCTCTGTTTGGCCTGTGCATTTGGATCTGAACCCTTTAAGCACTTGATATTCATGCTACCTTCATCTCCTCAGCATTTGTGTACTTATCTATAATTTCTTTATTTTAATATTCATTTTCTCAACCAGACTGTGAGCTCCTTGTGGGCAGGGACTGTGTCTACCTCCTCTACTGTACTGTATACTTCCACTTAGTTCAGTTCTCTGCACATGCTAAGCACTCCATAAATACCATTGATTGAATGATTGGGTTTGGGGGAGTTCAATCATCATGATCAGAGAATGTGACTGTATCGTACTCTCCCAAGTGCTTAGCACAGTGCTCTGCATGCAGTAAGCTCTCAGTGCATATGACTGAATGAATGAATTTCCACTGTTCAGCATTTTCTTAATTCTACCCAGCTCCAAGCTTTGAAATCTGAATCCTAGAAAGAAAGTCAAGATTCCCAGAGAGAAAGACATATCATTTCATTACTTAGGAAACACTTTGAAAGGATTTGGTAAAAAGCCATCCTAAGTTTAAGGGAATATTCCTACTTGCAAAAAGTACTCTATCTTTCAGACATTGTATTGGGTTGATTAGAAGTTGATAAGAAGTCCTTCCGAGACTGAGCTTCCCCTTTTCCCTCTGCTCCCTCTGCTCCCCCTCTGTCCCCGCTTAACCTCCCCTCAGCTAACCCTCCTTTCCCCCCTTTCCCTCTGCTCCTCCCCCTTCTCCCTTCCCCTCCCCTCAGCACTGTCCTCATTTGTATATATTTTCATTACCCTATTTAATTTATTACCCTATTTATTCTGTTAATGAGGTGTACATCCCCTTGATTCTGTTTATTGTGATTAAGTTGTCTTGTTTTTGTCCGTTAATGTTGGTATTTGTTAAGCACTTACTATGTGCAGAGCACTGTTCTAAGCACTGGGGTAGACATAGGGGAATCAGGTTGTCCCACGTGGGGCTCACAGTTAATCCCCATTTTACAGATGAGGTAAATGAGGCACAGAGAAGTGAAGTGACTTGCCCACAGTCACACAGCTGACAAGTGGCAGAGCCGGGAGTCGAACTCATGACCTCTGACTCCGAAGCCCAGGCTCTTTTCCACTGAGCCACGCTCATCCATGGGCAGGGATTGTCTCTGTTGCCGAATTGTACATTCCAAGCGCTTAGTACAGTGCTCTGCACATACTAACGAGTGAATGAAAAGTCCCTCCCCCCCTTTTTTTAATGGTGTTCATTAAGCACTTACTCTGTGACAGGCACTATATTAACCATTGGGGCAGATACACACTAATCACGTTGGACACATTGTTCCCCATGGGACTTAACAGTCTTAATTCCTTCTTTACAGATAAGTTCAGTAGCAGAGCTAGGAGAAAAGCCCAGGGATTTCTGATTCCCAGGCCCAGGGTGTTCTTTTGGGAGATTCTTTCCTTTCGTGATTTCTTTTATGAAGCAATCTCTGTGACTCAAATTGATTTCATCTCATTATCATATGAAAGCATTGATTTAAACCACATGGGAAGTTTTCAGCGCTCTAACCTTACAGCAATTATCGAGGTGTCCTTACAGCTAGATGGAAAATAGTCTCTAACGGCAACTCACTTTAACTCCTTTGGAAGCCAATACTTTCTAACCAGGTAGAACTTTCCTACCTCAACAGCAAAGTTCTGTTTTATTAGCTTCCTCTAAAAATAACATAGTTTCTCTCCACCTAAGACTGCCACTTTTCCATTATAGAATTTAGACCCACAATTCCAGAACGCTATTACTTTTACCATCTGCCTTGTTGCAGCAGTTTCCTCAGTCTGTGTAATTATTTTTACTTTTACACAATGATTGGATTGTAGGTGTCTTGAGAGCAATCAATCAATCAATGGTATTTATTTAGCACTTACTGTGTGCAGAGCACCGTTCTATATATGCTTCCAAAAATTCAGTGAATAAATAAACTGATCGACTTTTCATTCTTGAGAAGAAAATTGCATTGTGGAAAAGTCTTTGGCAATCCACTCCCATTGCTTTGGTCCAAGAGGGTTCTTGGGGAGATTCATTCATTCATTCATTCAATCGTATTTATTGAGCGCTTATTGTGTGCAGAGAACTGTATTAAGCACTTGGGAAATATAATTCAGCGACAAATAGAGACAACCCCTGCCCACAATGGGCTCATAGTCTAGAAGGGGGGAGACAGAGATCAAAACAAGTAAACAGGCATCAGTAGCATCATTATAAATAAATAGAAATATAGATACATACACATCATTAATGAAAAGATCAAGCTCTTACTCTCAATCAATTATATTTATTGAGTACTCACTGTGTGCTGAGTACTGTACTAAGCCCTTGGGAGAGTACTCATTAAGGACAGAGAATGTGCCCATTTAATAATAATGTTGGTATTTGTTAAGTGCTTACTATATGCAGAGCACTGTTCTAAGCGCTGGGGTAGATACAGGGTAACCAGATTGTCCCACGTGAGGCTCACAGTCTTCATCCCCATTTTACAGATGAGGTCACTGAGGCACAGAGAAGTGAAGTGACCTGCCCAAAGTCACACAGCTGACAAGTGGGAGAGCTGGGATTCGAACCCATGACCTCTGACTCCCAAGCCCGGGCTCTAGTTGTACTGTACTCTCCCAAGCACTTAGTGCACAGCTCTGCACACAATAAGCTCTCAATAAATGTGATTCATTCATTCATTCAATTGTATTTATTGAACGCTTACTGTATGCAGAGCACTGTACTAAGCACTTGGAATGTACAATTTGGCAACAGATAGAGACAATCTCTGCCCAACAATGGGCTCACAGTTTAAAAGGGGGAGACAGACAGCAAAACAAAACAAGTAGTCAGGCATGACTAGCATCAAAATAGTTAAATAGAATCATAGAAATATGCACATTATTAATGAAATAGAGTAAAAAATAATATACGTAAATATATACAATGCTGTGGGGAGAGGAAGAGGGTAGAGCAGAGGGAGGGAGAAGGGGGAATGGGGAGGGGAGGAGGGGCAGAAGGAAAGGGAGGGTTCAGTCTGGGAAGGCATCCTGGAGGAGGTGAGCTTTCAGTAGGGCTTTGAAGAGGGGAAGAGAGTGAGTTTGGCGGTGGTGAGGAGGGAGGGCATTCCAGGATAGCAGTAAGATGCGGGCCGGGGTCGACGGTGGGATAGGTGTGAATGGAGGAATGTGAGGAGGTGGGCGGCAGAGGAGCGGAGCGTACGGGGTGGGCCGGAGATGGAGAGATGCGATTAAAAGTGATTAAATGTGAATGTGAGAGTAGAGTATAACGGATTGTTAGATGCGTTCTCTGCCCACAACAAGCTTACAGTCTACAGAGGAGTGATGACCAACCCAACCAAATTCACCATTGGCCAGTAGTTGTAGCAGTTGCAATTTGTTATTTGGGAAGCAGCATGGCCCTAGTGGACAGAGACAGGCACAGACATGGTCCCGGAAGTCACAAGGACCTGGGTTCTAATCCCGGCTCCACCGTTTGTCCATCGCGTGACCTTCGGCAAGTCACTTCACTTCTCTGTGCCCTGGCTGCCTCACCTGTATAATGAGGATTAAGACCGTGAGCCCCACATTAGACAACCTGATTACCTTGTATCTATGCCAGTGCTTAGAATAGTGCTTGGCACATAGCAGGTGCTTAACAAATACATTACTATTTTTATTATTCTCTGTGCCTCAAGTACCTCATCTGTAAAATGGGGATGAAGATTGTGAACTCTGTGTGGGAAAGGGACTATATCCAACCTGATCATCTTGTATCTACCCCAGTAGTTAGTACAGAGCCTAAGTACATATAGTAAGCACTTAACAAATACTGCAATTATTATGAGTAGTGGCATTTAAACTTAGGAGAAGGTGCCATTATTCATCACTGCACCGTAGTCTTTTGTGCATCTTAAGATAAACTGAAATGAATTTTCCAGTTGATCTTGTCTATCTCAGCTCTGATCCCTTGTCTGCGTCCTTCCTCCGGGCTGGAACTTCCGCCCCATTCATATTCAGCAGTTGATCACTCTCACCATCTTTGAAGCCTTATTAAAATCACATCTCTTCCAAGAGGACGTCCCCATTTGATCCCTCAAGTCTTTTCTCTACTCCCTCTCCCTTCTCTGTCACTCTTGCCCCTGGCTCCGTACACTTTATTCATCCTACACTCAGCCCCACAGCACTTATATTCATATCCATAATTTTTTAAATTTCTTTTTTCCCTGCTAGACCTTAAGATCCTTGAAGACAGTGAACACGTCTATAGTCTCTGTTCTATTGATTAATATGATTGAATGAATGATGGACATTTTCACTTGAACTAATTTTCCACATGTTAATTCTAATCCATGACCGGTCAAAGCAGCAGTTAAGGATCTAAGTAAAATTCATTTGAAAATCAGAAAGAGAATCTGAGACGGTAACAACAGAAAAATTCAAAGTCTTGGGGATGGCTACCCACAATTCATTTAGTGGTTATTATTTTTGGGGGATAGCTAGAAGAGAGAGTTTGATGTGAGCATCTCATTGGCCATACACTAGAATTCTAGCATGGCATAATGGAGCCATTTATGAAGTTTTTACTAGGTAGCAAGCACTGCAGTAGAAAAAAGGTATTTAAATCAAATATAGTCTCTTTCCCATCTGGGGATCATCATCTACGAGGGAAGGAGAACCTGTATTATGTCCCCATTTTTTAGATGTGTAAACTGAGGCATAGAAAGATCAAGTTATCTGTCCAAGGTTATTCAACAGGCAGGTGGCAGAGCCCGGATTAGAACCCAGGACTACCTGGTTTCTAGTCCTGAGATCTTTCCATTAGATCTTTCGGGCCTTTCTACCTTGCCACTGAGTTTAATTTTGCTACCACATTTCTTTGCAGAATCACCCATCAAACAATGGCATTTAATGAGCAATAACTGTACATAGAGCACTGCATTTAGCTTGCCCAAAGGCAATAAAAAACAGATTTTCTGAAGCAGCATTTAATTCACTATCTCGCTTCTTTTCAGGCTAGCCCAGGTTCTTTCTGAAAACTCCCAGAACTCCTGGGTGGGAATCTGGGAGCTATGAGAAATAAGATGTAGATTAGAGTTTGCAGTTTAATGCTTTGAAAGTGCAGTAAAGCATTTAAACCATGATTTATCCATGGATAAATCAATCAACGTTACTTCCTAAAGGCCTAGAAACTGTAAAACATTGTATCAGGTGCCTGGGAGATTATACTCCTTTCTCCCACTTCCTTCTGCTTTGCCTTGAATTGTTCCCTTTATTCACTTTCCTCTCAGCCTCACAGCACTTAGTACATATCCATAATATATTCATTTATATTATTATATAAATATTTATTTATATTACATATTATTAATGTCTGTCTCCTTCTCTAGACTGTAAGCCTGTTGTGGACAGGGAATGTGTCTCTGATGCTCTACTCTCCAAAGCTCTTAGTAGCATGCTCTGCAATGAATAAGATGAATTGATCGATTGATTGGTACAACCGAAGCAAGAGACCCATTCTCTGCCCTCTGGGAAACCTACAGTTTAATGGAGGAGAAAGAGAGACAAAAAATATTGGCAAATATAGGCATAAAAGAAAGAACTGTGTTATACAAGATAAAGATGTGAAACAGCTGAACAAGTACACATACGTACATAAAGGCAGAGATGGATCGTAATGCATGATCCTCCTACGCTGTTCACCGGGGCATCCTAAATTTCAGGATGAAAGAAAACACTGGAGGAATGTTGGTTTTTATGCAGTTCTGCTGATCTATCTGCTATTTTCTTCCTTTCCTCCTCCTCACCCTTCATTCTCAAAGTCAACTCCTCAAAAGCAGAGTCTGTAATGGTTTGGAGTTTCATCATCTCCAGCTGTTTCTCTTTCCCCCCTTGCTTCTTCTCCTCCTCCACCTGAAGTCACAGTTCTCTGTATGTGTGGCCTCACAGAGATTCTGAACTCCAAAGCAAAGGACTTGGTCTACAGGTGGGAAGTAAGGGCAGAGGAGCACAAGGTTGTCTTCAAAATATTCTTCCTGAGAGGGAAAGAGGGAGGTCCCGAATGGTCCTGTTTTGTTTCTTGAGAGAGTTTCCAGTACTCTCCCAGTCTCGACCATAGGAGGGACAGACGAGCAGAGGCCCGTCCATTCCATTCCTAGCTTGGGCAGTGGCTAGTGATTGGAAGGCAATCTGCTACAAGTCAAAACTCACCTGTGCTGGGCAGCAGCAGCAGCACGAGAGAGAGTCGAGGGTGAAGACTCAGGTTTACTGCGGGGAAGGAGGCGATGGTAAACTGCTTCCATATTTTTACCAAGAAAACTCTGTGGATCCACTACTAGAACGATTGCAGCTGGAGATGGGGTGTTCTGCAAGAGATGTGTCCTTGGCACCGCTATGGGTTGGAGATGACTTGAGAGCATAAGACAAAAACAAAAACGATGAATCCACAACAGTTGCTCTAAGCCTTTGTTGGATTATTTTGATTTCTGGAGTTTTCAAGTATTTCAGTTTTAGACGGTAAGCACATTATGGACAGGGAATGTGTCCACTAATGCTAATGTGTTGTACTTTCCCAAGTGCTTAGTAAATGACCTGCACATAGTAAGCACTCAATAAATATCACTGATTGATTGATTGATAAACTCATTGGTATTTCTTGAATGCCCACCTATGTTTAGGAGTCCAAGATGAAAGGAGAATAATGATAATAATTATGGTATTTGTCAAGCACTTATACTGTGTTCCAGACAGTGTACAAGGGTTGGGATAGATATGACCAAATCAGGTTGAACACAGTCCCTGTCTCACATGGGGCTCGTAGTCTTAATCCCCATTTTACAGATGAGGTAACTGAGGCACCAAAGTTGAGTGACTTGCCCAAGGTCACACAGCAAACAGTGACGGAGCTGGGATTAGAACCCAGGGTCTACTGACTAAGTGACCCTACCCACTAAGCCATGCTGCTATTACTGGTCAGATTGATATTTTACCTCCTGCTCTCAATGAATGAACACAGTTTAGACTGGCTGGTCTTCACCATGTATCATTGTACCATCGTTTAATTGATCGATTGAGCAGGGAACACAAATTGTTTCCAATCCCACTGTCTTGTATCTACCCCAGAATTTAGTGCCGGGCACATAGAAAGCACTTAATAAATATCATAAAAAGTCAAAACTGTGGAACAATGAATGAACATATAAGGAAATGGAAAACTTGAATCAAGATATAGCTAAGTGCTAAGGGTGGATGCTAGCGTGTCGTGAGTTCAGGGGTATATCTATCTTCTTTTAGCCTCTTTATTTGACATTCATTGAATCTGCCATGATTTCTATCAGCTCTTTCCCCTTCAGACTGTATGATCTTTGTGAGCAGGTAACATGTCTAACGACTCTGCTGTTTTGTACTCTCCTGAGCACTCAATCCAGTGCTCTGCCCACTGAAAATGCTCAATAAGTACCACTGATTGATTTCAAAACATTTCATGCCCATAGTTTCCAACTCTCTTGTCATTTTCCCATTGAGAGAAACATCTGCAAGCGGAAACAGGTATCCTTAAATTCATTTGCACCACACTTTCGAAAATATTTCCCCTGTGAGCTCATTTTCAATCACGATCCCAAACACAATATCTGAGATTTCAAAAAGATTCAGAACATCTTGGGGCATGAGTGTTTTTTTTCACATATAGTAAAAGGCACCCAATGAATACCAATGAAATTTGACTTGAAAGAAAAGCTGCATTTTAAAACGTGAGCCCTTTGAGAGGACGTTTCTTTTTCAATCTCCTGCTCAGATCACGGAGGGTTACAGCAATAATTGTTTCCAGAGGTAGAGATGTGTTAGGTCGAGGGGAGAATTCCTAACAAACAACGAAGGATGCCGGGGTTCTCGCCACTCCCACTGAGTGCTACAGAATTAGATGCTAGAGGAAGAAGAAACGTGGGTGTGTGCCATTTAATGGATGACTAACCGGATATTAAGGAAGCAAACAGAGACAGGCAGTGTGGAGACGGACAGTTGGGAGCCAGGAACACTTACAGTACAAATGCAGGAACCTCGTTTGAGCCTGAACAAAGGTAATATTTAAAAAGCATTTAAAAATCCCTTGTGAGCCAATGTGTTCATGGCGGACCCCCGCTGAGGATGAGGCACTCTCTGTCCACCGTGACACATAGGGACCGGGATGTTTTTTCAATCTACAACCATTCCTCTGGCTTGATTGGAATTTTTTGGCCAGAACGGTTCTGTTTGGAAATTCAGTGGGGACCAAGCCTTCCTTTTTTGTCTGATTTTTCATGGACAGATTAGGTCTTGAGGCTTGAAGTGTTTCCGCCTCAGTTTCTGCCACAAGAAGTCAGAATGATAAGTGAATCTGCTGACAGCTGTGCTGTTCAGAGAATGTTGATTAGAGAATGTATAATGATAACGGCATTTTATAAGTGTTTACTCTGTGCCAAGTTCCAGAATATGTATAAAATGATAATAATAATTATGGTATTTGTTAAGCACTTATTATGTGACTGACACTGTACTAAGCCCTGCAGTGGGTAGAAGAAAATTGGGTTTGAAACACTCTCTTTCCCACACTGGGCTCAAAGTCTCAATCTCCATTTTACAAGTGAGGAAAATGAGGCACAGAGAAGTGATGTGGGTTGCCGAAGGTCACACAGCAGACAAGTGGCAGAGCCGGGATTAGAACCTATGACCTTCTGACCCCAGGCCCATGCTCTAGCCACTATGCCATGCTGCTTCTCGATCAAGTGATCTGATTGGACTCAGTCCCTATCCCACATAGAGAACGCAATCTAAGAGGGACGGAGGGAAATTAGTATATCCCCTCCTTGCACATGAGGGAATTAAGGTCCAAAGAGATTAAGAGTCTTATCCAAGGTCACACAGAAGGCCAGTGGTAAGGGAAGACAAAAGCCTTGTTTTCCTGAACCACTCCCCATCCCTTGCTCTCTCTAATATACAAATAAAATGCTAAGACTCTTGGAGAAAGGCACCAAGTTGATAATAATAATAATAATGGTATTTACTAAGTGCTTATTATGTGCCAGGCACTCACTGTACTAAGCGCTGGGGTGGATGCAAGCAAATCGAGCTGGACACAGTCCCTCTCCCATGTGTGGCTCACAGTCTCAAAACCAAGGTCACACAGCAGACAAGTGGGGGAGCCAGGATTAGAACCCACGATCTTCTGACTCCCAGGCCCACCCTCTATCCACTACATCTGAACAGAGGATGAGGGAGATTTCTCAACAGCAATTTTCAAGTGGAACTATCCTCTTTTGATTTGAATCTGCAAACCCAACCTATATATTAACAGATATTAATAATAATAATAACTGTGGTATTTGGTAAGCGCTCACTCTGTGCCAGACACTATTCTAGCACTTGGGTAGATACAAGATAACTGGGTTGGAAAGAGCCCCTATCCCATTTAGGCCTCACAGTCTTAATCCCCATTTTACAGATGAGGTAACTGAGGTACCGAGAAGTTAGGTGACTTGCTCAAGGTCATATAGCAGACAAGAGGCAGAGCGAAACCCAGGTCCTCTGACACTCAGGCCCGGGCTCTTTCCACTCGGCCATGTTGTTTTCCTTCTATTAGTTGCGATGAGGAGTGGCTTCCCAATGACCCCTGGCTGATGTTGTCCTCCTACATTTTGTGCATTTTCACAACCCCCCTCCCCCCCAACACACACACCACATTCTGCTGTCATCCTGATAGGAGTCTAGAAAGACTAGAAGGAGGATGGAGATGCAGGTAGGATTGAGTCTGGCTATCCGGACTGAATGAGATCCAGCAGAGGAAGAAGGTAGAAAGGTTTGTTGGTGCAGCTCTATGCTCTGGCTTTTGCTCTTTAAGTTGAACAATAGCAGGGGTTCCGTGGGCACCATTTCATTCACAACAACCAACTGGATTTACCTGTTTGTTGAGAGATCAATCAGTCAATCATAATTATTGAGCACTGACTGTGCAGGCCACTGTACTAAGCGCTTTGGGGAATACAATGTAACAATAAAACAGACATATTCCCTGTCCACAGTGAGTTTACAATCTAAAACAAATCTAAATGGCAGATACTCATAGGTGCTTTGCAAACGAAAACAAAATAACCATCACTCGATGTCCAGCGCATAGTAAGTTCTTAACGCATACCTTAAAAAAATCGGCTAGACTCTCAGACTAATCAGAAATCCCCCTTCAAGTCTCAATCACTCAGAAAAAAAAAAATCTGTTCAACCACAAAGCATGGGCTTTATGACAAGAACGTCTAGAGCAAATGCTCATTTGGTAAGGTAAATTATGAAGCTGACAATGTTAGAACTATTAAGATGTGATTACAGTCATTTTTTTTTTTTTTTGGTCTTCATTTGCTCTGCTCCATGCAGGTTTAGTGACTATATTAATATCATCTGCCTAATGGGTTTTGTATCCTCAGTTGCCCAAGGATACTGAAACTCCAAAGGCTTGGAGTTAAAATGGATTTTGTACTTTTAAAATGCTGTAAAGAAAGAACTCTGCCATGATTGATAATGATTTCCAGGACTAAAAGAACTATAGATTGACAAGTCTGCATGGAACTACACTAGAGAAACCTTTTTAAGCATTCTATAAAATTGGTCTTAAAGTTCTTATTATCATATAAAGGCAGAACCCACTTTCCAGAGTTACATAAAACTGCCATGTGATTTCCATTAATACCAGAGTGATTAGACAGCCTAGACTGGTATATCACGGATCGTTTCTGTATTAAAATTCTTTCAGAGAAAAACATCCTGGAAAAATGATATCTTCATTTTCCTGTGACTTTCCTGCCTTATACGATGGCAACCTAAGTAGACATGAGTAAAATTAAATCTGAGCTAAGTATAGAAAGGTGTCATTGTAATTGAAGAGGCCACAGACTTAGCTTAGAGACTAATAAATCCTGGCTATGTCCCTAATGTGCCGTAGAACTCTTGACTATGTTTCAAAACCCTAATTACAACTCCCCCCATTCCCTCATCCACATAGGGGGTATGGCTCTCCACTGGTGGATACTAAAATTTCAGCAAAATTATCATTGGTTGCAGAAACACAGATAAAGTCAGAAAGGCTGCATCCCCGGATTAGCACTGACTGGAGAGAAGGACAACGATTTGTCGGCCATGTTTTCATCACTAAATGGCTCAAGGTTGGATAGATTTCAGGTAACCATCTCACTGTTTGAACTGGTCACAGAAGTGGCCATGGAGCTGAATGGGGATGGGTGAGAGAGGGTGATCCATCAGTGTTATCTATTGAGCACTTCCTGTGTGCAGAGCACTTTACTAAGGGCTTGGGAGAAAATAATACACCAGATTTGGCAATGGAGTGGGAGGGATGGTGGGTTATTCTAGCTCTCCCACTTTTCAGAATCTTAGGCTGTAGGGAAAGGAGATGCCTGTTCATTCAATCGTATTTACTCAGCACTTACTTTGTGCAGAGCACTGTACTAAGCACTTGGAAAGTACAATTCAGCAACAAAGACAATCCCTACCCACCAATGGGCTCCCAGTCTAAAAATCATCATCAATGGTATTTACCGAGTGCTTACTTATTCATACTTATTCAAGGAAAAAACGTTTGGGTATCTGAAATTACATATGTATTTTGATATAGAAGGGATGTATTTTGAAAACAATTTTCATAAAGGGAAGTATTTTTTTTTCCATCTGGTGATCCAACAATTCGTTTTAGAATGTAAATTCCGCACCCCAGAAATTCTGACAACCCAGATAACTCTCATAAGTAACCCTTTAAAAAATTACCTTTCTCTGCTTGGATTCAATGGAATTCTTCTCATCCCTCTATACTGTAAGCTTGCTATGGGAAGGGAATGTGTCTACCGAATCTGTTGTATTATCCTCTCCCAAGCACTCTGTAGACTGTTCTGCACTCAGTAAGAGCTCAATAAATACAAATGATTGATTCTCTTTGCCTGCTTTCTCTCTGTAAATTTTCCTTCGGATGTTCCCTCTCTGCTTTTCCCTCCTGTATGGCCATGGATCTCTGCCACTGTGGAAACCTGTGGGTTGATGCAGCTGTGTGTTTGTTGTGTTTTTGCGTATTTCTGGGAATGTGTTCCTGGGGCGGGGGGAATAGTAGTAGTGAAAGTATTTATTAAGTCCTTTTTACGTTCAATAATAATAATAATAATAATGTTGGTATTTGTTAAGCGCTTACTATGTGCCGAGCACTGTTCTAAGCGCTGGGGTAGACACAGGGGAATCAGGTTGTCCCACGTGGGGCTCACAGTCTTAATCCCCATTTTACAGATGAGGTAACTGAGGCACCGAGAAGTTAAGTGACTTGCCCAAAGTCACACAGCTGACAAGTGGTAGAGCCGGGGTTCGAACCCATGACCTCTGACTCCAAAGCCCGTGCTCTTTCCAGTGAGCCACGCTGCTTCTCTAAAAGACACTCTGCTAAGCCCTGGGGTAATTACAAGATAAACAACAGAATGCCTGTGATTTTTTATGTACTTTAAGATGCAATATATACATATATGTAATATGTATGCTAATGGTACATTCTAAGGGCTTACTATGTGCCAGGCACTGTACTAGCAACAGAGTGGATACAAGCAAATCGAGTTGGACACAGTCCCCGTCCCATGTGGGGCTCACAGTTTTAATCCCCTTTTTACAGACGAGGTAACGAGGCACAGAGAAGTGATTTGCCCAAGGACACACAGCAGACAAGTGGCAGAGCGAGGATTAGAACCCATGACCTTCTGACTCCCGGGCCCAGGTTCTAACCACTATGCCATGCTGTTTCCCCTAATTATAATTAAATGCAAAACAATTCAACAATCAAAACAAAACCTCACTCCATCAGAAAAATCCATTAAGCAGGAGGACAACTTTCTAACCCCAAGTACTCGGTTTGAAGTGTGTTGTACAGGATGACAAAACAGGAAGTCACTATAATTTTATTGTATTCTGATCCAGTGGCGATTTCCCAGCATAGAGCAGCCCCCTTCCCTGCGGGGTTTGGATTACCTGTAGGGAAGAACACTGAAGGGAGAAAGTCACTTCAGCTGTAAACATCTTGGAAGCCAAAAACCTTTGGCTCCCTAAGGCATGTTATGATTCGTCTAGGGATATATTTTTTTTCTTCATTAATGAACTAAAGTAGGAAAATTCAGGTTGCGCCAGGACGGCCACATAGCCAACGTCCTGTGAGAACAAAGTGCTGGAATCTGGTAGGCCAGAGCTCCTTGCTTGCAGTCTCACATGGGTCTTCTTTTTCTTACTAATTTAACCACCAGAAACACTGCTCAGAGACACAGTATGAGCTAGTAGAAGAACAGGACTGAGAATCTGAAAAGTCAGGCTCTAATCCCTCCTCCACCACTTCCCTGCTGTGAGACCTTGATTAAGTCCCTTCACTCCTCTGTGCTTCAGTTTCCTCATCTGGAAAGATTAAATGCCAGGTCTTCCTGCCCCTAAGACTGTGAGCCCAATGAGGACACCAAAACGATTGATGGTACAGTAACAATAGTGATAATAATAATAATTATGCTACTTGTTACGTACTTACTATATCCCAGGCACTGTACTAAGTGCTGAGTTGGATATAAGCCGAGCGGGTTGGACACAGTCCCTTTCCCCCATAGGGCTCACATTCTTAATCCCCATTTTACCGATGAGGTAACTGTGGCCCAGGAAGTGAAGTCACTTGCCCAAAGCCACCCAGCAGACAAGGGGCAGAACCGAGATTAGAATCCATGACCTTTTGACTCCCAGGCCTGTACTCTATCCAGTATGCCATCATGCTTCCCACTCAATACTTAGCACAGCACTTAAATACCACTATTATCATTATTATAATATCAGTTATATCGCTATTTAGAGGAAAGATGATTTCATGTAAACCCTGACTTGTTCTCTCCCAGGACACATAGGGTTTCCAAACATCTGGAGATTTTTAGGAACAAAAGGAGAAGTGGAAGGAGAGCATGATCGGAATAGTATATGTTTTAAAGCTTCAAGGCTACATCGACCATGTACGCAGCTGTCTCGGAAATCACGGGGTACAATAGCTGTAGACATTTTATGGCTTAGTGGAAAGAGCCCGGGCTTGGGAGTCAGAGGATGTGGATTTTAATTCTGGCTCCGCCACTTGTCTGCTGTGAGACTTGGGCAAGCCACTTAACTCCTCTGTGCCTCAGTTACCTCATGTGTAAAATGGGGATGAGGACTGTGAGCCCCATGTGGGATAACCTGATTACCTTGTACCTACCTCTGGTCTTAGAACAATGCTTGGCAGATAGTAAGTGCTTAACAAATACCATAATTATTATTATTATCCTTTTAATTCCCCCTGAAAGTGGCCTAACAACGATGGGGTAGCTATGTCTTCTGCGGGAGGAAGGTTGTCTATATCCACATACTGTAAGCTTTTAACAAATATCCCGAGACTTGCTCATCTTTTTAATTTAAATGGCTTGAGTAATAATAATAATAATAATAATAAAATGTTGGTATTTGTTAAGCACTTACTATGTGCAGAGCACTGTTCTAAGCGCTGGGGTAGATACAGGGTAATCCGGTTGTCCCACGTGAGGCTCACAGTTTTAATCCCCATTTAATAGACGAGGTAACTGAGGCCCAGAGAAGTGAAGTGACTTGCCCACAGTCACACAGCTGACAAGTGGCAGAGACGGGATTCGAAACCATGACCTCTGACTCCCAAGCCCGGACTCTTTTCACTGAGCCACACTACTTCTCTACACCACAGCAATGAATGTTCTAACAAGTGCAGATGGCTTGGGGCAGCAGTGACATGCATGGATTCCCCCTTTTGTTCTCATCTTTAGTATTTCCCCAGATCTTTCTTACTGAGGGGAGAGCACCCTGGGAAATGTGGGCACTGGGGGATTCACTCTAGGTTAAGGCCTCCAACTTTGGGGATTTCCTCTGGAATACAAATTCACAGGCCATTTCAAAAGAAATATCTCTAATCACCTTTAAATTACTCTCTCCTCATTGAATATACTCAAGGTCTAGATATTACATAGCATTATAGGTTAGCTAATAGGACCAAAGGGACACGTTTAATCTAGGAGGAAATTGAAAGATGAAGACAACACAATAGCTTGTAAATCCTTGGAGAAAGAGAGAGTCTGGCTTGCTTATGCTGTACTATTGCACAGGCTTAGTACCTTCAGACTGTAAGCTAGTTGTGGGCGGGAAAATGTCCACCGACTCTGTTGTATTGTACTCCCCCAAGCATTTAGTAATAATTATGATAATAACGATGGTATTTGTTAAGTGCTTTCTGTGTGCCAAGCACTGTTCTGAGTGCTGGGGTAAATACAAGCTATTCAGGTTGTTCCACGTGGGGCTCACACTCTTAATCCCCATTTTACAGATGAGGGAACTGAGGTGCAGAGAAGTTAAGTGACTTGCCCAAAGTCACCCAGCTGACAAGTGGTGAAGCCGGAATTAGAACCCATGTAATAATAATAATAATGTTGGTATTTGTTAAGCGCTTACTATGTGCAGAGCACTGTTCTAAGCGCTGGGGTAAACACAGGGGAATCAGGTTGTCCCACGTGGGGCTCACAGTCTTCATCCCCATTTTACAGATGAGGGAACTGAGGCACAGAAAAGTTAAGTGACTTGCCCACAGTCACACAGCTGACAAGTGGCAGAGCTGGGATTCGAACTCATGAGCCCTGACTCCAAATCTTCTGACTCCCAAGCCTGGGCTTTTTCCAGTGAGCCCCGCTGCTTCACTCGCAGTGCTCTGCACAGAGTAAGTGCTCCGTAAATATCACTGATGATGATAATGGCCCAGAGTAAAATCCACTGAATATCATTCAAATAAGGAAGGACCACAGATTAAGTTACCTCTCATGCAGATCATTAGTTCTCTGATATAACTTGCTTAATTGTGGTAATAATAATAATTATGGTATTTGTTAAGCAGTTACTATGTGCTGAGCATTGTTCTAAGTGTTGGGGTAGATACGGGGTAATCAGATTGTCCCAACGAGGGGCTCACATTTTTTAATCCCCATTTTTACAGATGAGGTAACTGAGGCCCAGAGAAGTTAAGTGACTTGCCCAAGGTCACCCAGCAGACAAGTGGCGAGAGAGGATTAGAACCCACATCCTCTGACTCCCAAGCTCATACTCTCCCAAGCACCTAATGCAGTGCTCTCCACATAGTAGATGTTAAATAAGTACGATTGACTGATATTCATTAAGCACTTACTATAAGCCAAGCATTGTACTAATCAATGGGATAGCTACCATATAATCAGGTCCCACAGGGGGCTCACAGTCCAAGTAAGAGGGAGAATAAGTATTGAATCCCCACTTTCACAGATGCGGAAACTGAGGCACTGAGAAATTAAGGGACTTGTCTAAGGTCACAAAGCAGGGAAGAGGCAGAACCGACATTAGAACTCAGATCCTCTTACTCCAAGGCCAGTGCTCTTCCACTAGGCCATCCTCCTTCTTTTGCTTATAGTCTGTACAGGGTACAGTCTAGTACCCTGGTAAGCTATTAGGGTGTTTATCAGCCTAATAGCTCTCTTATCAGTGGTTCTATGATTCAAGCAAATTAGCAGCATCAGTAGTAGTTACCATAATAATAGTAATCAATTCTCCACAGCTAAACCCTCTTCTCCCCCCTTTCCCTCTGCTCCTCCCCCTCTCCCATCCCATCCCCTCAGCACTGTACTCGTCCACTCAACTGTCTATATCTTCATTACCCTATTTATCTTGTTCATGAGATGTACATCACCCTGATTCTATTTATTTGCTATTGTTTTAATGAGATGCTCTTCCCCTCGATTCTATTTATTGCCATTGTTCTTGTCTGTCTGTGTCCCCCGATTAGACTGTAAGCCCGTCACTGGGCAGGAACTGTCTCTATCTGTTAATGATTTGTACATTCCAAGCACTTAGTACAGTGCTCTGCACATAGTAAGCACTCAATAAATACTATTGAATGAATAATCAATCAATGGTATCTATTAAGGCTTTATTATGTGTAGAGCATTATACTAAGCACTCGGGAGAGTACAATACAACAGAATTAGCAGATGGGCTCTCTGCCTATAACAAGCTTACAGTCCAGGGATGAGAATTGTGATAGTTCATAACTGTGGTATTTGTTAAGTGCTATGTCAGTCAATTGCATTTATTGAGTACTTACTGTGTGCAAAGCACTGTACTAAGCGCTTTGGAGAGCACAGTATAGCATCAACAGACTCATTCTCTGCTCACAAGGAGCTTCCAGTCCAAAGGGGGACTATTGTACTAGGAACTGGGAAAGATTCAAGATAATCAGGTCAGGCAGTCTAGGTTCCACGTGAGGTTCAGAGTCTAAGTACTGGTTATTTGTCATCCACTTAATATGTGCTAAATCCTGAGGTAGCTATAATGCAATCATACTGGACACCTTCCCTGCCCCAGATGAGGCTCGCGTATAAGGGGAATCACTGAATAAGAGGAATTCAATCCCTATTTTTTCGATGAGGAGACTGAGGCCCAGAGAAATTAAGTGGCCTGCCCAAGGTCACTCAGCAGGCAGCTGTTGGAGCTGGGATTAGAATCTAGGTCCTCTGACTCCCAAGCCTGTGCTCTTTCCACTAGGCAACCCATCTTACTCTGACAGCGGTCAGTCAGTCGATCATATTTATTGAGCGCTTCTGTGTGCAGAGCACTTTACTATGTGCTTGGGAGAGTAATAATAATAATTATGATATTTGTTAAGCACTTACTCTGTGCCAGGCACTGTACTAAGCATTGGGGTGGATACAAGCAAATCGGGTTGGACCCAGTCCCTGTCCCAGGTGGGGCTCACAGTCTCAATCCCCATTTTACAGATGAGCTCACTGAGACCCCTCCTCTCAGGGTCGTACCTGGAGAGTTTCCAGTCCTCTACCAGTCTTGGCTTTGGGAAGGCAGTGGCTAGCAAGTGGAAGGCAGTCTGCTACAAGTCAAAACTCACCTAAACTGGGTAACAACAGCAAAGGAGAGAGTCTAGGGCGGAAACTCTTAGGGTGGAAGGAGGCAGTGGTAAACGACTTTCAGATTTTTACCAAGAAAACTCTATGGATCCACTACCGGAACAATTGCAGACGGAAAGTGGGACGTTCTGGGAGAGATGTGTCCGTGGTGTCGCTATGCGTCAGAAATGACTCGACGGCACAAGACGAGAACTGAGGCACAGAGAAGTGAGATGATTTGTCCAAGGTGGAGGAGCGGGATTAGAAACCATGACCTTCTGACTCCCAGGCCCATGAGCTATCCACTACACCATGCTCTTTCTCCTGAATATAAAAACACAGCAGACAAATTCACCGTCTGGAGTGTGATCTCCTGTTTTCCCCAGTTTTCCCCTGGAAACTTCATCTTGCAAACTGTGTTTCTTCCTTCTTCTCACTTAATCCCATCCAGGGAGAAACAGTCCAGCAAACAAGGCAGACCAATGGAAGGACACGATTTTCTCGCTCCACACTCTGCCCAGCAAAAGACTCTCCAAACTCAACTGGCCAGTCTGGCTACTCTGGCAACGATGTCTAGTTTGCTCAGGTACCTCCATCCGGGGCCTTTTCTCAAAACTCGCAAAACTCAGGTCCTTCGGACTCTCAAGCTTGAGTTCTATCCATTACGCCACGCTGCTTCTCGTCAATATCCCGATGAGATATCGATATTGATTAAATGAGCTGAAAAATTTCTTCACTTCTTTTTTGCCTATTTAGACATGGTCTCTGTATTCAGGGATATAGCTCCATTAGGCTCTCATTGGAACCAGATGGAAGCCAACCTCTTGCCATGACTGAACACTTATTTCTAAAGGAATTTCTAAATTTGCAAAATGCAGTAAATGCAATTTATTTTCTTTCAGGGGTGAATTTGGCAGCCCGTCAGAAAATCGATCCTTGCGGAATGAACGTCAACTGGCATAGATCTGAGGACCATTCAATGGACCCAACATGGCTGAGAAGGCATAAACAAAGGGCAGTGGTGAATGGAAACACATCCCATTGGAATGCTGGATGGGGAAGGGAAGGCGCATATTCCAGCCAGGAGGGCAGAATAAATTATTCATAAAGGAGTGAGGTGCAGTGTCACATAATGCAGCAGGCAGGGTTCTGGGTTATTGGGAGATCACCACCTCAGAAAGAAAGGCTGCCCTGTTTGAGCACAGGATTTGTGACAATTGGGATATGAAAAATACGCCACTGAAAATAGAGAAAAAACCTTATAATTGATAGATTCCTTCGTTCAACAAGGAACCATCTTTAGGTGAAGACGGTGTAGAAGGGAACCTCAGTCAAGCATTGGTCTTTCCATTCATTCATTCAATTATATTTATTGAGTGCCTACAGTGGATTGGAGAGTATGTGGCTAGCAAAATCTAGGGCACAGGGGAACTATTTATGCCCAACAAGCTATTAAAGAAGTAAGACATTTAAATCCTGAATTTACTATGATTACTAATATTATTCCCCTCTCAGGATCACACCTGGAGAGTTTCCAGTCCTCTACCAGTCACGACTACGGGAGGGAGAGTCAAGCAGAGGCCTGTCCATTCCATTCCTAACTTGGGCAGTGGCCAGTGAGTGGAATCTGTTACAAGTCAAAACTTCCTTGAGGTGATCAGCAGCGGCATGGGAGAGATTGGAGGGTGGAGACTCGTTTGGGAGGAGGAAATAGTAAATCACTGCCGTATTTTTACCAAGAAAATTCTATGGATCTGCTACCAGAACGATTGCAGATGGAAGTGGGCTGTTCTGCAAGAGATGTGTCTATGGCGTCGTTGTCGGTCGGAGACAACTCGACAGCATAAGACAACGACTAATACTACTAATGAGAAGCAGCATGGGATAGTGGCTAGAGCATGGGCTCGGGAGTCAGAAGGTCATGGGTTCTAATCCCTGGTAAACCACTTCTCTGCTGTGTGATTTGGGGCAAGTCACAACTTCTCTGGGCCACAGTTACCTCACTTATAAAAAATAGGGATTATGAGTGTGAACCCAACGTGGGACAGGGACTGCGTTTCCCACCTGGTTAGTTTGTATGTAACCCAGGGCTTAGAACAATGCTTGGCACATAGTAAGCTCTCAACAAGTGCCATAATTACTAATAATTGATATATAGTAAGTACTTAGTCTGCGCCAAGCACTGTTCTAAATAAACACTGTGGTACATACAAGATACTTAGGTAAAACACAGTTATTGTCTCACAACAGGGTTCAAAGCCTACTGGGGAATGAGAACAGGTATCTTATCCCCATTTAAAAAGGAGGAAACTGAGGCCCGGACAAATTCAATGACTTACCCAGTGTCACACAGCGGGCAAGTGAGAAGCAGCACAACCTAGTGGATAAGGCATGAGCCTCGAACTCAGAAGGACCTGGGTTCTGATCCCGGCTCCATTCCTTGTCTGCTATGTGACCTTGGGCAAGTCACTTCACTTATTTGTGCTGCAGTTGCCTCATCCATAAAATTGGTACTAAGACTGTGAGCCCAATGTGGGACAGGGACTGTGTCCAACTTGATTGGCTTATATTTACCCCAGAGCTTAGAATGGTGTCTGGTGCAGAGTAAGCGTTTAACAAATACCATTTAAAAAAATTAAAGTTTTAGATCTGGCATTCGAACACAGGTCCTTTTACTCCTAGAGCTATGGTCTTTTGATTAGACCTAGGCTATGTTGCTCCTCTAAATTGTTTCTACAGCAATAGAAAAGTGTCTGAATGTGCCCATTAGGACATCATCTCCTAAAAGTAGTAATCTGATAATGAGGAAAAAAATGACTAGTCTCCATAGGAAAGATGAAGCCTTGTTAAGGACATCATTAAGAGGGTTATTTAGATATAGGAGGAACTTGATATGCTATTTGTTATTTATTATCTGCCATGCTATTTGCTCACTGGGCAGGTTAAGGGGTAGGGACTATTTTACCTTAACGTAAAACCATTTCCTTGGGCTGCAGCTACCAATTTGGTTGGCATTAAAAGTTAGAGTTTCCCCAGGAAGACCTAGGAAAACAATCTTGTCCTGTCTTATGCTGTCAAGTAATTTGCGACCCATTGCAACTCCATGGACACAATCTCTCCCAGAACGCCCCGCTCTCCATCAGCAATCGTTCTGGTAGTGGATCCAGAGAGTTTTCTTGGTAAAAATACAGAAATGGTTTACCATTGCCTTCTTCCACGCTGTAAACCTGAGTCTCCACCCTTGTCTCTCTCCCATGCCGCTGCTGCCCAGCACAGAGGAGTTTTTACTTGTAGGAGATTGCCTGCCACTCGCTAGCCACTGGCCAAGTTAGGAATGGAATGAATATGCCTCTGCTTGACTCTCCTCCCCATAGTCAAGACTGGTCGAGTACTGGAAACTCTCCAGGTGTGATCCTGAGAGGGGAGGAAAACAATAGAATTTCCCAAAAGAATCTTTTCCAAAAATATGCATGCCCCAAGCAGACATGGTCATTATATTCTGTCTGGAAAACAACTGAGGCCAAACCGATGCTAAATAAACATAGCCCGGGCAGAAAACTGGCCCCCCAAAAATGCATTACTTACATCAGGTGGCGTATACTTGTGACTTGAATATTAAACATTAAAAAGGATTTGACCTTTGCCTAGTCTTAGTCCTGATGGAAGTTATCCCTCCATCTGGGCCCTTCACTCCTCTTCTGTTCTGAATTTAATTGTCAGGTAGAATTGAGCCAATTCCATTGATCTGAGCTGTACCGTGGAGCCAAAATTGTGAGTCTGTGTTCCAGGCATGAGATCTATCATCTCTTTGTCATCTACTGGTGACCAGTTGGTGCCTCATGCAGGAAGCTGCTTAAAACACAGTCTCCAGAGTTCCTGAAGTATTTCCATGGAGATTATAATCTGGCCAATACAAAGAGTTTTCTGACAATAAGCCATTGAAACAACCTCATATGTCCACATTCTTGTGTTTATAGTAACTCTTCCTTAATGTATTTTGAGAATGTATCTTGGACCCTCTCAGGTGCTCTATTTGTTATTTTGGGTCTTGTGTCCATATCGCCGAGGGGAACAAGACTCTGCTCTTCCGTCATTTGGATCCACGGGGGATTAAAGTTATTTTCTTTCTCTTATGGCACATAATTTAATTGCTATCAGAACCATTCCATTAGTATTCTCTACAAAACTGTGCTATTTCATACCCAGGATTTAGAAAAACTACTCTTCTAGCTCTAAGGAAATATCACCTGTTTCATGAATAATGCAGATTTAGGGAAATTCTAACATAATGTCCTTCCATTCAATGTTTTTCCACCTATTATTGATATCTTGAAGCCCTAGCCAATAACCTATGTTATTGTCATATGAATGAATTGTAAAGTCTCTTGAAAAAATCTTGGAAGAGATTGCCTAGGATTTATTGCCTTTCCTGTCTGCAGATGTGGCAGATATCATTTCCTAGCTCTGAAATACAGAACAGACTATTCCTTGTGGATTAATCACTACTGAACAACTCTACCCCTTTGTGATAAGCACAAAATAGCTATATTATATTTTATGCCCTGTTGGAAGGAAGGAAATGTGCATACACAGATGACTCAGTAACCTATTCTAGTTCAGAAGAAGTATCCTCTAGACTATAAGGTTGCTGTAGGCCGGGAATATATCTACCAACTCTCTTATGTCGTATTTTCCTTAAGCGTTTACTATGTTCCAGGCACTGGTACTAAGCAGCTGGGTAGATACAAGCTACTCAGGTTGGAAACAGTCCCTTTCTCCACACAGGGATCACATTCTCAGATAAGGTAACTGAGGCACTGAGTAGTTAAGTAACTTGCCCAAGGCCGCACAGCAGACAAGTGGCAGAATTGGGATTAGAACCCAGGTCCGTCTGACTCCCAGGTCTGTTGCTCTATTCACTAGGTCCTGCTGTTTCTCTTCTCTTTCCACACATCTTGGTTCAGTAGTCTGCACACAGTAAATACTCAATAAATATGGTGGATTGTCTAAGAAGTCAAAGATGGACCAATTGACCAGGTTCCATTTGAACAATCCCCGCAAGATAAGGAAAATTTGCTTCTCTGAAGAGCCTCTGTCAAATTTTTTCTCCACCATCTCTAGTGATGAAGCTTCCACTCAGTCCTTTGAGAGGCTTTTCCTATTACCTAAAGAGTCATCGTCATCAGGAAAACCTCTGTGACATCCTCTTTTTTCATTCCATTCTCACCCTAGGTTAAACATAATCTTTCGCCTTCATGGTGGTGGGGCTGTTTCCTCTACTTTTCATTTAGCCAATCTACACAGTTTCTCTGAATTGTTCCTCATAAATCAATCAATCTCGAAGAAGCAGTGTAGTGTAGTGGATAGAGGACAGGCCTGGGAATCAGAAGGTTTTAATCTCGGCTTCCCCACTTGTCTGCTGTGCAACCTTGGTCAAGTCACTTCACTTCTCTGTGCCTCAGTGACTTCATCTGTGAAATGACTATGAGTCTCATGTGGGAGAGGGACCATGTCCCGCCTGATTTGTTTGTATCCACCCCAGTGATTATTTCAGTGCCTGGCACATAGTAAGCTCTTTACAAATACCACAGTTATTATTAGTAGTAGCATTGCTATTATTATTATTATTATTATTATTTCCAGAAGCCCTTTTATTTTTTTATTTTTTATTCATTTATTTATTATTGTTTATTACTTATTGAGCACTTTCCATATGCCAGGTATTACTATCTGGGTATTGGGTGCAGGGAGTACCCAAGTCCATAGGTGAAGCAGAAATGTTGAAGTGATAGTAGGTGGTGGAGGAGGGTGGTAATGGGCAGGGGAGATGAGAAATTAATCAATTTCATGGAAGAGATATAATTTTAGAAAAGTGTTGAAGACAAGGAGAGAGCCTTCCGGATATGAAGGGAAAGAGGTTCCAGGCAGAAAGGAGGGCACGAGCAAGAGATTGATAGGGAGAGAGTTGAGAGTGAGGCACAATGAGTAGGTTGGTTAGAAAGATTGAAATGTGCAAGACAGGGAAGTGGAAAGCTGATTGGGTGCCTTAAAGCTGATGGTAAGGAGTTTCTGAGAAGTAACGGGGCTTAGTGGAAACGTCGGACTCTCCCAAGCCAGAAGCAGTGGGTTCTAATCCTGGCTCTTCCACTTGTCTGCTGTGTACAAATCACTTCACTTCACTTCTCTGTGCCTCAGTGACCTCATTTATAAAATGAGGATTAAGACTGTGAGCTCATGTGGGACATCCTGAGTCCCTTGTATCTAGCCCAGCACTTAGAACAGTGCTCGGCTCTGTAAGCGCTTAACTATAATTATTATTCCGCTTATTTGCAGAGATGGATGGGCAGCCTCTGGTGGTTTTTGAGTGTGGAGTTGAATAGAAAACAATGTGTTAGAAAAATGATATGGGCAGCAAAGTGAAGTATGGGCTGGAGATGGGAGAAACTGGAAACGGGAAGTCTGCAAAGAGGCTGGATATGATGAGTGCTCCTACTGGCTAGTGACCACTGTGATTGGGCAAAATAGGAAGATTCTGGAGAAAAAACAGCAACTGGCACTTTGTTGCTTCTTTGGTTACTGTATTTTGGTGGTGTTTTTTTCTGTATTTGTCCATTTATTTGTACCTCAGAATATCTGTTCTTCCCCTCCGACTGTGAGTCCCAGATGGGACAGCGACTGGTCTGACCTCATTTTCGAGTATCTACCCCAGTGCTTAGTAAGACTCCTGACAGATAGTAAGCTCTTAACACCTGCCATTAAATAAAATGAAATTGCCATTCTTCAAAATGTTGGTGATATTTTCAAGTAAATGTCCCCACCCTTGTAGTAGACTAAAAATTTTCTATCAAAGTTTTCTATTGAATTTTCAATCAGTCATCTGAAAATAACATAAACAACGATCTCATCAAAGCTTCTTTTCAGAATTTTGGCTGGTGTTGTCTATTGGTTACATAATTAATAATAACGTTACACTTTTAGAGTACTTTTCTCCAAAATTCTCAAAATACTTTACTAGGAATTGTTTTTGTTCTGACCAAGAAATATAAATTATATTTCGAGATTAAATGATTGTGCGTGTCATATGGCAAGAGTTGTTATTTTCTAACATGTGGCTTAAACATTCTTATAATGGTCACATATTAGGCAAGTTTCAGTTTTCAAATCTCTGATATAATTTTTTAAAATGTTTGCTTTGGAAGAAATTATGGTACACAAAGGAAAAAGAAACATGTGCATTACCTTATTATATAGGGAAAAAAAACCCAATGCAAAGCTGGGTTTAATTACTGTAATGTTATGTACACAAGGTCCTTGTAGGTTAAATTGTTAGTCACATATTTAGGGCATTAGATCTGTCTGCTTTTTGTTATTGTAACTACATGGCCATCAGAAATTTAACTCACGTCAGAAAGTGAATAAGCATTTATACTCTATGATTTATTAAAATAACAAGAATTTGCTATTATTGTCAAGCTCATGTAGCTCTGTGGGCTGGACAGCATTCTAGGAAATTCTGGCTCAGCCCCTGACTGGCTGCATAATTTCAGACACGCCTCCATGTACAAAAATTCAAAATATAGGTAGCTGAGGAGGTAGTGCAGACTGTTCGGTGAGAATCATTAATACATGGCCTAGTGGATTGAGAACGGGCCTCAAATTTAGCTACTTGTCATAGATTTCCCTGTACCATCAGGTAGTAAACAAACAATTTTTCCTCTGTCAGTGTAAAAAGGCAACACTGGATACTCATTTAATAATAACGGTGATATTTGTCAAGCACTTAATAGCTGCCAAACAATTTACCAAACCCTGGGGGCAGGCAGAAGGCTACCAGGTTGGACCCAGGCCCCATCCCAGTGGAGGGTCACAGTGTAAGTTGGAGGGAGAACAGATAATGAACCCAATTTTACAGTTTATTCATTCATTCATTCAATCGTATTTACTGAGTACTTGCCGTGTGCAGAACACTGTACTAAGTGCTTGGAAAGTACAGTTCATCAAAAAAGAAGACAATCCCTGCTTACAAGTCGGGGGCAGGAGAGAGACAGACATCAAAACAAGTAAACAGGCATCAATAGCATCAATATAGAGTTATAGATATATACAAATCAAAACCCAAACAGGCTTTAATCTAAATAGAATTTTAGATATGTACTTATATACACAGGTGCTGAGGGGCAGGGAGGGGGTAGAGCAAAGGGAGTGAGTCGGGGTAATGGGAGAGGAGCGGGAGCTGAGGAAAAGTGGGGCTTAGACTGGGAAGGCCTCTTGGAGGAGGTGAGCTCTAAGTAGGGCTTCGAAGGGGTTGAAGTGTGATTGTTTGGCAGGTTTGAAGAGACAGGGCATTCCAGGCCAGCGGTAGTTCGTGGCCAGGGGTCGATGGCGGGACAGGTGAAACGGTGGCACAGTGAGATGTTTAGCAGCGGAGGAGCAGAGTGTGGGGGCTGGGATGTAGAAGGAGAGAAGGGAGGTGAGGTAGCAGGGGGCAAGGGGATGGACAGCTTTGAAGCCAAGAGTGAGGAGTTTTTGCTTGATATGGAGGTTGATGGGTAACCACTGGAGATTTTTGAGGTTGGAGGTGACATGCCCAGAGCGTTTCTGTAGAAAGGTAATAGGGGCAGCCGAGTGAAGTAGAGACTGAAGCGTGGGAAGACAGGCGGTTGGGAGATCAGAAAGGAGGCTGATGCAGTAATCCAGTAGGGTATGATGAGAGATTGTTTTTAACAAGGTAGCAGTATGGATGGAGGGGAAAGGGCGGATCTTGGTGATGTTGTGAAGGTGAGACTGGCAGGTTTTGGTGATGGGTTGGATGTGGGGGGTGAATGAGAGAGCAGAGTCGAGGATGACACCAACGTTGCGGGCTTGTGTGACGGGAAGGATGGTCGTGCCGTCCACAGTGACTGGGAAGTCAAGTAGAGGATAGGGTTTAGGAGGGAAGGTAAGGAGCTCAGTCTTGGACATGTTGAGTTTTAGGTGGCAGGAGGACATCCAGGTGGAGATGTCCTGAAGGTGGGAAGAGATTTGAGCCTGGAGGGAGGGAGAGAGAACAGGGGAGAAGATATAGATTTGGGAATCATCTGCATGGAGATGATATTTGAAGCCATGGGAGCGAATGAGTTCACCCAGGGAGTGAGTATTTATTCAATAGTATTTATTCATTCAATAGTATTTATTCGACTTTTTTTTTAAATGGCATTTGTAAAGCACTTACTAGGTGACAGGCACTGTAGTAAGTGCTGGGAGAGATACAAGCTAATCAGCTTGGACACAGTGCATGTGCTGCATGGGGCGCAAAATGTTAATCTCCATTTTACAGATGAGGTAACTGGGGACCAGAGAGGTGAATTGATTTGGCCCAGGTCCCTCAGCAGACAAGTCATGGACCCCGGATCAGAACCCAGGTTCTCCAACTCCCAGACCCATTTTTCAACCACTATACCAACCTGCTTCCCATGGAGGAGTTGTAGTCAGGGCCAGGGATGAGCCTCCCTATGTGGGAGATGGCACCCAGCCAAACATCTCAGGGGAGGGGGGGTCCCTGACCTCCTCTAGAAGGGAGATGCCCCCCCAACCCTAAACAAAATGCTGCCCAGTACTCCCAGTAGCCTCTGTTTCCCAGATCCCTTCACATAAAAAAAGCAGGGAAAGGATCCCATTTATGCTCTTCTGCTCATTCATTCATTCAATAGTATTTATTGAGCGCTTACTATGTGCAGAGCACTGTACTAAGCGCTTGGGATGAACAAGTCGGCAACAGATAGAGACGGTCCCTGCCGTTTGACGGGCTTACAGTCTAATCGGGGGAGACGGACAGACGAGAACGATGGCGATAAACAGAGTCGAGGGGAAGAACATCTCGTAAAAACAATGGCAACTGAATAGAATCGAGGCGATGTACAATTCATTAACAAAATAAATAGGGTAACGAAAATATATACAGTCGAGCGGACGAGTACAGTGCTGTGGGGATGGGAAGGGAGAGGTGGAGGAGCAGAGGGAAAAGGGGAAAAAGAGGGTTTAGCTGCGGAGAGGTAAAGGGGGGATGGCAGAGGGAGTAGAGGGGGAAGAGGAGCTCAGCCTGGGAAGGCCTCTTGGAGGAGGTGAGTTTTAAGTAGGGTTTTGAAGAGGGAAAGAGAATCAGTTTGGCGGAGGTGAGGAGGGAGGGCGTTCCGGGACCGCGGGAGGACGTGGCCCAGGGGTCGACGGCGGGATGGGCGAGACCGAGGGACGGCGAGGAGGTGGGCGGCGGAGGAGCGGAGCGTGCGGGGTGGGCGGTAGAAAGAGAGAAGGGAGGAGAGGTAGGAAGGGGCAAGGTGACGGAGAGCCTGGAAGCCTAGAGTGAGGAGTTTTTGTTTGGAGCGGAGGTCGATAGGCAACCACTGGAGTTGTTTAAGAAGGGGAGTGACATGCCCAGATCGTTTCTGCGGGAAGATGAGCCGGGCAGCGGAGTGAAGAATAGACCGGAGCGGGGCGAGAGAGGAGGAAGGGAGGTCAGAGAGAAGGCTGACACAGTAGTCTAGCCGGGATATAACGAGAGCCCGTAATAGTAAGGTAGCCGTTTGGGTGGAGAGGAAAGGGCAGATCTTGGCGATATTGTAGAGGTGAAACCGGCAGAGTATAGAAGGAGAACAGAAGGGGGATAAGAACTGACCCCTGAGGAACCCCTACAGTTAGGAGATGGGGGGGATGCGGGGAGGAGAAGCCCACGAAGGAGACTGGGAATGAACGGCTAGAGAGATAGGAGGAGAATCAGGAGAGGATGGCGTCAGCGATGCCAAGGTTGGATAACGTATTAAGGAGAAGGGGGTGGTCGACAGTGGCAAAGGCAGAAGAGGACTGAACCAAGAAGTCATCCAAGGTCATAGAACAGAAGCAGAATTAAAACTCAGGTTTTCTGACTCCCAGGTCTCTATTCTTCAAAACCTTACTGAAGGTACATCTTCTCCAAGAAGGCTTCACAGACTAAGTCCTCCTCTCCTTGTCTCCTACTCCCTTCTGCACCCATCTTACTTGTTCCTTCATTCATCGTCCCTCCCATCCCCAAAGAACATATGTATATATCTGTACAGATGGCTTGGGAGAGGACAACAGAACAACACATAGACACATTCCTGCCTACAATGAGCTCACAGTCTAGAGGGAGGGTCCAGGGGTCATCATAGAAGCAGCATGGTTTAGTGGAAAGATCATGGGTTTGGGAGTCGGAGGATGTGGGTTCTAATCCCTGTTCCAACACTTGTTTGTTGTGTGACCTTGGGCAAGCCATTTCACTTCTCTGTGCTTCAGTTCCTTTATCTGTAAAATGGGGATTAAGCCCCACGTGGGGCAACCTCATTACCTTGTATCTACCCCAGTGTTTAGAACAGTACTTGGCACATAGTAAGTGCTTAAAAAATACCATAATTATTGTAATTATTATCGTGTCCAATATTCATCCACCTATTTTTCCCAGTGTTCCCCTACCAGTCCTCCTTTCTGTGTCACATCTGACCTTGGATTTGTCCTCCTAAGAACTTGATATTCACCCCACCTTCTAAGTACTTGCTCTTCATCCCAGTATCAGCCCCATAGCACTTGAGCCCATATAATAATAATAATAATAATAATAATAATGGTATTTGCTAAGTGCTTACTATGTGCCAAGAACCGTTCTAAGTGCTGGGGTAGATGCAAGGTTATCAGGTTGTCCCACGTGGGGCTCACTGTCTTAGTTCCCATTTTACAGATGAGGGAACTGAGGCATAGAGACATAGCATAGTGAGAAGCAGTGTGGCATAGTGGAAAGAGCACGGGGCTAGGAATCAGAGGTTGCAGGTTCTAAGCCTGGCTCCATCACTTAACAGCTGTGTGACTTTGGACAAGTCATTTGACTTCACTGTGACTCAGTTACCTCATCCGTAAAATGAGGATTAAGACTGTGAGCCTCACATGGGACAACCTGATTACCTTGTACTTACTCCAGCGCTTAGAACAGTGCTTGGCACATAGTAAACACTCAACAAATGCCATCATCATCATTATTATTATCATTATTATTATTAAATGACTTGCCCAAAGTCACACAGCTGACAAGTGACAGAGCCTGAATTCGAACCCATGACCTCTGACTCCCAAACCTGGGCTCTTTCCTCTAAGCCACGCTGCTTCTCATATCCTTATACTCTCCCATTTTCCCTACCTTTAATTCATTTTAATGCCTGTCTCCCTCTCTAGACTGTAAGCTCCTTAGTGGGCGGGGATGGTGTCTACCAACTCTAATGTACTACACTCACTCAAGCACTTAGTACAGTGCTCTACACACTAAGTGCTCAGTAAATACCATCACTGATTGACTAAGTGATTGATAGGGCAGTAGTTTGCGCAACGTGAGCACTTAAATCTTCTACAATTTACTATTATTGGAGTTGAGGAAGTGGTAGAGGGATAAAGAGGTGAGTTGCAGACAGTTAAAATGAAAATCAAACGGGTAATGGTATATAGGGAGTGTTTGTCATGTGCAGAGCTCTTTGTTGAGCACTTGGAAAAGCATAATGCATTAGAGGGGGTAGATATGAAATCTTCCCACAAGGAGCTTACATAATAAATCTTTTGTGGGGCAAGGACCATGTCCTCCTGCCTCTTTCCATGCTGGTTGGATCATTTTTCTTAGAAAAAGCCCTCAGTCCATGTTTCCTCACTCCTCAAGAACCTCCATTGGTTGCCCATCCGCCTCTACATCAAACAGAATCTCCATACCACAGGTTTTAAAGTAGTCAGTCACCTTCTCCCCACTTATCTTACCTTATTAATTTCTTACTAAAACCTAACATGTTCACTTTTCCCCTCTAATGCCAACCTGCTCACTGTACCTCAAGCCCATCTATCTCACCTCCTACCACTTGCCCTCATCTTGCCCGTGGCCTGGAAATCCCTCTGCCTTCTTATCCAACAGACCCACCTTCAAAGCCTATTAAAATCAAAATTTAAAGTCTTTCCGTGACTAAGCCCTAATTTTCCCTACTCCCTCTCCCTTCTGCATCATCCTAGCGTTTGTATTTGTACCCTTTATTCACCCAACACTCAGTCCCACAACACTTTTGGACATTTCTGCAAATTATATGAACACCTGACTCCCCCTCTGGCCTATAAACTCCTTGTGGGTAGAGATCAAGTCTCCCAATTCTGTCATATTGTAGTTTCCCAAGGGCTTAGCTCAGTGTTCTGGACACAATAAGCACTCAATTAACACGATTAATTGATTTTTGTCTGATCGCAAAATCCCATACCTATGGTACTAATCAGCCTAGAGTAAGGATTTATTATTATGGTTGTTCCAATGATTTATTCAGAAAGGCTAAGTCACTTATTTAACCTACATGTGTTTCAATTGCCTCATCTATGAAATGAGGATATCAATATTGCAGTCACCAGGGAGGTGATAAAGAATAGATAAAGGATTTTAAATGAAACAATATGCCCTCTGACTGATTAAATCATGGGAAGATGGGAAATCAATTTGGCTAATACAGTGAGCATATGGTATCCCAATCTTAATGAGGATTGTATTCCAGGTTACATCACTGTAGCTCTGACAACAAGATAGAAAGCTAGGATACTCCTTCAGAAATTATGGAAATATTGGAATCCACTTTTTTTTTTTTTTTTGGTACTGGAATCTCATGTGGGAATGAACACCAATGCACTGAAAAGAATTCATAGGGATTTTGATGTCTGTGGGTCCTGGTTTACAGTTCTGCATCTGTTACCAGTGAGTTATTTGACCTCTACACTCCACAAGTTTCTCATCTTTAAAATGGGGTTAAGGTAGTTGATCTTTCTCCCTCTTTAAGAGCCACGTGTAGGACATGGCTGGGGTCTAATCTGGTTGTCTTTTGTTCAGCTGGGGCTTGGCCCAGAGTAAGTGCTCAGTAAATATCCTAATTACTCATTCACCTTCTCCCCAATTACACTGCTGAGATGCCTTACAGAGAGATAAGTCCTCTAGATTTGGGCCTTCCATTAGCTTTCAAGTGGATTCAGAGCATGGGAGAATGCACAGTGGTACAAAGGAGGAGATGAATTTGGTCTTGGGTTTGCTAAAGCTCTTCTCTATTCATGAGTAAGAGGCAAGATACACGCTGATCGATGGAAACATTCCATTTTAGTGACATGCAGGTTTAGAGGGGCATGTTCTTTTAAGCACAATAAAACAGAATCCTGTTCCCACATCTGGAATTTAGGAGAAAATTGATCTTAATTAAACCCAGAGGAATTTAGATTTATTGCTCACTATGTGGTACCATCATTTGCCTCTGTGGATCAAACCCGACATCCCAAAAGCACTTGGGACTTGTATGTTTGTCCCTCAGTCTGCTGCTTCAAAAGAATTTAGGTGTAATGAGGTGAGGAGAAAAGTTTACTTCAAATATTTGAAAGTGAAAGAGAGAATCACTGTTTACTAAGCACCATGTGGTGACAGGTAAATATGATTACAGAAGAAGACACTGTTCTAATTACGCACCGAATGCTCTGTAGCGGGTCATTTTCTCCTAACCACAGAAGCGATCAGGAGGAAATGATGAAAACTGACTGTTTAAAATGAAACCTTCAGAAACCTTATAAAATAAATAAAAGAGAAATGTAAAGAACTAGAAAGCTCTGGGAAAGAAAAAGACTTGCTGCCTTTGTTACCAGGAAAGCAGGAACCATAGAAACTCCAGTAATCCAGAAACATACAAAATCCAACAAAATGCTTAGTTCTGTAAGCCTGTCAATGGACAGGGACTGCCCCTATCTGTTGCCAATTTGTACATTTCAAGCGCTTAGTACAGTGCTCTGCACATAGTAAGCACTCAATAAATACTACTGATGATAGTTCAGGGCTCTGTATACAGTAAGAGCTTAATAAATACGAGTGAATGAACAAACTGAATTCTAATGAAAATTTGTGGAATGTCTTACCTCTGGTCTTCAGAATCAAAGCTTTATCCCAAAAAAAAAAAAAAAAAAAGACTCAATATCTTGGCACGGTCAAGTTTTGCCATGCTCTACACGATTAAAAAAAAAAATTGTATTGTACTCTTCCAAGCGCTTAGTACAGTGCTCTGCACAGCAGAGTGAGCGCTCAATAAATATGATTGAGTGAATAAATGAAAAAAAGTGTGTGTGTAAGTGTGTTGGAGAGATGTGGCAGATAACATCCAAGAGTTAACATATTTTGCCATCTTCTCCTTTTAAAGTCACCCCGACACGTGGAACACCTCTCTCAGTGTCACAACTGGAGAGTTGCCAGTCCTTTTCCAGTCTCCACTAAAGGAGGGAAAGTCAAGCAGGGGCATTTCCATTCCATTCCTAGCTTGGCCAGTGACTAGCGAGTGGAAGGCAATCTGCTACAAGTCAAAACTCACCTATGCTGAGCAGTAGCGGCACGGAAGAGAGAAGACGACAGAGACTCAAGTTTACTGCACAGAAGGAGACAATGGTAAACCACTTCTGGATTTTTACCAAGAAACTCTATGGATCCATTACCAGAACGATTGCAGATGGAAGTGGGGGGTCCTGGGAGAGATGCATCCATTGCACAGCTAAGGGGCGGAGACGACTCGACAGCATAAGACCACAATACATGGGAGGAAAAATTACTCTGTGATTAGATTCTAATTTTCTGCTTTAGTTCATCACTTAAAATAGTCACTGGGCACTTATGGAGTGCAAAGTAGCATACTAACTACTTGGGAGAGCACATCAGAAGCAAGCCACACATTCCCCACCTTCAGAGGAAGGAGACAAAAAGACTAAAATATAACAAACCAATAATATAGATAACAATAAATCATTGAGTATATCAATCAATCATAGTTATTGAGTGCTTACTATATGCAGAGCACTGTACCAAGCATTTAGAAGAATACAATATAACAGAGTTGGAAGACATGTTCCTTGCCAACACTGATACTACAGTCCAGATCGGATTATCGGGTGCCACATGGGGCTTACAGTCTGAATCCCCATTTTTCAGATGAGGAAACTGAGGCACAGAGAAGTTAAGTGACTTGCTCGAGTTAAAACAGAAGGTACCTGGCAGAGCCGGGATTAGAACCCAAGTTTTTTGATTCCTAGGTCCACACTTTCAACTAGGTCATGTTACTTCTCACATATTTGTACAATAAACTGATGGCAATAGGAATGAAATACATAACCTCTTATTGCAATGGACAGCTAATTATTATAGGTATCTCCTTCAGCTTCATTTCAGTGAGCAAGCAGAGCCAACGAGTTTATTTATTCTGTCATTCCCTATTAGAGTTTCCATAAAGTGGTTCCCCAACTGCACGGTGTAATCTCTCTCTCCCTCTCTCTCTCTTTCTCTATTTCCATCTCTTTATCTCTTCTCTACCTTTCCCCCCTTCCCACCATGGCCACACATTCCCATTAATCTTGCGACACATTACAAAACTTTACCACGGATTCCGATCCATTCATTGTGTTGATTATGGTATATTGACCGCTGGATTGTTATTTTCTGCAAATCTCTATATCTATTTGAATTTACAAGACATCACCTTGTGTTTACTACAATGCTCTGCACATAATAAGAGCTCAATAAATACTAATGATGATATGTCTTCCCTCTGTTACTTGGGCATATCACATCCATCCATTCACATTTTAAGAATGGGCAATGGAGGCTATCTTCCCTTTTTGCATTTTATTGGGTTTGATTTGGTTATTAATGATACATCTTGTTTTACTGAAAAGAGTCAGGTTGGTCATACTGAGATAAATAAAAGTGCTTCTCCTTAGTAATGGATTCTGCATTACTTGAAGATAGTTCATGGACTTCCGAGGCAGATTCCCCCTTCTAGACTGTGAGCTCGTTGTTGGGTAGGGATTGCCTCTGTTGGTTGCCAAATTGTACTTTCCAAGCATTTAGTACAGCGCTCTGCACATAGTAAGCACTCAATAAATATGACTGACTGAATGAATAAAGGTGTGGGGAAGCTTGGAATATTTTGTCATTGACTGTTCAGCTGGGCTGCCAAAGTGTTTATCAGGATCAGTGGTCTATGGATTTTTTTTGTGCCATTTTTTAAACATTTACTATGTGCCCTGTACTGTACTAAGCGCTTGGGTAAATACAAACTAATCAAGTTGGAGACAGTCCATATCCCATATGAGGCTCACAGTCTTCATCTCTATTTTGTAGATGATTTTTTCTCTGATTCACAGAGAAGTTAAGTGACTTGCCTAAGAACATATAACCGACAAGTGACAGAGCAGGGATTAGAACATGGGTCTTACTGACACACAGATCTGCACTTTATCCACTAGCCAACTCTGTTTCTCTATTGATACTATTTTTTTTTTAATGTGGGAAACACTACTGAAGAAGAAAACTTGTGCAAACCTCTCTCAGAAATCAATTATTGCAAAGTGGGAAATCAAATCTAGATTTGTCCTTCAGATTTTCCTCTGAAAGTGAAAACAGTGTTTGAAAGGTAAGTGTGAATGGTGAGAATCTCAAATCACTTGCAGAATCCCTATTGCAAAAACCAAGCTTCAGTAAGTCGAATAAAGAGCAGAATGGATGAAAATTTACCCCTTTGTCATTCATAATAATAGTAACTGAGGGATGTTTAAAATTCTTATATAGCCTCATGTACTGTTAGGGTAGATAGGTAATAATAAGATTTGACATAGTCATCATTCTACATGGGGCTCATGGCCTGAGGAAGAGGGAGCACAGATATTGAAAGCACATTTCACAGGGGAGAAAATTGAGTCACAGAGAAGTGAAATGACTTGCCCATGGTCCAACAAAAGGCAAATGGAGGAGTTGGGATTAGGTTCTTTCTATTGTCCACCTTGTACACTTCATTCCTCTGCCACTCACCCCCCCACGGACTCCCGTTCACGCCTGTCCCGTCGTCGACCCCTGGCCCACTGAGAGCTCACCTCCTCCAGGAGGCCTTCCCAGACTGAGCCCCCTTTCCCTCTGCTCCTCCTCCCCTCCTCTTCCCCGCCCCCCGCCCTCTGTTCTTCCCCTGTCCCCTCCCCTCAGCACCATGCATATTTTTATACATTACTTATTACCCTATATATTTTGTTAATGAGGTGTATATCTCCATAATTCTATTTATCTTGATGATGTCATTTTGTTTTGTTTTGTTCTGTTTCGCTTTGCTGTCTCCCCCATTTAGATCTCCCCCGTTTAGACTGTGAGCCCGTTACTGGGCAGGGATTGTCTCAGTTGCCTAATTGTACATTCCAAGGGCTTAGTACAGTGCTCTGCACATAGTAAGCACTCAATAAATACTATTGAATGAATGAATGAAACAGGATCCCTGATTCCCAGGCTTGTGATCCTCTTCTCCACCAAGCTTGAGCTTTCATTCATTCATTCATTCATTCATTCATTCATTTGTATTTATTTGAGTGTTTACTGTGTGCAGAGCACTGTACTAAGCCCTTAGAAAGCACAGTTCCCTTCTCACATGCCTGACTTGATAGATACATCGGGAACAAATGCAACATAAATAGAAATCCAGGGCCCTGAACTCAGACTTTGGCAGACAACAGACCTTTGTCCAGGACTGGTTTTATCCCAAGTGATCTTCATTTAGTTCGCTCGTCCTGAGATTTGGCCCACACATCTGGCTGAGACTCTAATGGACCAAGTTGAATGCAGGGTGGAGGCAAATATCCAGATAATTTAGGCAAAACCATCTTAAATCACTTCAGTTCAAATTCTTTGCAAAGGTCTTCTGGACTTTGAAGGGCTTTTCTGGGTGGATAATCTAGTTAATTACCCTGACCCTCCATTGACTTTATCTGTGGTGACCCAGCCTCAGTGGCCCAAGGCAGAGCCCACAATTACACACTCGAGTTGGCCTCCACATTAGAAAAACAATCAACTATTAATTAAGCTCCCCCGTACACTCTGGTACCGTTCTAGGCACTGGACAATGCCTGATCCTGCTACATAAACATTCTCAATGGTCTTTATAAAAGGTCACTCTGCTCTTTGTCCAAACCAAAGCCCATCAGAATTCACATTCCAGAGGCAGATTTGACCTGTCAAAAGAATTTCCCGACAGACGTTCTTTTTTCTTCTTTAATTTCTCTCCTCAGAGATGGAGCTGGTAGTTTAGACTATTTATTTATTTCCCAAACCTTTTGGCCTTTGCTTACTAAGAAGCTGGGCTGGCAAAAGTTTCAACAGTCCAGGGAAATTGAACTGAAGAATTTTTCTGTCAGCTAGAGTTGATGTGAGAGAGCCGATCCTGAGTTTATGCAGTTAATCATTCTGGACTGGGGGAGTCATTTATTAAAAAAATGAGAGGACGAAATAGGGGGGTCATTTGGTGGCTGGGCCTCTGACTTTTGTACTGTATGCCTGTAGCCCAGTTGGTTCCTTAAAGTCAGGCAAAAAAAAACCGTGGATGGGGATGGAACGCTGTGCTGGTGATTTTTTAGTTTATACGATATTTATTCATTGAATATAAAAATGTCTCATGATGGAAAAATATTGGACTATAAAGAGAGGGGTTAAGGGCAGTCAGTATACTGCCTGAATGTTATTTAAGCACCAGACAGATGAGAACACGTGTAGAGCAGAGAGAAGACCACTTAGTGAGGACTCCCTGCCTTTATATGTCCTTCAAAATATGGGATTCATTCATTCAATCATATTTTTCGAGCGCTTACTATTTGTAGAGCACTGTAGTAAGCTCTTGGGAGAGCACAAAGCAACAATAAACAGTCACATTCCCCGCCCACAATGGGCTTAGAGTCTATAGGCAATACTTAGGTCAGAGAGTATAGGATACCTGAAAAATAATAATAATAATAATAATAATAATAATAATGTTGGTATTTGTTAAGCGCTTACTATGTGCAGAGCACTGTTCTAAGCGCTGGGGGGGACACAGGGGAGTCAGGTTGTCCCACGTGGGGCTCACAGTCTTAATCTCCATTTTACAGATGAGGGAACTGAGGCACAGAGAAGTTAAGTGACTTGCCCACAGTTACACAGCTGACAAGTGGCAGAGCTGGGATTCGAACTCATGAGCCCTGACTCCAAAGCCCGTGCTCTTTCCACTGAGCCACGCTGCTTCCCAGCGTCTCAGGGTCATCATCATCATCATCATCATCATCATCATCATCATCATCATCATCATCATCAATCTTATATAGTTAATAATATATCATAAATGTTTACTATGCCCAAAGCATTGGAACTGGAGTCGGTACAATATAAGCAGGCCAAACACAGTCCCTATGCCACATGAGGCTCAGAGTCTAAGTAGAAGGGAGGAAAGCTATTGAACCCCCTTTTTACACGTGGGAAACTGAGACAGAGAAGTTGAGTGACTTGCACAAGGTCACAGAGAAGGCAAGTGACAGAGCTGGGGACAGAACACAGGTCCTGTGACTTACATGCATGTGCTCTTCCCACTAAGTAACGCTGCTTCTCATCCTCCTTGTCTCCATCACAGTATACACCGGGGATTTCTTTTTCTTTTTCCTCTCAGCACCTTCGGGACGATCCAACTTCAGTTTGTCGATATTTAAGCACAGAAATAATCCCGTCGACATTTATGAAACCGCTCCAGGGTAAAATGTCATTCTCTCTGCTAGTGAGCATGATCTGAGACTTCTTTCCTCTAGTTAATGAACATTCAGCATGATTAATTGATTTTTGTCAGAAACGTGGCATTTCCTTTGCAGACTTTGTGGTTCACAGACACGCTGTCTTCAAGACTGGGGTCTGCGCATACACACAGATCGCGGGGTGGAATGAACAGGGCACCTTTCTCTTGAAATCTGTATTTGGGGGCAGAGGTGATCCATCAGGGCATTCCTGTCAGGGACTGCCTGACTCACCAGAAATCGAAGAGCGAGGCAATCACGACTCTCCAAGGGCCACACATGGGAGAAGCAGATGGAATTTGTTACCAGAGCAATTTCTGCAGACCAAAAATATCAGCAGGTTTAAGAAAGGTTTGGACGTATTGATAGAGAAGGAGCAGGTTCCTAGAGGACAAATTCGGGATAATAATGATAATAGTAATAATAATAACTGTGCTATTTGTTAAGCACTTACTATGTGCCAGGCACTGTAGTAAGCACTGGGGTAGATGCAAGATGATCGAGTAGGCCGGATTCCTTGTCCCACACGGGGCTCCCAGTCTCAATCCCCATTTTACAGATGAGGTAACTGAAGCCCAGAGAAGTTAAGTGACTTGTCCAAGGTCACGCAGCAGATAAATGGAAGAGCAGGAATTAGAACGTTGGTCCTCCTGACGCCCAGGCCCGTACTCTATCTGCTAAGTCATGCTGCTTCTCTAATGTTCTAAAATCCATCCACAAACATTAAAATTGATGTTTGGGAGAGCGATCAACCTGAGGCTGCTGAGGTAGAATGAGTAGATGGCTGGATGGACTACTCCTTTGTTCAGTCCAGAGTCAGTAGAGGTTTATGCCCTAGAGTTGCCAACAACATGGCTGTTACAGAATTGAAGGGGAGGATGGGAAGGGAGGAAATCAAGGGCACAGGGTCTACGACCAACCCAATTACCTTGTATCCACCCCAGCATTTAGTACAGTGCCTGGCTAATAGTAGGCACTTAACAAAATACCACAGTTATTATTAATAAAGAGGACGGCAGATTTAGGAAGGAAAGTAAATAGAATATCAGCTGGAAAAAAACATCACCTTTAGATCCACAGCATAGGAGGTGGCTATTGATGAGCACACGCAATTTCCATTCTCTCCTCATCGATGCTACAGGAGAGCTGGTATAATTCCCTCATGGACTTCTAGGTCATTGTCCACACCAATCATTCCAGACCTTTAATGCCCTCCTAAAATCCCCAGTGCCCCCAATCACCATTTTCCCACTCCTGATGATCTCACCAACATGTCTTTGATAAAATAGAAAACATCAAGCATAAGATCACCAAAGTCTCAGCCATTCTCAAGAGCAGTTTGTCCATCTAATTAAAAATTCTACCCTTTCTACTTGTGCAACTGACCTCATTCCTTTCCCCTAAAACTATTATACCCACTCTTCTTTTCAACTGGCATTTTCAACAGCCCACTATGACGGCTTCTTCCTTTTAGCTTTCTAAAGTGTCTCTCTCTCTCCACATCTTAAAAAATAAGTAGTATCACTAAACAACTACCATTGTTAACAGTGTTTCTCATTTGGATTCTACTGTGCCCTCCAGCTCCGGCTCTATTTCCCTCCTATTTTTCCTTTAAATGATTTTTTTAAGGAATTTACTATGTTTCCGTCACTAAAATAACTGCTGGGGTTAACAAGTTAATGGGTTGGACACAGTCCATGTCCCACATGGGCTCATGGTCTTAATTTCCATTTTACAAATGGCTTCGCCGAAGTCACACAAGACACAAGTGGCAGACAAGTGGCGGAGTCAGGATTAGAACCCAAGTCCACTTGACCCCCAGGCCTATCAACTCTTCCATGCTGCTTCTCCTTATTTTCCTATCCAAACCAATCAAAAGGGTTACATATATTTACTTTAAAATTAGTACTAATGGCATTTATTAATCGCTTACTGTAAGCCTGTTGTGGGCAGGGATTGACTCTCTCTCTATAGCTGTACTGTACTTTCCAAGTGCTTAGAACAGTGCTCTGCACACAGTAAGCACTCAATAAATGTGATTGAATGATGAATGAATGGATGGAGAGAATATACAATAAAATGGTGGGAATTAGACCTGGTCTCCGTTCCCTGAGGTGTTCACAATCTAAGAGTTTCAGAGGGGAAGAAGGGATTGGAGACAGGCACATTAGGAGAAATGAAACATTAAAATACAACATACACACACACAAAAGAGGTTCAATGTCTCGGCCAAGATAATAGAGTGTGTGGGAGCCACCTTTATCCCAATTCCAGCATTCACAAAGATCCCAAAACTTCCTTTCCCTCCACTCCCTTCTTGACTTCCTACCATTTGGCTTTCACCTCCTTCACTCCGTTGAGATTGCCCTCTCGAAGGTCACCAATGAATTCTTACTTGCCGATTCCAAAGTTCTTTACTTCATCATAATCCTCCTCGACTTCTAGGCTGTCTTTGGCAGGGTGGACCTTCCCTTTATGCGGGAAACACTTTCTAACCTCCTCTGACAATGTCCTCTCCTGGTTCTCCTCATCCCTCTTCCTCAGTCTTTACCACTTCTTCTTCTTCTTCTTCTTCTTCTTCTTCTTCTTCTTCTTCTTCTTCTTCTTCTTCTTCTTCTTCTTCTTCTTCTTCTTCTTCTTCCTTTTACCCCCTTAACTATTTGGGTCCCTCATTCATTCAGTGGCATTTATTAAGCACTCACTGTGTGCAGAGTACTGTAATAATAACTATGGCATTTGTTAAGCGCTTACTTTGAGCAAGGCACTGTACTACGCACTAGGGTGGATACAAGCAAATTGGGTTGGACACAGTTCCCGTCCCACTTGGGGCTCATATTACCAATCCTCATTTTACAGATGAGGTAACTGAGGCACAGAGAAGTGAAGTGACTTGTCCAAGGTCACCTAGCACACAGGTTTACTATTCTGGATCCTCTTCTTTTATCAGTTTACACTCATTCCCTAGGGAGCTTGTCCAATCTCACAGCTTCAACTGCCACCTCTATTTTGGATGATTCCAGACTAATAATGATAATAATAATGGTGGTATTTGTTAAGTGCTTACTATGTGCAAAGCACTGTTCTGGGGGTACAGGGTGATCAGATTGTCCCACGTGGGGCTCACAGTTTTAATCCTCACTTTACAGATGAGGTATCTGAAGCACAGAGAAGTTAAGTGACTCGCCCAAAGTCACACAGCTAGCAAGCGGCAGAGCCGGGAGTCAAACCCATGACCTCTGACTCCAAAGCCCAGACTCTTTCCACTGAGCTACGCTGCTTCACTGCTAGTCCACCTCATTTCTTCAATGCAATCTCACATTTCCACCTGCCTCTGCAATATCTCTATGTCAGATGCCCTGGAGACACTTCAAGATGAGCATGCTGAAAACTGAAGTCATAATGATGATAATAATGATAATAATAATGATGAGGATGGCATTTGTTAAGTGCTTACTATGTGCCAGGCACTGTACTAACTGCTGGGGTAGATATAAGCAAATTGGGTTGGACACAGTCCCCGTCATTTGTTCATGTATTCGGTCGTAATCATTGAGCCCTTATTGTGTGCAGAGCACTGTTTTAAGTGCTTGGAAAATACAATTTGGGAACAGAGCCAATCCCTACCCAACAAAGGGCTCACAGTCTAGAAGGGGGGAGACAGACAACAAAACAAAACAAGTAGACAGGCATCAACAGCACCAGAATGCATAAATAGAATTATAGATATATACACATCATTAATGGAATTAATATATTAATAAATATGTACAAATATACACAAGTGTTGTGGGGTGGGGAAGGTGGAAGGGCAGAGGGAGGGAGTAAGGGCAAGGGGGAGGGGTCCCAAATGGGGGTCCCAATCTCAATCCCGATTTTGCAGATGAGGTAACTGAGGCCCAGAGTAGTGAAGTGACTAGTCAAGATCACACAGCAGACAAGTGGTAGAGCTGGGATTAGAACCCATGACCTTCTGACTCCCAGGCCCATGCTCTATCCACTACACCATGCTGCTTTCCCCAATCTCCTCATCCTCTGAACTTTCCCACAGTTGTTGAAAGCAATGCCAAGCTCCCCACCTCGCAAGCCCGTAACTTTGGAATCATCCTTGATTCCTCTTTTTCATTTGACCTGCAATCAATCAATAATACTTACATTCATTCATTCACTTGTATTTATTGAGCGCTTACAGTGTGCAGAGCTCTGTACTAAGAGCTCGCGGGAGTGGGGAAAAACAATACAATGATAGACACATTCCCTGTTCACAATGATCTTACAGTCTGGAGGGAGGAATCAGACATCAATATAAATAAATTAAATTACAGATATGTACATAAGTGCTATGGGGCTGGAAGTGGGGAAGAGCCAAGGGAACAGGTCAGGGTGAAACAGAAGGGAGTGAGAGATGAGGAAAGGTAGAATTTAGTCTGAGAAGGCCTTTGGAGGAGATGTGTCTTCAAAAAAGCTTTGAAATAAGGGAGAGTAATTGACTGTCGGATTTGAGGAGGGACAGCATTCCAGCCCAGAGGCAGAATGTGGGCCAGGGGTAGGGCAGACAGCAAATAGGCCAGATCAAGGTTAGTACCAGAGGAGCTAAGGCTGTGTCCTGCATTGTAGGAGAGAAGAGAAGTGAGCTAGGATGGGGCAAGGTTGTGGAATGCTTTAAAGCCAATGGTGAGGAGTTTTTGTTTGATGTCGAGGCGGACGGGGCCACCAATGTAGTTTTTGAGGAGCGGCGTGACATGTCCTGAACGTCTCTGTAGGACAGTGATCCAGGCAGCAGTGCAAAGTAGGGACTGGAGTGGGGAGAGACAGGAGGTTGGGAGGTCAGCATGGTGGCTGATGCAGTTTGTACTTGGTGTGAAGCACTGGGTACTAAGAGCTTGGAAAGTTCAATATACTAGATAAACATAATTCCTACCGTCAAGGAGCTCACAATTCAATTTATAACCAAATCCCATCAGTTTTTCCTCTACAACACACCTATCTGCCCATTCCTCTCTTCCCAAATGGTCAACTCTACGGTCAGGCATTATCATATACAAGCTTGACTACTGCATCAGTCTCCTTTGCCTCTGGTCTCTACTCATCATTCTCCTTTATCTCATCCATATTTGACTCTACTCCCTGGATAAACATTTCAAAACATCCTCTGTGCATGCCGCCCCACTCCTCAAAAACCAGAAATAATAAGCTTGCTTGTCTATCTTCTTTTTTACTCACTGACTTAACATGATGGTCCAGCCCCTAAAAGCCTAGGCCTTGCCTGAATGGCTTCCATTCGATGTTTGACTAGATTGTAAGAGGGCAGGATCTTGTTTATCAACTCGACTGCATTACGTATAATCTTCCAGGTGTTTATGCACAGAGTAAGTGCTCAGTGAATATCACTGTTTGATTGTGCAGGTCCCAGCCTTAAAAAATAGCAGGACCACCTTCTGAAGTTTTTCATTCTTTCTAATGGCGTCAACATCAAAGCTCTCCAAAACTGCAGGGAAATTTCTTGTTGCATCAGGCCACTGTTTCCTAATGGACAGTGTCAATTTTTTCTCTACCTTATTCTTACCGAGGTTCACAGGCCTTTCCTAAAAGAGAAGCAGCATGGTATAGTCGATAGACCATGGGTCTGGGAGTCAGAGGGTTGTGGGTTCTAATCCCCATTCCACCACTTGTCTGCTGTGTGATCTTCGGCAAGTCACTTCACTTCTCTGTGCCTCAGTCACCTCATCTGTAAAACGGAAAATGAGACTGTGAGCCCGATGTGAGACGGGGACTGTTTGCAACCCGATTTGCTTGTATCCACCCCAGCGTTTAGTACAGTGCCTGGAACACAGTAAACACTTAACAAATACCATCATTATTATCGTTATTAAATGAGCTGTGAGTAGATTTTTGAAATTTGCGGTGCAGATGGTAGGAGATGCTGTCCTTCTTTTCAGGATCCTTCCTTTAAAATCCAGATGGTGAGCCAAGCCTGGAATATGTGTTTTGGACATTCTGCATCAGACTATGCGGCATAGCACTTGATTCAATATCAGTTTTTGCCGAAAGTGGGGTAAAGATCTTGGAAAAGAGACCATTCTTTTGAATTGAAAGTATATTGGTTACACTGCATGGAATTTATTAAACCCAGAATTGCTAGTGGAACTTGTTACACATGAAAGCCATAGCCAAGAGTAGGGACAATTTCTGGAATGATGTATGGTGACCTGTGACATCCATGCAGTGTGAAACGTCTGTCCATTTGCCAAATTCTTTGGGTGGACCAATCTGTTTTACATAACCTCCACCTTACAGCTGCCTAGGCTCAATTACAGATCAATCTTGATAGGTCTTGTAGAAACAGAAGTAAACATTTAGTACAACTCCTCTGTTCTTGATTCTTTTTGCGTCCAGTGGAACAAACCTACCTCCAAGAACAGCAACACTTACCCAAAGCCAAATTTTCCTATAGGGATGAAGTAGGATGGATAGCATTGGAACAAGAGGACAAGAACAACAAGGTCTTCTTGTTTTCTTCCAAGGTTTTCTAGCTTCCAAGAATTTCATGAGAGAAGATTAGCCCAAAAGTACATGCAGTGTTGTCCAAAATATTGTGTAAATGCATGGAGCTCAGATACCAGCACCTTTTGAAGCCTATTGTGTGAGGAAAGGAAATTTCTTTTCTGGAAAATATCAAGGACCTTGAAAATGTATCCTGTCCTGCTTCATACATCAAAGGTTCTCCTGCTTTGTATGATCTGTACCTAGTTTATTTTCTAATATTTTCTAATAGAAAAATGATTTCTGTTAATTTTCAGACTTTGGGGAAATGGAGCTGCCCTAACATATGAAATGCGTGGAGGTGCCTTTTCTAGACAGCTACTAAATATTATGAATAAAAACTTTAACCTAATGCATCACCCCAAATGTGACATGCTCCCAGCTTTATTCATGCATAATGTAAACAGTGAGTATGCTCTCTTCAGTGCAAACTTCACTCTACTGCCTGGATCATTTTTCTAAAAAAAGCTCATCCCATATCTCCTCACTCCTCAAAAGCCTCCAATAGTTGCCCATCCACCTCCGCATCTGACAAACTTCTTACAATCAGCTTTGAGGCACTCGAGTCAGCTCTCCCCTTCCTACCTCATCTGGCTGATCTCCTTCAACCCAACTCATACTCTTCACTCCTCCAAGGTCAACCAACTAACTGTACGACAATCTTGACTTTCTCAACACCAATACCTTGTCTACATCCTCCCTCTGGCCTGGATCACTCTCCTTATTCATTTCCAAAAGACCACCAATTCCTTCAACTGAGAAGCCCCACTAAAATCATATTACTTCCAAGAGGACTTCCCTGACTAAGCCCTCAACTCTTCTTGTTGACTTTCCTTCTGCTTCGCCTCGCAGTTGGGTCTGTACCCACTAATCAATTGTATTTATTGAGGGCATACTATGTGCAGAGCACTGTACTAAGCACTTGTGAGAGTACAATATAACAAAATTACCAGATACAATTCCTGCCCACAGTGAGCTTACAGTCTAGAGAAGGAGACGGATATTAATATGAATAAGTACTTCATAATATTTAATTTAAATATGCATAAGTGCTGTGGGATTGAGGGTGGAGCAAATATCAAATGTTCAAAAGTCGCAGATCAAAGCGCATAGACAACAAAGAAGGGAGAGAGAGCTAGGGAAAAGAGGACTTAATCTGGTAAGACCATTCTGAGATGTAACCTTAATAAGTCTTTGAAGGTGGAGAGAGCGGTGGTCTCGGGTATATGAAAGGGGAGTGAGTTCCAGGTTAGGGGGAGAATGTGGGAAAGGGGTCGGGGCGAGATAGACGAGATTGGGGTGCAGTGAGTAAGCTGGCTCCAGAAGAATGGAGTGTGCGGTCTGGGCTGTAGTAGGAGATAAAGTGAGGTGGGGTAAGATGGAGCAAGCTGATTGAGTGCTTTAAAGTCAATGGTAAGGAGTTTCTTGTTGATGTAGAGGTGGATGGGCACTTGAGTTATCAGTAATGACAACAGCAACGATATTAATAACAGTGGTATTTTTTAAGTTCTTATTATGGGTCAAGCACCGTTCTAAGTGCTGGGGTAGGTACAAGCTAATTGGGTTTGAAACAGACCCTGTCCCACATGGGGGTCACTGTTTCAGTCCCCATTTCACAGTTCAGAGAAGTGAGGCAAAGAAAAGTAAAATGACTTGCCCAAGGTCACACAGCAGACAAGTGGTAGAACCAGGATTAGAAGCCAAGTCCTTCCCCAGGTCTATACTCTATCCACTAGGCCATTCTGCTGCTTTTTATACCACCTCCACAACACTTGCAGACATAGGTATCTGTAATTTGAGAAGCAGCGTGGCTCAGTGGAAAGAGCACAAGCTTGGGAGTCAGAGGTCATGGGTTCAAATCTGAGCTCTGACACATGTCAGCTGGGTGACTGTGGCCAAGTCACTTAACTTCTCTGTGTCTCAGTTACCTCATCTGTAAAATGGGGATGAAGACCGTGAGCCTCACGTGGGACAACCTGATTAACCTGTATCTACCCCAGCGCTTAGAACAGTGCTCTGCACATAGTAAGATCTCCTCCCTCCTCGCAAGTGCCACCCCCTCCACCTGCGCCTCAGACCCCATTCCCTCTCACCTTCTTAAAACCATCGCCCCTGCCCTCCTCCCTTCCTTAATTTCTATTTTTAACCACTCAATCTCCAAGGGCTCCTTCCCCTCTGCCTTCAAACATGCCCATGTCTCCCCCATCCTAAAAAAACCCGCTCTCGACCCCACTTCCCCCTCCAGTTATCGTCCTATCTCCCTACTACCCTTCCTTTCCAAAATCCTAGAACGAGTCGTCTACAATCGATGCCTAGAATTCCTTAACTCCCATTCTCTCCTGGACCCCCTCCGATCTGGCTTCCGTCCCCTCCACTCTACCGAGACTGCTCTCTCTAAGGTCACCCGTGACCTCCTTCTTGCCAAATCCAATGGCTCCTACTCCATTCTGATCCTCCTTGACCTCTCTGCTGCCTTTGACACTGTCGACCATCCCCTCCTCCTCCATACCTTATCTCACCTTGGCTTCACGGACTCTGTCCTCTCCCGGTTCTCCTCTTACCTCTCTGGCCGATCATTCTCGGTCTCCTACGCCGGAGCCTCCTCCCCCTCCCATCCTTTAACTGTTGGAGTTCCTCAAGGGTCAGTTCTCGGCCCTCTTCTGTTCTCCATTTACACTCACTCCCTCGGTGAACTCATCCGCTCTCACGGCTTTGACTACCATCTCTACGCAGATGACACGCAGATCTACATCTCCGCCCCCGTCCTCTCCCCCTCCCTTCGGGCTCGCATCTCCTCCCGCCTCCGGGACGTCTCCACCTGGATGTCGGCCCGCCACCTAAAACTCAACATGAGCGAGACTGAGCTCCTCATCTTCCCTCCCAAACCCGGTCCTCCCCCAGACTTCTCTATTACCGTGGATGGCACGACCATCCTTCCCGTCCCGCAGGCCCGCAATCTCGGTGTCATCCTTGACTCGTCCCTCTCGTTCACCCCACGCATCCTATCCGCTACCGAGACCTGCCGGTTTCACCTCTACGATATCGCCAAGATCCGCCCTTTCCTCTCCACCCAAACGGCTACCTTACTATTGCGGGCTCTCGTTATATCCCGGCTAGACTACTGTGTCAGCCTTCTCTCTGACCTCCCTTCCTCCTCTCTCGCCCCGCTCCGGTCTATTCTTCACTCCGCTGCCCGGCTCATCTTCCCGCAGAAACGATCTGGGCATGTCACTCCCCTTCTTAAACAACTCCAGTGGTTGCCTATCGACCTCCGCTCCAAACAAAAACTCCTCACTCTAGGCTTCGAGGCTCTCCGTCACCTTGCCCCTTCCTACCTCTCCTCCCTTCTCTCTTTCCACCGCCCACCCCGCACGCTCCGCTCCTCCGCCGTCCACCTCCTCACCGTCCCTCGGTCTCGCCTATCCCGCCGTCGACCCCTGTGTCACGTCCTCCCATGGTCCTGGAACACCCTCCCTCCTCACCTCCGCCAAACTGATTCTCTTTCCCTCTTCAAAACCTTACTTAAAAATCACCTCCTCCAAGAGGCCTTCCCAGACTGAGCTCCTCTTCCCCCTCTACTCCCTCTGCCATCCCCCCTTTACCTCTCCGCAGCTAAAGCCTCATTTTCCCCTTTTCCCTCTGCTCCTCCACCTCTCCCTTCCCATCCCCACAGCACTGTACTCGTCCGCTCGACTGTATATATTTTCGTTACCCTATTTATTTTGTTAATGAATTGTACATCGCCTTGATTCTATTTAGTTGCCATCGGTTTTTACGAGATGTTCTTCCCCTTGACGCTGTTTAGTGCCATTGTTCTCGTCCGTCCGTCTCCCCCGATTAGACCGTAAGCCCGTCAAACGGCAGGGACCGTCTCTATCTGTTGCTGACTTGTTCATCCCAAGCGCTTAGTACAGTGCTCTGCACATAGTAAGCGCTCAATAAATACTATTGATGAATGAATGAACAAATACCAACATTATTATTATTATTAATTCATTTCAATGTCCATCTCCCCCTCTAATCTGTAGATTTCTAGTGGCCAAGCATCCTGTCTACTCTATCGTAGTGTGCTCTCCCAAGTGCTTTACATGGTGCTCTGCACACAGTAAGTGCTTGATAAATATTATTCAATAACTGATTGATTGAGTAATATGACACCAGCATTTCTGAACACTCATGTTTAAATATTTAGTAGTCCCAAAGAGTCAACTGAACACTTTTGGAAGTGGCATTTTCTTATGGAGATAAGCAGGCAATCTAAAGGACGGACCATCATAGTGGACTGAAATGCTTACTACAATTTCCAATAGTTCCCAACCTGTCTTGGGGAGAGGCCAGCTCACTGTTATTTTAATCACTTATACTCTTTAATTCCTTCTGCACTTGGAATTCCTAATTCAATCGCTTGTTGATATTTCTTGCCCTGAGTGCCCCATTAATTTGTAAGCTCCTTGGGGGCAAGGAGTATGTTGTGTGCTTCTATTTTATTTCCGAAACTTTTAGAAGATTGCATGGCTTATAGTAGGTGCCTAATAAATACCAACACTATTGCTGCTATCCCTTGCTTAAGCATCTCACCCAGTGGACCAAATTGTGATTAAGTATGAAAAGTTTCCATTTGGAAGAACTGTGCATGAGACCCTTTTCAGATGTTGCCTTTGTACGTTCTAAAAACCTCTAGTTTCCCCTCACAAACTGCTTTAACACCACAGCATCTAAAGCTGGTCTGATCCCAAAAGCACAGAGTCATATTAAACAAAGGCAGCAACTTTATAAAATTTGATTTTAGAGAGAGTACAGTACTGAGAGTCAGGAAACTAGGTTCCAATCTCAAATCTGTCACTAGCCTGTTGTGTGACATCGAGCAATCACCTAACCTCCCTGGGCCTCAGGTTTTCTGAATTATAAAATGGGGATACATTATTTGTTCTCCCTTCCTCTGTGGCTTGATCTCATCTACCTGATTGCTGACCCCTTTCCCATGCCCTCCCTCTGGCCACAACTTCCTCCCCTTCTGTAGGCTCTTTAATGCCCACCTTCAAAGCCTCATTAAGGTCTCTCCTCCAAGAGGGCTTCCCTGATTAAGCCCTCTTTTCCCCGCTCCTTCTCTCTTCTGCATCACCTACACACTTGGATTTTACTCTCTGGGCCACTGATATTCAGCCCACCTTCAGCCTCACAGAAATTACGTACATATCTATAATGCATAAATTTCTTATAATGACTGTCTCCCCCTCTGGACTGTGAGTTCCTTGTAGGCGGGGAACTCGACTACTAATTCTATTGTACTGTATTCTCCTAAATATTTTGTACAATGCCCTGCACACAACAAGTGCTCAATAAATCTCTACGTGGGACAGGTATTTCATCCGATCTGATTATCTTGTATCTATTCGGGTTCTTAGAACAGAGCTTGAATGTCCCAAAAGAGCTTGAATGTCCCAAAAATGCCATCATTATTTAAATATGCCATTAACCAAACTTTAACCTTGTAGAAACCTCTAACATTCTGCTGATTCATAATTAATAGCTTACTGCTCAGGCATACATTTAAGATTATTACATTCTTAACACATGCCTACAGGATTTTCTTTCACTATTTTCATACTTTTTAACCTATTAGTATTTATTGAGGCTGTACCTTAATGAAACATTGCTCCATGTTCTCTCCTCATTTGTGGGTGTGTACTTTTTTTACTATTCTCTCAGGATCACACCGGGAGAGTTTCCAGTACTCCACCAGTCTCGACTACGGGAGGGAGAGTGAAGAAGTCATACCCATTCCTTTCCTATCTTGGGCAGTGGCTAGTGCGCGGAAGGCCATCTGCTACGCGTCAAAACTCACCCGTGCTGGACAGGAGAGAAACGGGGCAGAGTCGAGGCCGGAGACTCAAGTTTACCGTGTGGAAGGAGGTGATGGTAAACCGCTTCTGGATTTTGACCAAGAAAACTCTATGGCTCCACTACCAGAACGATTGCAGAAGGAGATGGGGAGCTTTGGGAGTGATTTGTCCATGGAGTAGCTATGGGCTGGAGATGACTCCACAGTAGAAGACAAGACAAAAGTTCTTTAACTATCAGAATTCATATGCAGAGATTTGGAGCAAATAAGTCATGATTGAAACCACCCCAAGCAAACTTCCAAGATTCTGCCTGTGACCTTAAATTTCTTCATACAACCAACGACTTATGTCTTGGGTGATGAGGAGGTGTTTTCAACCCCCAACTAAAGAACAGGAGAAGTATTTTCTCCAAAATGGAAAATAGAGATAGGAGGTGTTTTTAATCCCCATCTAAAGAACAGGAGAAGTATTTTCTCCAAAATGGAAAACAGAGGTAGAATGAGAAGGTTGAAACCACATTTAAATTAAGCTGAAGCTACGTTTAAATCAAACTGCATTCAACTTAGGTCAAGTGTGAAAGTGGCAGCTTTATGAATACAAGTAATGCCTGGAAACAAAAAAAGAAGAAAGCATGAAAATTAGGGGCTTCTGATTGCAGAAATGGCATACTTTTCATAAACTGCTTAAAGGTATAGAAGCTAAACCACTCTATTTTTTGATCCTAATAATATTGCTTATAAAAAAGGGGAATGGCCATGTAGGTTTTGACTGTCTCATAATATTTTGAAATCTTTTTGATTCCCCCTTATTTTAAGTAAAATTTAATTATTGCCATCCTATAAGCATTTGATATATCAAATGATTTGAATATAAATGTGGTTTTGGGGATTTTTTTTCTCATTATGCATATTTATTAAGCACCTTCTCTGTGCAAAAGTGTTTCATCATTGTTTTATGAAATGGGTAGGAGGGTAAGAACATGGACACATAGTAAACACAAAAATAGGCAAGGGAAGAAAAAACATTAATAATACACAAGATAGAATTAATCAGGGAATGTCTCCTGGGAAAAAGGTTTTTCTCTGAAGAGCACTATATTAAGTGCTAGAGCAAGTAGAGTGTAATAAGTAGGCAGTATCCTTAGCTTTCTCCTTTCAGGGCCGCGGTACTCTAAGGTTCCAGTTCTCTACCAGTCTCGACTGCAGAGGGAGAGTCAAGCAGAGGCCTGTCCATTCCATTCTTAGCTTGGCCAGTGGCTGGCGAGTGGAAGGCAATCTGCTACGAGTCAAAAGTCACCTGTGCTGGGCAGCAGCACCACGGAAGAGGGTCGAGGGTGGAGACTCAATCTTACTGCGTGGAAGGAGGCAATGGTAAACCACTTTTGGATTTTTACCAAGAAAACACTACGGATACACCATCGGAACGATTGCAGATGGAGGTGGGGCGTTCTGGGAGAGATGTGTCCATGGTGTCGCTACGGGTCGGAGACGACTCGATGGCATAACACAAGACGATACTTAGCTTTAAGGAGCTTACAGTCTTAGGCAAGGGAGATTTTTAAGATGATGCAATTACACGGTTCAAATGCTAGCTTGGGAGGAATGACTAATCTGAGTGGCGTGACCAGGAAAAGAGAGTTGCTAGGTAAGTGGAATATATTTGATGGAGAGTCTTAAAGCCAAAATTAAATTTTTGCCTAATGCCGAGAGAGAAAGAGAGAGAGCCACACGAGGGTTTTATGGAGAGGAGTGATCTAAATTAACTGAAAGACAGTTTTATAAACTCAGCAGCTGTTTGGAATCAGCTGCCATTCTCCAGTTTGATCTGTCTTCTGGCTCTATCAACTGGCTGTCTGCTCTTATAGCAGCCTGTTTACATTTTAAATATAAATTTCATATAAATACTAATCAATCGCTGGAACTTATTGAGTGACTCCTGGGGGTAAAGGACTGTACTGTGCTCTTGGGAGAGTAGAGAGGAAGGAAGATGTGTGTTAACTGTTCTTAAATAGCTTACAATGTAATGGGGGACCAAGACAAATCTGTTTTATAAATAATGGGAATAAAAGGAAGAACAAGGGTAAAATAGGTTACCTCATGAATGTTAGGATGAAATAACTGAGTAAATGATTAAATCTACATATAATAAATACATAATATTCTATATATGAACACCTGGGCTGGGTTTGGGAGTGAAATAGAGGAGTACCAGTTAAGAAAGGCTGGCTGGCTGTATGCCCAGTGGGGGTATTACTCTGAGTAGCTGTGTTACACTGAGCAGTGTGGTCTAATGTATAGAGCAAGGGCCTGAAGTCAGAAGGACCTGAGTTCTAATCCTGACTGCCCCACTTATCTGCTATGTGACCTTGGGCAAATCACTTCACTTGGCTGGGACTCAGTTCTCTCATGTGTAAAATGGGGATGAAGACTGTGAGCCCTATGTGGGATGGGAACTGTGTCCAAACGAATTAGTTTGTATCTATCCCAGCGCTTAATAAATTCCATAATAATAATAATGAGGAGACACTGGGAAGTACACAATGCGTTTGCAGATTCTGACTCACGAGACCACCAGTGAAAGGTTTCTGGGAAAGCTTTGTTGTTTGAATTACTCCACGTAAACCGCTGGTTTAGGAACCGCCCCTTCTTCTTCATCCTCCAGTTCCCCTAGGTCACATCTGTTTGAACCTGCTGTGTTCCCATAATTATGAGAAACAGTTTAGCACAGTAGATAGAGCCGGACCTGGGAGTCAGGTGGTCATGGGTTCTAATTCTGGCTAGGCCATAATCTGCTGCGAGACCTTGGGCAATTCGCTTCACTTCTGTGGGCCTCAGTTCCCTCATCTGGAAAATGGGGATTGAGACTGTGAGTCCCACATGGGACAGGGACTGTGTCTAACCTGATTTGCTTGAATTCATTCTTGAATTCATTCATTCAATCATATTCATTGAGCACTGACTACGTACAGAGCACTATACTAAGCGCTTGGAAAGTACAGGTCAGCAATAAAAGAGACAATCCCTATCCATACTGGGCTTACAGTCTAAAAGGGGGGAGCCAGACATCAAAACAAGTCAACGGGCATCAATATAAATAATTAGAATTGTAGATATATACATATATAGAGAAGCAGCGTGGCTCAGTGGAAAGAGCCCGGGCTTTGGAGTCAGAGGTCATGAGTTCGAATCCCAGCTCTGCCACTTGTCTGCTGTGTGACCTTGGGCAAGTCACTTCACTTCTCTGTGCCTCAGTTACCTCATCTGTAAAATGGGAATTAAGACTGTGAACCCCACGTGGGACAAGCTGATTCCCCTGTGTCTACCCCAGCGCTTAGAACAGTGCTCTGCACATAGTAAGCGCTTAACAAATACCAACATTATTATTATTATTATATATACTTAAGTAGATCTTAGTACGGGGAAGAGCAAAGGGAGTGAGTCGAGGTGACATGGAAGGGAGGGGGAGCTGAGAAAAAGGGAGGCTTAATCTGGGAAGGCCTCTTGGAGGAGGTGCACCTTCTGCAGGGTTTTGAAGTGGGGAGAGTGATTGTGTGTCGATTTGAGGATGGAGGACGTTCTGGGCCAGAGGTAGAACGTGGGCCAGGGGTCAACGGAGAGACAGGCCAGATGGAGGAACAGTGAGAAGGTTAGCACCAGAGGAGACGAGTGTGTGGGCTGGGATGTAGAAGGAGAGAAGCAAAGTGAGTTAAGAAGGGGCAAGTTGATGGAGCGCTTTAAAGCCAATAGTGAGGACTTTTTGTTAGATATGGAGGTTTACATGTAACCACCGATGACTTTTGAGGAGGGCGGTGACATGCCCTGGACGTTTCTGTACGAAGATAATCTGGGCAGCAGAGTGAAGTTTGGAATGAAGTGGGGCGAGGCAGGAGGTCGGGAGGTCAGAAAGGAGCCTGATGCAGTAATCTAGTCGGGATAGGATGAGTGACTGTACTAACGTGGTAGCCGTTTGAATGGAGAGGAAAGGCGAGATCTTGGCGATGCTGTGAAGTTGAGATCGGAAGGATTTGGTGATGGATTGGATATGTGGCACGAATGAGAGAGCAGAGTCAAGGATGACACCAAGGTTATGGGATTGTGAGGAAGGAACGATGGTTATTCTGCCTACAGGGACAGGAAAGTTCGGGAGAGGAAAGGGTTTGGGGGGGATGATAAGGAGCTCAGTCGTAGACATGTTGAGTTTTAGGTGGTGGGAGGACGTCCAAGTAGAGACGTCCTGAAGGCAGGAGGAGACGCGATCCTGCAGGGAGGTAGAGAGAACAGGGGAGGAGATGTAGATTTGGGTGTCATCCACATAGAGATGATAGTTGAAGCCGTGGGAGCGAATGAGTTCTCCCAGGGAGTGAGTGTAGATGGAGAAAGCAAGGGGACCAAGAACTGTCTCTTGAGGAACTCCTACAGCTATGGGATAGGAGAGGGAGGAGGAGCCCACGAAGGAGACCGAGAATGAACGGCTCGAGAGATAAAAGGGGAACCAGGAGAGGACAGAGTCATTGAAGTCAAAGTTGGATAACGTATTGAGGAGAAAGGGACTTAGTAGAGTGTCTGGCACTTCGTAAGTGCTTAAGAAACACCACAGTTACTATGATTGTTATTATTATTATTATTATTGTCTTAAATCATGAAGTTCTCTATTAGACTATGAACCTCCTAAGGCGGATTCATTCTTTATTGCAAAATTCTCCAGAGCTCAGTAAACTGCTTGGCACATAGTACACATAGCAAACTGGGGTATTTCAAATTAATCAGGCAGACTTTCAGGTGGAGGTGGGATTAAAGGAGGATTTTGAAGGTGTGGAGAATGACTTCTATTATTCTTAGTATTAAAATCTCCTGGGTGGGTTTTGGAAGTCAACTAGAGGGGAGGAATGTGTGGTGGAAGGAAGGGAAAGAGGACCAGTTGGAAAAGGTCACCCTTGTAGATGACTTTCTTTTTTTTAGTGGTATTGATTAACTACTTACTACGTTCCAGGCACCCTACTGAGCTCTGGTGTAGATACAAGCTAATTAGTCAGACCCAGTTTCTATGCCCACCTAGGGCTCCTAATCTCAATTCCCATTTTACGGATGAGGTAACTGAGGCACAGAGAATTGAAGTGACTTGCCCAAGTTCACACAGCAGTCAAGTGGTGGAGCCCAAGTCCTTCTGACTCCCAGGTCCATGCTCTATCCATTATTCATTCATTCATTCATTCAATCGTATTTATTGAGCACTTAAGTATGCAGAGCACTGTACTAAGTGCTTGGAATGGACAATTCGGCAACAGATAGAGACAAGCCCTGCCCAACAACAGGCTCACAGTCTAAAAGGGGGAAGACAGACAGCAAAACAAAACAAGTAGTCAGGCATCAGAGAGGCCATTAGACCTCTCTGCAGAGACAGCTCTTGAAACAACTTTTCTTAAAGGACTTTCATTTTGTAGAAGAAGGAAAAGAGAAAACCAGACTATCAAACACTTTGCCAAAGTCAAATCTACTCCCAGGTCATTTGAGCAAAACCACGTCATTTTAAAGAAGTTTTAAAATAAACTCCTTCCCATAATAATCTGGATAACATCCCAACAACCAGAGTACATCAAAACTTCCTCTGGTCCCTTGGCTCTCCCTTAATGTTGGCAGGGTAGTTTCGTATTGCCCAATCGTTATCGTCCTCCAAGAGGGGAAAGGCCACCCATTAAAAGCAATTTGGGGGATTGTTTTTGGCACTTCACAGTCTGGTCAAGAAAAAATGAAACAAACAGCCACCTATTTTATGAAGCAATTTAGCCACCACAGATCGTAGCACTGACCCCACAGTTGTCCGCTTCTCAAAACATTTCAACATTTTAAATGACCTTACACCATTATTTTTTTTTCTCAGCGTTTCAAAATTATGATTATTTTTGGTGTTATCTTAAATGGGAAGAGCTCTGACACAGTCAACACAGAAGATGGTATCGCTGTGGTATATAATGCGATTTTTTTTTTCTGTAAGCTACTTCTTTTGAATAAAAAAGTGGGGCCATCTATAAAATCCCTACTAGTAGTAGTACTCATAATATATAAGCACATAATAACATTCATTCATTCAATAGTATTTATTGAGCGCTTACTATGTGCAGAGCACTGTACTAAGCGCTTGGAATGAACAAGTCGGCAACAGATAGAGACAGTCCCTGCCCTTTGACGGGCTTACGGTCTAATCGGGGGAGACGGACAGACAAGAAAAATGGCAAAATAACAAACAACTTTCCTCACCTTCAAGGTCAGTTTGACGATGATTGTCAGAGATGTTCCTATAACAGTAAAGACACAATTAAACTAGTCAATCAATTAATCAAGTAGTTCCACCACTTGTCTGCTGTGTGACCTTGGGCAAGTCTCTTAACTTCTCTGTGCCTCAGTTACCTCATCAGTAAAATGGAGATTGAGATTTTGAGCCCCACATGGGACAGGGACTGTATCCAACCTGATCATCTCATAGAAAGGGACGGGGAGAATACAATAGTGTTTGAAGTGCAGCTCTTTGTCTCAAGGAGCTTACAATTCAGCGGGGGAGACAGGGAGCAAAATAAATTTCTGTTAGGGGGAAGCACTCAGAGTCAAAGATATCCTTATAAATGCTGTGTGGGTTGGGAGGAAATAGGACAATTACCCAAGTGTTAAGAGTATATAAACCGCATTGCCGTTATGTAGATAACCCCATATGCAGCTTGACCCAGTGGACAGAACATGGGCCTGGGAGCCGTAAAGGCCTGAGTTTTAATCCTGGCTCCTCCACCTGTCTACTGCGTGACCTTTCCCCGGTCAACTTCTCTTGGCCTCAGTTACCTTATCTGTAAAACGGGGATTAAGACTGTGAGCCCCACGTGGGCCACGGACTGTGTCCAACCCAGTTAGCTTGCATCTCCCCCAGCACTTAGTACGATGCCTGATACATAGAAAACACTTAACTAATGCCATTAAAAAAAGTAAATAAACAAAAGTAATTTATAAAATCAATTGCATGATGGGGAAAAAGAGCAAAGATACTATAGTAATCAAAACATTCCTCCAAATAAAAATGTTTGAAATCCTCTTAGTCAGAGTGCTTAACAGGCCAGGCCATGAGGTCAACATAACATCCCCATTCCAGGATATGAAGGGAATGAAACTTCCTGTTCCAGCTTCTACTCTATCGTGGTCTCCGGAGAAATAGTACGACTTAGTGGATAGAGCCCTAGCTTGGTAGTCAGAAGGACCTGAGTTCTAATCCCGACACTGCTACTTGTCTGCTGTTTGACTTTGGGCAAGTCACTTAACTCTTCTGTGCCTCAGTTACCTCATCTGTAAAATGGTGATTGAGACTTTGAGCCCCACTTGGAACAGAGACTGCGTTCAACCTAATTTGCTTGTATCCATCCAGCGCTTAGTAAAGTGCCTGGCACACAGTGAATGTTTAACCAATACCATAATTATTATTATTATCATTAACTCTTCTGTCCCTCAGTTACCTCATTTGTAAAATGGAGATTAAGACTGTGAGTCCCACGTTGGACAGGGACTGTGTCCAACCTGATGACCTTGTATCTATCCCAGTGCCTGGCACATTGTAAGCGCTTAACAAATACCAAAACAAAACAAACAAGTGCATAGCAGAGTGCTCTGCCCACAGAGTCTGTTTACTGTTAGAGTGTACTCTCCCAAGCACTTAGTACAATGTTCTGTACATAGTAAGTGCTCAATAAATATGAATAAATGCATGCATGAATGAATAAATACCACTGGCTGAGTGCTTGCTTCTCATCACCCCCTTCCTAACTCCTGTTGAATGTGAAATGGCTTTCAGAAAGTCCCCAAATCCTCTCATCTGTGGTCTCTGAATTGGAAGTTGGCAGCGAAACTGGTTGTGTCCTTGGGATGGGGAGGGAGGAAAGAGGCTATCGGGGGGCTTCTACCAAAGAGGCAGGACACAGGGCCTCTCTTTTCTCACCACCCTCCACTTTGGGCTGAAGGAATAATTCTAATAATAATAATAATGTTGTTATCCGTTAAGCGCTATGTGCAGAGCACTATTCTAAGAACTGCAGTGGATACAGGGTAATCAGGTTGTCTCACGTAAGGCTCACAGTCTTCATCCCCACTGTACAGATGAGGTAACTGAGGCCCAGAGAAGTGAAGTGATTTGCCCAAAGTCACACAGCTGACAAGTGGCAGAGCCGGGATTCAAACCCATGACTTCTGACTTCCAAGCTTGTGCTCTTTCCACTAAGCCACGCTGCTTCTCTGGCCTCTTCCCACTCAAGCTGGGGGCTGTAGGTGAGAAGGTGGGTACCTGGAGCCCGGATTGGGGAAACTTTACTATTGGGGAGACTTTACTATTGCTGCTAGATATGAAAGCACCTGACATGTGCCACTCAGAACTGGGCAGTGAAGGTGTCTGTTTATTGAGGTACTGTACTCTCCCAAGCACTTAATACAGTGCTCTAGTATTAAGTAAGAGCTTAATAAATACGACTGAATAAATGAATGAATGGAAATATTCCCTAATTGGGGAAAACAATCTTGAACTAGTGGCTTATCTGAATCCGTGGGGTAATTAATGAGGCTTTCAATCAATCAATCCATAGCGAGAAGCAGCGTGGCGCAGTGGAAAGAGCACGGGCTTTGGAGTCAGGGCTCATGAGTTCGAATCCCAGCTCTGCCACTTGTCAGCTGTGTGACTGTGGGCAAGTCACTTAACTTCTCTGTGCCTCAGTTCCCTCATCTGTAAAATGGGGATTAAGACTGTGAGCCCCACGTGGGACAACCTGATTCCCCTGTGTCTACCCCAGCGCTTAGAACAGTGCTCTGCACATAGTAAGCGCTTAACAAATACCAACATTATTAGTATTTAGCGGGTGCTTACCGTGTGCAGAGCACTGTACTACATTCTTGGGAGAGTACAATATAACAGAGTTGGTAGACATGTCCCCTGCCTACAGTCTTCTGCACTAATGTTTTGTTTTTATGGTATGAAGCAGCACGGCCTAGTGGATAGAGGATAGACCTGGGTTCTAATCCTGCTACACTGTGTGCCCGCAGTGTGACTTGGGACAAGTCACTTTACTTCTCTGTGCCTCAGTTATGTGATCTGTGAAGTGTGGATTAAGACTGTGAGCCCCATGTGGGCAGGGACTGAGTCTAACCTGATTACCTTGTAACTGCCCCAGAGCTTAAAACAGTGCTTGGCACATAGTAAGTGCTTAACAAATATGGTAAAAAAAAAAAGTTTGCATGTTTATCACAAGTTTACTGTCCTTGTGACAAAAATAAGGAACACTCTTCTTTTCTTACCTATATAATCTTCCTTCACACTTTGTTGTATTTAGGACAATCTTTTAAGTTTGGATTTTTTTTTCTGTTTTTGTAACTTTTTGATAAATCCAGCTGATTAAAATCAGTGTAATTCAGGAGTCTAAATTTAGAATAGCCTAGCACTCCAGGGAACAAGCCTCACTTAGGAACAGAATTGCTGTGACCTTTGACAAGTCGCTTTGTTCCTTAGTCTCTCATTTGTAAGACGAGAAAAATGGAATGAACTTTCTACAAGACCAGGGGGATTTTGTCGAAGCCTAATGATTACAGTAAATTAAAATTCTTTGCAAAAATTTAAAAAATACTAAAAAGTCTTATAGCGTGCATGGACGAAGTTGTACTGTGATTCTCCCCTTTTCGAAGAGCGCCTTTCAAAGGAAAAAGAGAAGTATCATGGCCTGTTTACTTGTCGTGATGTCCATCTCCCCTTCTAAACTGTAAGCCCTGTATGGGCAGGGATTGTCTCTCTTTGTTGCTAAATTGTACTTTCCAACTACTTAGTACAGTGCTCTGCACACAGTAAGTGCTCAATAAACACGAGTGAATGAAAGAATGAATAGAGGATAGAACATGGGCCTGGGAGTCAGAAGGCCATGGGTTCCAATCTTGACTCCGCCACTTGTCTGCTGTGTGACCTTGGGCAAGTCACTTCACTTCTCCGGGCCTCATTTCCTTCATCTGTAAAATGGGGATTAAGACTGAGATCCCCATGTGGGACAGGGACTGTGTCCAACCCAATTTGCTTGGATTTATTTGTGCCAAGCCCTGTTCTAACCTCTGGAGTAGATACAAGTTATCAAGTGGGGCATAATCTCTATATCTCCCCCAGCGCTTAGAACAGTGCTCTGCACATAGTAAGCACTTAACAAATACCAACGTTATTATAATCGCTGTCCCTCATGGAGCACCTAGTCTAAAGGGGAAGGAGAAAAAGTATTGAATCCTCATTTTACAGATGAGGAAATGGAGGCCCCAGAGACGTTACTTACCTCTCAGAGTCACACAGACTTGCTCAAGGCCACACAGAAGATACGTGGCAGAACCAGGATTAGAACCCAGGTCCTCCTACTCCCAGACCCATGCCCTACCCACTAGGCCAACACAAGCGCTTAGTACAGTGCTCTGCACATAGTAAGCGCTCAATAAATACTATTGAATGAATGAATGAACCTCTGTTGTAAGCTCACTTGAGGAGGGAATGTCTCCGTTGTAATGCTGTATTATACTCTCCCAAGCTCTTAGTACATTGCTGAGCACACAGTAAGCGCTGAATAAATACGATTGACTGCTTCTCTATGATTACTCTATATCTGTTTCCCCTATTAGAGTGTAAGTGCTTTGAATTGTATTTTCTAAGCACTTAGAACAATGCATTGCACACCCTGGGTGACCCATAAATATTACTGCTACCATCCACTTAAATGAGCAGGCTGATGGTCTAAACACCCAGATTCCCGGCCCATTCCCCTGATGTGCTAAAACTTTGGTAGAGTGCACATTTGCAAAAGGAAAAAAAAAAATGAAGAATTTGTCTATGAGGGAGAGATGGGGTGTCTTTCCTTGGGGCTCAGTGGGAAGGAGAATGACAGCTTGACGTAATGGATAAACCACTGCCCTCTGAGTCAAAAGGTCGTGGGTCCTACGCTTGGCTCTGTATCTTGTCTGCTGTGTGACCTTGGGCAACTCACTTCCCTTCCCTGTACCTCAGTTACCTCATCTGGAAAATGGGGATTGAGACTGAGAGCCCCACGTGGGACAGGGACTGTGTCCAAACCAAGTTGCTTGGGTCCATCCCAGTGCTAAGTTGAATGTCTGGCTACAGTAAACACTTAACAAATACCACACTTATTAGTGAAACACGGTTGTAAATTCCAGAGGACTCATGTCCCTCCCTCTCTCACTAATGACCCGAGGACACAGAATGCACTTGTTTCTCTCAGCACCTGATGTGATGGGAGGGGCTGATATCCTAGGGAGCAGCTGACTCTCGTGAGCTCATCTTGCCTTACGCTGTCGAGTCGTCTCTGACCCATAGGGACTCCGTGGACACATGTCTCCCAGAATGTCCCACTTCCATCTGCAATTCTTCTAGTAGTGGATCCAAAGAATTTTCTTGGTCATAATTTGGAAGGGGAATTTTCTTAGTCGAAATTTGTATGTGGTTTATCATTGTCTCCTTCTGCGGGGTAAACGTGAGTCTCCGCCCTTGACTGTCTCCCATGCCTCCGCTGCCCAGCACAGGGGAGTTTTCACCTATCCTGAAAGAGCAACTAAAGTCGTTGCTCTTTCTCAGCACTTAGTACAGAGCTCTGTGCATGGTGAGTGCTCAGTACATATCATTAATTGATTAATGTATTTCTAGTCACCGGGTATCCTTTAATTCACTGCCTCTTCTATTACAGAAATAATCCCCAGGTATCGTGAATGATCTATAGATCTCTGCCCTACCCACATCCCATTTTAAAATTTTAATTTTGCAAACATACACTGCTCCTCCAAGAGGCCTTCCCCAACTAATCCTTCATTTCCCCTACTCTTCTCTGCCACTTGTAGTAACCTGCTTTAAGCACTTAATATTCACTCCTCCGTGAGCCCCAAGGTACTTACATATTTATAAGCAATTCATTTTAACGTCAGTCTCCCACTGTAGACAGTAAACTCTTTGTGGGTAGGGAATATGTTGACCAACTTTGCTGTATCGTACTCTCCCAAGTACTTAATATAGCGCTCTGCACACAGTAAGGCTGAATAAATACCACCGACTGATTACAATTGATCCCTGAAAGGGTAAACCGACAATCGAAGTTACAGCCGGTAAGGACACTTGGTCCTAGTAGACTGTTCAGATGCTTGGTTATACTGAAATTCACATCTGAGTCGCTGCTGACTTTGCTGAAGGTATCAGCAGAAGTGGTGTTTCCCAGAGCCACTCAGCCATTCTCACGTTGGCTATAGCAGCTGTTTTGCAGCTGCGTAGTTTACAACCCTTTCGGACAGGAAGGGAAGAATACCACATCTAATTGCCGGGGAATTCAAGAGAGCAAAATGGAGTAGTCCAAGCTGAAAAAGAGCCAAGGTAATGGGGGAAAGTGCCTTTAGCTCTGAGGAACATTAGTTCCTTTTCTGTTTTATTCATTGAAGAAGCTGCTGAGAAGACCCTTAGAACTGAAGTAACTCCGAAGTCCATAGCTACTGAACAATTTGGTTTCCTAGAGATCTCTTTCTGAATTAAGTGAGATGAACTATTGGAAGAGACTCACTGAATAGCCCGAATACACAGAAGCATGCCCTGTGGAGGTTTTGGTTGGGAAGCATTCTGGAGGAAATTTAAGACTCAGTGCCCTGAAAACATCAGTGGACAATTAGGGCCAAAGGACGGGGCTTTTAGAACTGCAAAAGAGACTTAAAATTCTATAAATTTTAGAGCATAGTCAGAGAAAAACCGTGATCCATCCGGAACACTTTAGGCCTCCCAAATAGTTCACCTTCTCCCAAAGGGCCAAGAAAGAAGTGGCAACAAGAACAAAACAACAATAATAATGTTTGTTTAATTCCTTGCTAAGTGACAAGCATTGTACTAAGTGCTGAGATAAATACAACATAATGAGGTCTGACACAATCCCTGTCCCTTATGAGACATAAAGTCTAAGTAGGAGGGCGAACGCAATCCCCATTTTAAAGTTGAGGAAATGGCCCCATCACTTGTTTTTTGTCCAGAAATCTCCACTGTCATCAAATTAGTAGTGTTTGGAAGTGAGAAGTAGCATGGCCTAGAGGAAAGATTACATGCTTGGGAGTCAGAGGTCCTGGGTTCTAATCCCTGCTCTGCCACGTGGCTCCTGTGTGACCTTAACCAAGCCACTTACTTTCCCTGTACCTCAGTTACCTCACCTGTAAAATGGAGATTACGCCTGTGAGCCCCATGTGGGACATAGACGGTGTCCAAACTGATTAACTTGTATCTACCTCAGGGTTTAGTACAGTTTCTGGCACATAGTAAACATTTTACAAATACCATTTAAAAAAAATAACAAAAGAACAGGTGGTGGATCTGAGATTACCCCCAAGCCCTATCATTCCTAGGTCTGTGCTTTTTTCACTAAGTCAAACTCACTACTCGCTTCCAACCTTATTAATTTGCAGATAATGGAGTTTTTTGGACTAAACAGATCTTTAGATCTCTTCTCAATGGCTTACAACGTTCTCTGCTATGAATAGAAATAGTTATGGAGCCTTTTATACCAGAATGACCTGACTTTTTTTTTTTTAATTAGATGGCCGGACACCTCATTTTTCCTCTCCTCAACATCCTCATTTTTCTTGTTTTTGCTAAATGTCCTCCATGTAAGAGCACTTAGAGAACGTGTTGACAGGTGTTTTGTGAAGACGAAGTGCTTTGGTTCTGATAAAGGACTAAAGGACTGTGGACCTTTCTGGATTTTTTTCACTGACAATTTTGGTTATTTGATACTTTCATCAATATGAAAATGATGTAATTTCCAGAGTCAAAAGCATCTTAAATGAAGGAAACTCCACTTAGGCTGCAAGATATAAATTGCACTAAAGTGGCCTTACTGATACATTTGTCATTCGGTAAGGCACGTTTTTTTGCCAAAGCAAATATCCTTGGCTGTTTAAATGTATGAATCATGGGTGTTTCTGATTTTAAATCTCAATACAAGTGTACCAGTGATTTATTTCCCTGTTATATTCATTTTTCTGGGGAGTCGTGCTTTAAGGAAAGGGGCCTCTGCCTCGAGGAGGACAGGATTAGCTGTCAGTGCCGAGAGCATTTTGAACTCGAGAATTGTGTAGGAAGCAACGTGGTGTAAGTGGATGGAGCATGGGCTGGGAAGTCAGAATATCCTGGGTTCTAATCTCAACTCTGCCACTCTGCTGGGTGGCCTTGAGCAAGACGCTTCAATTATCTGTGCCTCAGTTACCTCATCCGCAAATGGGGATTGAGACTGTGAGCTACATATGGGATTGGGACTGTGTCCAAACCATTAGCTTCTATCCCCCGAAGTGCTTAGTACACTGTCTGGAACATTGAAAGTGCTTAACAAATATCACATTTATCATTAGTAAAAACAACAGTATTGATTATTAATAATAATATTAATAAATTGAGGCTGCCATGTTTATCGAGCGCTTGCTGTGTGCAAAGACCTGGAGTAAGCACCCAGGAGTGTAAAATACAACAACAAACAGACACATTCCCTGCACACAATGGGCTGACAGTCTAGAGGGGGAGGCAGATATTTATATGTAAATAAATAAATAAATTACAGGTAAATACATATATGCTATGGGTTTGGGAGGGAGGATGAATGAAGAGATCAAGTCAGGGTGATGTAGAAGGGAGTGGGAGAAGAGGAGAGGAGGGTGCAGTCATGGAAGCCTTCTGGGAGGAGATGTGCCTTCGATAAGGCTTTGAAGTGGGGGACAACAATTATCTTTCTGATATGAGGAAGGAGGTGTTCCAGGCCAGAAGTAGGATGTGGGCAAAAGGTCGGCGGAGGCAGTACTCTCTATCTCAAATTCAGGAAAATTTGGAAAAACGCTGACAAATAATGGAATATAAATAATCGACAAACATATAGAAAATGTAAAACAGTGATGACGATGGCATTTGTTAAGCGCTTACTATATGCAAAGCACTGTTCTAAGCGCTGGGCCCAGGGTTTGGAAGTAAACACAAGCAACAGACACACACAATCTAAACGAGCCCCATAGCCTTTGGAAGATACAGAGGATCACCAAATATCACAGTGCGATTCAAAGCAGAAATTCAGATTACATTAGCCTCATTGCACGTTAAACCAATATATAGATCCTGAAGTTTATTGTGCATGTCTGGAGCGAGTTACTGGTATTCATTTTTATGAGATAAACACTCCACAAGTGTAAAATGTACGGATGTCGCTGCACAGTGATGAATGATGGATTATAAAGGATGGGGGATACATGTATCTATGTATGAAACATATAGGGGGTGGGGTTTTAGGGGTATAAATGTACGTAGCTAGCAAGTAGCAGTAAAGCTAAGTGGGCTGATAGCTATTGAATGGTCTGAGAATTTTATCTTTCTTTGCCTACGTTAACCAACTCCAGATGATCTCTCAGCACTGAGAGGCTTTCAGTCTCCCTGTCACTTTTGAAACATTGTTAGAGTCTTTAATACTAAATACCAGGAAAAAGGCCAAAATCTCTGAATCATTCAGGCTACCTGGCCTGTTTACTCAGGGGTACCTACCCACAAGCTGTCTTGCAGTTGCAAATTAAAAACCTAATGAGAACAAGCCATGTAACAAGACTGAAAAAGTATTTCTTAACAGATGGCTCAGGCTGCCAGCATTCAATTTGTCTTCCCCACATAAATGCAGGAAAAAGTGAAGCATCTGCTCCTAATTAGTTTTCATGTGTTAGTTACTGCAGCTCACAGACTTGAGTTGGCCTTCTGATCGCTTCCTATGATGTTGAATGATTAGTTTGTTTTTATCACTCTTTGGAATTGTATCAAGTGAAACGTCTGGAGTCACTTACAACCATTTCTTCCCACTGCCACCGAGAGGCCCGTTTGACTGGAATAATTGAAAATGATCAAACTAGAAAGGAAACGTTCCGATCAGGATGAACATTCGCTTTAGCGAAGGCTCATTAGTTGCTCAGAAATTATATAACATTGAGGACACCCCGATGTTTCTTCAGTTTTCAAAACCTGTTCGATCCTCACCTGCTCAAATATGTATGCCATTTGGAAGATGGACTCTACCTCGCTTTATTATCCTGAAACAATTATGTATTTTTCAGACCCTGTGGTTCGCAAGTCCCCAGATTCCTCCTGCCACGGGGGAGGGGGATTCATTCATTCAATAGTATTTATTGAGCGCTTACTATATGCAGAGCACTGTACTAAGCGCTTGGAATGTACAATTCGGCAACAGATAGAGAGCATCCCTTCCCAATGACGGGCTCACAGTCTAATCGGGGGAGACAGACGGACAAAAACAAGACAACATAATCGCTATAAATAGAATCAAGGGGATGGACACCTCATTAACAAAATAAATAGGGTAATAAAAATATATACAAATGAGCACAGTGCTGAGGGGAGGAGAAGGGAGAGGGGGACGAGCAGAGGGAAAGGGGGCTTAGCTGAGGGGAGGTGAAGGGGGTTAGGGGGAGGGAGCAGAGGGCAGAGAGGGAGCAGAAAGGGAGCAGAGGGAAAAGGGGTAGCTCATTCTGGGAAGGCCTCTTGGAGGAGGTGAGCTCTCCATTCATTCATTCATTCATTCATTCATTTGATAGTATTTACTGAGCACATACTATGTGCAGAACACTGGGATCTGCAGACAAACACTGGATGAGGATAAAATTATGTATTCGTGTGCCATAACATGAGGCTGAGAGAGACACTATAGAGTTCATCGTTGCTCTTCAGTGAAGGCCAAGAGAAGGATTTACTTCCTCTTCAGAATGCATCATGATTCCAAGATTAGGCAGACGGTCTGGCAGTTAACACAGGGGTTTATACAACATTTGCAGTGAGTCAGATCTCCAAAGTTAAAAAGCCTAGAACAGGATTTGGAAAAAGAGGGGAGACCAGGCCCCTCACATCCTCCCAACCCTACTATCTTTGATGCTAACTTTGGACGTGCCCGTCAGGTTCCTTCTGCTGAAAGAGGAGGGGAAAGGGTCAGAGCTGATAGGGCAACGTGCAAGAGGGACATTGCCTTCTAATTCTGTTGTATTGTCCTTTCCCAGCGCTCAGTACACTTCTCCGCACATAGTAAGCGCTCAGTAAATATCACTGATTGACTGAATGAGACATTCTTCTACTTTTAGAGCCAGGACTAGAACCCAGTGTCCTCATTCCCAGAGCTGGGATCTGTCCACTGGACCAAAAATGGGATCATTTCCTTACCATGAGGGGAAAGAGTTTCTGTTCTATCAGCCTACTGGGTTTGGCTCATCCCTTCTATTATAGTTTCTGGGTCACAGGAGTTTTTCCTTAATTATCCTGTACTAGGAGACAACTGTAAACCCCCTGTGGAATGGGAAACAGGATGGCCCAGTTGAAATAGCATGGATCTGGGAGTCAGAAGACCTGAGCTCATTTATTCATTCATTCATTCACTCCAATAATATATTTTGAGCACTTACTGTGTGCAGATCACTATACTAAGCACTTGGGAGAGTACAATAAAATGAACAGACACATTTCCTGTCCACAGTGAGCTTACAGTCAGGGGAGGGGGGAAGAGGGAAGGTTAATCCTGACTCTACCAATTGGCTGCTTTGTGACTTTGAGCAAGTTGATTTCTCTGTGTCTCCAATTCTTCATCTGTAAAATGGGAATTAAATAGCTGTTCTCACTCCACCTTATACTGTGAACCCCCTCTGGAACAGGGACTGTGTTCAATCTGATTATCCCAGTACTTAGAAATAATTATAATTATGGTATAATTATGGCTTACTATGTGCTAAGCGCTGTTCTAAGCAATGGGGTAGATACAAGGTAACCAGTTCGTCTCACATGGAGCTCACAGTCTTAATCCACATTTTACAGATGAGGTGACTGAGGCTCAGAGAAGTTAAGTGACTTGCCCACAGTCACACAGCTGACAAGCGGGGCAGAGCTGGGATTAGAACCCATGACTTCTGACTTCCAAGGCTGTGCTCTTTCCACTAAGCTATGCTGCTTCTGTAGTAGAATAGTTGGCACAGAAAACACACTTACCACTTCACAAATACCATAGCATTATTATCATTATTTTATTATAAGGCAAGTGAAGTTTTGATTGTAGTCCTAGCTCTTTAAAGTAATCAGAGGACTTCTGGGTTGAACTTGATGCCCAGGTCAATCAAACAAACTTTGACATTTACTGAGTGGCTAGTTGATGCTGCAGAGTCTTGGAAGAGTGGAGCCAAAGCTATAAATATGTGATTCCTGCCCTCGAGGGGTTTATACTCCAGTGGGGCAGGCAGAAATTATTCACAAATAGACATGAGTAAGAAGAAGAACAGAAGAGGAGGGAGAAGGAGGATGGAAAGACATAATAGATGAACTAATAGCTGAATACTTAGGAACGAACAAAGATCTGTATCTGTATTTGCCATCGATATCTAATCCATCAATGATATATATTGAGCACTTACCAGGTGCAGAGCATTTTACCAAACGCTTGATCGAGTACCTTACAACAGGGTGAGTAGACACATTCCCTGCCCTTATTTTGATGTATATATATATATATATATTTATCTATAGATATAGATAGATAGATAGATAGATATATTTATCTATAGATATATATATATAAAAATTATATTTATTTATATTGATGCCTGCTTACTTGTTCTGATGTTTATCTTCCCCCTTCTAGACTGTAAACCCGGTGTTGGCAGGGATTGTCTCTCTTTATTGCTGAATTATACTTTCCAAGCAGTTAGTACAGTGTTGTGCACACCATAAGCGCTTAATAAACAATTGAATTGAATGAATAAATCAGCTTACAGTCTCGAGATGAGCTTACAGTCTAGAGGCGTATTGACATATTATCAGTCTGTCGATACACATCACGCAAGGGCTCAGGATGGAAATGTAAAAGCCCATGGAGTCTCATGAGGAGGCTTCAGGGAGTGTTTCAAAGGAACGGGGCCCCACTGGTCCTGAGTCTACGAGATTCCCTCCAGCCCCCGGAGATCTGCTACCCAAAGAGCAGAACTTCTTCCCTCAGGGAATCTCTGAGTGGGACTCACCATTTCCATCAGGGAAGAAGGAAACCTGTTCTTTATAGAACACTTCCTGGCTTCTTCTTGACACCTGTAAGCTACTGCTAGACTTGAAGCATGGCTTGACAATCAGAAAGACCTGGGTTCTAATCCCAACTCTGCCTCTTTTCTTCTGTGTGACCTTGGGCAAGTTTCTTCACTTCTCTGTACCCTAGTTACCTCATCTGTAAATTGGGAATTAAGACTGTGAGCCTCAGGTGGGACAGGGACTGTGTCCAACCCCATTTGCTTGTTCCACTCTAGCGTTTAGTACAGTGCTCGGCACCTAGTAAATGCTTAACAAATATTATTCTTATTATCATTAACTGCATGGCTTAGCGGATAGACCACAGGCCTGAGACTCAGAAGGACCTGGGTTCCAATCCCAGCTCTGCCACATGTCTGTTGTGTGACTTTGGGCCAACTTCTCTGGGCCTTAGTTACTTGATCTGTAAAATGGGGATTAAGAGTGTGAGCGCCGTGTGGAACAGGGACTGTCCCAACAGATTAACTTGTATCTACCCCACTGCTTAGAACAGTGCTCTAAGAGAAGCAGCGTGGCTCAGTGGAAAGAGCATGGGCTTTGGAGTCAGGGCTCATGAGTTCGAATCCCAGCTCTGCCACTTGTCGGCTGTGTGACTGTGGGCAAGTCACTTAACTTCTCTGTGCCTCAGTTCCCTCATCTGTAAAATGGGGATTAAGACTGTGAGCCCCACGTGGGACAACCTGATTCCCCTATGTCTACCTCAGCGCTTAGAACAGTGCTCGGCACATAGTAAGCGCTTAACAAATACCAACATAATAATAATAATGCTCGGCACATATTAAGCACTTTACAAGTACCATAATGACTACTATTTTTCTTCTTCTTCTTCTTTCTCCTTCTTTCCTCCTGTTCTTTCCACTTGAGGAATTTGGGGGAAGTCTGAAAATGATGCACAACCAATAAAAGAAGGAAAATGGCACCTGCACGGTCATTCTAAGAGCTCCTGGTAGAAGTCTGTTGGCTCTTCCAGGGGGTATCACCGCAGGGCCCAAGAGACAGTAAAGATCCAGTGGATAGTTTCACCATGTCATCTACCCCTTCTGCCCATCCTACACCAAAATGAAGAGGGTCTGGGTCATCTAGACACTAGGTTTCTGCAGTCTTCAATCACCCCATTCTTTGCCAGCTGGAGACAGTGTTTCCCACCCTACCAGAGGCCAGTACCTGCTTGGTGTCTGTCTGCTGCCTTGAGATCTAGGAAAGACACTGGGTGGGAGCTCTGGTGTAGATTCTTATAAGTGCCCTCCCCCCTTCTTCCCACAAAGAAGAGTGGAAAGACCTCAGCCTGGGAGTTCGAGAACCCGGGTTCTAATTCCAGCTCCACCACTCCTCTGCTGTGTGACCCTGGGCAAGTCACTTAAATTCCCTGCCTCAGTTAAATGCCTCAGTTTCCTCAACTGTGATATGCAGGTTAAATCCTAGTCCCTCCTTATACTGTGAATCCCACTGGATTGTCTTATATCTACCCCTAGTACTTAGTATAGTGCTTGTCACAAAGTAGGTGCTTAACAAATAACATAAAAAATAGTACTTATTGAGCAAGATCTTGGTCAGGGCACTGTAAGATGCATTTGGGAAATACAGAATAAAGAACCACCATGTTTCCCACCCACAAGATTACACTCTAATGGGGAAGACAAACATAAAAATACCACCACTAGAGTGGTAAAATAAATAATTGAACACACAAATAAAACATCCACGAGGAATAGGTCCTCAGTTGCTATAGTCAGGCATAAAATACCCCCTGCTTCTTGTTTTAAATGTAAAATTGGTCTGTTGAGAGGGAGGACACTCTCAATAGTGGAACAGGGAGGAAAAAGAACATAACTTAGTTCCAGACTTTCTCAGCTCCATCTGCGTGTGAATGATTTAACGGTAGATAGATGATCAATCAGCTATACAGGCAAGATCCCCACAATAAATCATTTCAATCCCCCTTACCCTACAGAATTATTTCTGCTCACCCCTCTTCATGAGCAAGGGAGAAGAAGAATGTTTTTCAAGATGTGACCCTAAACACCTGGCAGGTTTCCTTCAGAGCGGGCCTTGCATGAATGCTCATGGACTAAATTTCTGCGTCTCCCAAGCACGGAAGTGTTTGTCTCCAGATTCCAATCTGGCTGTGATCCTCTATCCTAGATCTGGCTTCATTTCAGCAGTGAAGTGTAATGGATGTGAAGTACATCGAGAACCTTCAAGATGAAAGCAGCCCTAAAGGTGAAAACAAAGATTATCCCAGGATTTATGGGACAACGGTCCTCTACCAAATGATACAACATGAAGTAAAAAGGACGTCTCGAGCAAACACTGCTTCTGTCCACCCGGCCCCTACCCTGATAATAAAATTTATTTTTTTCTATTCACTTTAGAATCTAGATTCTCTAAATCATCTGCTCCTGGTGGACAGAGAACGTGTCGATCCACTCTATGGTACTGTACTCTTCCAAGTCTTTAGTATAGTGTTTTGCACACAGTAAGTGCTCCACACTGTGGGAAGCAGCATGGTCTAGTGGAAAGAGCCCAGGCCTGGGAGTCAGGGAAACTCATGTCTCCTGACTCCCAGTTAGGTTTTCTCATCACTGAGCGGCCCTGCTTCCTCTGAGTTTCAGCCAGAGGGCCCGATCTACCCCGTGGACAGAACCGTAGTTGGCCAGTTGTCTCATTTATTCTGGACAATCCATTTTTCAGCTGGTCCATCCCCTGTCCAGTAATGGCAGGGAAGGAGATACTTTTGAATCCATATTTAAACTGATTTTCAATACCTAACAATTTAGTGCCTTTGAGTTGTATGGTTCAAAAGACTGGCCAGAGTAGAAATTGACCTGGAAGGTGGAACACAAAGATTCTGGAACTGGTTGGTGTTTAGGGGTCTCCCTGGTCTAGGATTGCAGGAAAACCGTACATTGCCACAGAATGGTACCCATGACATCATTCCGCTAGGCTGTGTGCCCGGCATAACACCCCCTGCATTCTTCTCATCTGGAATTTGGGCTGGCAGGGAATGGTTCCTTTAGTCGCCGAATGGCTCCCGCTCTGCACCGTTAGTCTGCAATATCATTTAATTGGTATTTTCAGGGCAAAATGCCCTAGCAAGAAGGGACTCATTTTGACAAGCTTTCGTGTCCTGCGTAAGCTTTTTGGGAAGGATCACAGTTAATCCACTGGAGCTTTTAGGAAAGACAGATACCGAGCCAACCTTTCTAGTGGTAGTACTTGTATTTATTAATGATAACAACGATGATACTAATAGTATTTATTAAGCCCTGTACTAGGTGCTGGGGTGGATAAAAGCCATTTGTGTTAGATACAGTCCCTGTCCCACGTGGGGCTTACAGTCTAAAGCCCCATTTTTATAGATGAGGTAACAGGAACAGAGAAGTGAAGTGACGTTCCCAAGGTTACATAGCAGGCATGTGGCAGAGATGGGCACAGGCTCTTTCCTGTAGGCCATGTCGTTTAAGCTATTACTAAGTGCAGAGCACTATACTATCATTATTATCATTATTATTATTATTTCTGACAAGGTTGTTACTTCTGGACCTCATTTTGGGGTCTGGGCTCTGACGAGCCATCAGGGCCAGCGGGGAAGGATTAGCACCTTCTGATGGACTCTGTGCCTCAGTTCCCTCATCTGTAAAATGGGGATTAAGTCTGTGAGCCCCACGTGGGACATCCTCATTACCTTGTATCTACCCCAGTGCTTAGAACAGTGCTTGGCACATAGTAAGCACTTACCAAATACCATCGTCATTATTATTATACTAAGCACTGGGAAAGAACCCGCTGTGTGGAATTAGACATAGTCCCAAGCCCTCAGGAGACTTACAATCTTACTGGTGGAGTTTCAGTTTTAAAACCCTTAGGTGCAAACAGTAGCAGCATGGTGGAGTGGATAGAGCACGGGCCTGGAAGTCAGAAGGTCATGGATTCTAATCCCGACTCTGCCACTCGTCTCCTGTGTGACCTTGGGCAAGTCACTTCACTTCGCTGGGCCTCAGTTCCCTCATTTGTAGAATGAGGATGAAGACTGCGAGCCCCACGTGGAACAGGGATTATGTCCAACCCCATTTGCTTGTATGCAACCCAGCAATTAGTACAGTGCCAGGCATACAGTAATCACTTAATAAAAGACCATAATTATTATTATTCTCTGGTTCTCAGTTATCTCATCTGTAAAAAAATGGAGATTAAGAGTGTGAGCCTAATGTGGGTCAGGGACCGTATCCAACCTGATTAACTTGATTCTATCCAGTGCTTAGAACACTGCCTAGCACATAGTAAGCACTTAATAAGTACCATGATTTTCATTATTATTACTTGCTATACACTATCAGCAAATCCCAGATCATTCTCTTTCTTGGAGGTATGATTGCACTGGGTATTTGGGACTGGACCTTAAGTGTTGGACAGATATTTTGCTACTGTCCAGCAGATCTTCAGGGACCTCACTCCTCCTCACATTCGTCATCTCGGAAGGCACATGCTTGGCTCTCCTGCTGAGTCTTCTGAGGATTATTAGTTTTTGATATAGGAAAACTGGTTTAAAATGCTTTAACTATTGTGTTCTAGGCTGGGGCCACCCAATCTCCTTCCTCTTCAAGGAAGAGTTCCCAAATGGGCAGAGAGATTTGGTGGTCGTTTGTGGGAGAGCAGAGGATCTGTGGCATTCAACGTTCTCTAGGGAGATTTGCCAGAAAGATGCTCAGTTGGGGAAGTAGGTAGGCTGTGAGGGTGGGCCTAGGAGGGGCCGATGGTTCTACTATTTCATCGATTGCATTTATTGAGCCTTTACTATGTGCAAATCACTGTACTAAACACTGGGGAGAGTACAATATAACAGACATTGCTTGCCCACAATGAGTTTACGGTCTAGATGGGGAAACTGACATTAATATAAATAATTGAAATTACAGATATGTACATAGTGCTATGGGGCTGAGAGGGGGGATGAATCAGGATGACACAGAAGGGAGTGGGAGAAGAGGAAAGGAGGGCTTAGTCAGGGAAGGTGTCCTGGAGGAAAAGTGCTTTCAATAAGGCTTTGAAGTGGGGGAGAGTATTTGTCTGTAGGATATGAAGAGGGAGGGTGTTCCATGCCAGAGACAGAATGTGAGCCAGAGGTTGGCGGTGAGAAAGATGAGAAGGGGAAACAAACTGGAACCAAATAGCATGAAGAAGTGTAAAATGGCAGTCATCAGCTCAAATGTAGGTGGCTAGGCAGAAGTGTGAAGGCTCTGTCCTCCACGGTCTGGGTCCAGGCTCAGGGCCCCTTTAGACTGTAAGCTCACTGTGGACAGGGCATGTGTCCTGTTATATTTGTTGTCTTGTACTCCCCCAAGCTCTTAGAATGACTCCTATGCACATATTTCTAAATTATTACAAACAATTTATTTATTCAAATTAATATCTGTCTCCTTCTCTACACTGTAAAACTCATAAGCAAGGAATGTGACTGCTAATCCTGTTGCATTATACTCTCCCAAGCACTTAGAACAGTGATCTACACTTAGTGAGCGCTCGATATTTACCACTGATTAGTTGGTTGATTGCTCTGCACACAGAAAGTGCTCAATAAATACAACGGATTAATCGACTGATGGAATGAAGAAGCACTGGAAGGACCCCTAGGGTCTCAAGGCCCGGATGGGGGGGTGGTGCCGAAAGCCTGCTTGCTCTCGGACAAGTTGGCGATGTGAGAAACTCAGCCACAGATCTTCACAAAAATGCAGCATGGTCTAGTGGTTAGAGCATAAGGCCAGAAACCAGGAGATCCGGGTTTTCATCTTAATCCGACTAATGACTTGCCATGGAATCCTGGACAAGGCATTTAATCGCCCCAAGACACACTTTCCTCATCTGTAAAGTAGGCATAAAAATGCTTGGTCTCCCAGCCTACTTCATGATCAAGGCAATTCATTCATTCATTTGATCGTATTGATTGTGTGCTTACTATGTGCGGAGAACTGTACTAAGTGCTTGGAAAGTTCAATTCAGCAACACATAGAGCCAATCCCTCCCCAACAGTGGGCTCACAGGCTAGAAACAAGTGTCTAAACTGATTACCTATGACTATCGGTAGACCTTCGGCAAGCGTGAAGCAGTTGATAGCACAACTATCGTTCCCTCGTTATAGCAGGGAAGGAAGAGAGAGGGAGGGTCCGGTTTTCATTCATTCAATTGTACTTATTGAGCACTTATTGTGTGCAGAGCACTGTATATTGTAC